>NC_052052.2:84152830-84480330 GCF_903992535.2 Arvicola amphibius
TCTATTTGGTGTTCTGTAGCCTTCTTGTACCTTCATAGGAACATCCTTCTTTAGGTTGGGGAAGTTTTCTTCTATAATTTTGTTGAATATGTTTTCTGGGCCTTTGAGTTGTAATTCTTCTCCTTCTTCTACCCCAATTATTCTTAGGTTTGGTCTTTTCATGGTGTCCCAGATTTCCTGGATGTTTTGTGTTAAGAATTTGTTAGATTTGTTTAGTTCTTTAATCTGTGAGTTTATTTCCTCTATAGTATCTTGAGAGTCCGAGATTCTTTCTTCCATCTCTTGTATTCGGTTGGAAATACTTGTCTCTGAAGTTTCTGTTCGTTTACTCAGAGTTTCCATTTCCAGTCGTCCCTCAGATTGTGTTTTCTTCAATACCTCCATTTCATGTATCAGGTCTTGTACTGTTTCCCTTACCTGTTTGATTGCTTTTTCTTGTTTTTCTTGTTTTTCTTGGGTATCTTTTTATTCTTTTTTTTTTTTCCCCTTGGGTATCTTTGAGAGATTTATTTATTTCGTCTACCTTTTTGTTTGTCATCTCCATTTCTTCATGGCAGTTTTTTACCTCCTGTTTAAGGTCCTCTATTATTTTCATAAAGTACTGTTTAAAGTCGGTTTCTTCTATATCTTCTGGGGTAGGGTGTTCAATTCTTGTTGTTTCGGGATGTCTGGCTTGTGGTGATGTCATGTTGCCTTTCATGTTGTTGGAGGAGTTCCTGCATTGGCGCCTGCCCATCTCTTCCTTCAAAAGGAGCCCGGAGGCGTTTGGTGTCCTAGACCAATCTTTGCTGTGACTGAAACTGATTGGATCTCCCCAGTGCCAGAGGAAGACCTATTCCTTGCGGCACAATCTGAAGGAACCCGCACTCCCTTGCAGGAATCCTCAGACCTGCCTGGAGGCCAGAGTCTGACTCCTCTGGGTGAATGGCCTTAGAACAGGAGCAGGACACCTGAGAACACTAGGGAAAGCTTGGGAGACACCGGGATGGGAGAAACCGACACAAGCCTGCAGAGGGAAGTGGGTGTAGGGGGTCTGTGCTCTCTTCCAGGGCAGGTTGCCCCAGGGTCCGCATTCACTCACCAGTTCAGATGGAATGTCAGGGCACAGGATCAGGGATTCCAGGCAGCCCAGGGTCGCAGCCCAGACAAAAGGGCCAAGGTGGGGGCAGGGCGGGATGGAATACCACACAGCGAACCTGGCAGCACAATCTGAAGGAGCCCGCACCCCTCCGCAGGAATCCTCAGACCTGCCTGGAGGCCAGAGTCTGGCCCCTTTGGGTGGATGGCCTTAGAACAGGAGCAGGACACCTGAGAACACTAGGGAAAGCTTGGGAGACACCGGGACGGGAGAAACCGACACAAGCCTGCAGAGGGAAGTGGGGGTAGCTTCAGTTATTTTTTTTAAAAGATTAAAAAAAATATGCATATGGATGTTTTGCTTGCATATCTGTGCATCGTGTATGTGTGTGTGTGTGTAGTGCTTGCATATCTGTTCATCGTGTGTGTGTGTGTGTGTGTGTGTGTGTGTGTGTAGTGCTTGCATATCTGTGGATCGTGTGTGTGTAGTGCTTACGTATCTGTTCATCGTGTGTGTGTGTGTGTGTGTGTGTGTGTGTGTGTGTAGTGCTTGTAGTACTTGCATATCTGTGCATCGTGTGTATGTAGTGCTTGCATATCTGTTCATCGTATGTGTGTGTGTGTAGTGCTTGCATATCTGTTCATCGTGTGTGTGTGTGTGTGTGTAGTGCTTGCATATCTGTTCATCATGTGTGTGTAGTGCTTGCATATCTGTGCATCGTGTGTGTATAGTGCTTGCGTATCTGTTCATCATGTGTGTGTGTGTGTGTAGTGCTTGCATATCTGTTCATCGTGTGTGTGTGTGTGTGTGTGTAGTGCTTGCATATCTGTTCATCGTGTGTGTGTGTGTGTGGTGCTTGCGTATTTGTGCATCATTTATTTGCAGTGCCCTGGGAGAGAAGATAGAGTTGGATCCCTTGGATCTGGAGTTACAGATGGTTGTGAGTGCTGGGAACTGAACCCAGGACCTCTGCAAGAACACCAAAGGATCCTTGTAAACAGAGACTCTGCTTTCATTTCCTGGTCACCCAGACCCGAATAATCACACAAAAACTATATTAATTACAACATTGTTTGTCCAATGGCTCAGTCATATTTCTAGCTAGCTCTTACATCTTAAATTAACCCATTTCTATTAGTCTATGTTTTGCCACGTGGCTGTGGCGTAACTTCATTTCCTGCATGCCTTGTTTTTTTGGTGTCTGGCTAGCATCTGACCTGACTTTATCTTCTTTTTTTCTGTATCTCTGCTTGGATTTCCTACCTGGCTTTACTCTGCTACTTCATTGGCTGAAACAACTTTATTCATTAGCTAATAAAAGCAAAACATATACAGAAGGACATATCACATCAACTCCTAACTTATGAGCCATCTCTCTGACTTCCTTCAGATTGTTTCTGATGAAGGTGTAGAACAATACTGTTGAGAACTGAGTAGATTCACTTGTGCCTTTCACACATTGGCTGCTTTGTAAGTATTTTCTTTATTTCTGTCTCAGATATGTTGAACAGAGTAACCTGATGATGGAGAAAAGGAACAACTCACTTCAAACAGCCACAGAAAACACACAGGCAAGAGTATTGCATGCCGAACAAGAGAAGGTAAAATAGTTGGGCAGAGGAAAGCCCAGGTCAGGATATGTTGAGCTGAAGAATAGTCCTACATATGAACTTACAAGTTTCTATTCAGGATATTTGCCATCTTTGGGAGAGATCTAGAAATCCTCCAACAGATTTTTATGTATTAATCACCTCTAGATATGTCTTACTAAATGTTCTGCAGTAAGTTGACTCAAAACCAATGATTGAACTAGGGGTGATTTATGCCTGTAATCCCAACTTCTGATAGGCAAAGGCAGGAGAATCTGCAGTTCAGTGTCAACCTGAGCTACATAGTGAGATCCTCTCTCAAAAAAGAAAGAAGAAAAATTCAGTCACTTGTTTGTTTGACATTATACTTTGATAGTGGTGAGAAAATTATAGTTTATAAGAAGCTAAATTTATTCTTCTGATAGAATCAAAAGAAAAGTTCTATTATGTCGTAATAAATTTATATGTTGTTCTTAGTGGAATTTAGGAATGTATAGTATAATTTGATCTTTTATCTGTATTTAGTTGATTATTTGAGTCTGACAAAATCATTTTAAAGTGTTACTTTGGAGCCAGACAGGTGGCCTATGTGTGGAATCCCATGACAAAAGGATTACTGTAAGTGCAAGTCCACCCTGAGGTGCATAACAAGTACCAGGCCAGCCTAGGCCTTAGTGAGACCTTGCCATAAAGAATAAAATTCCAGATGAGATAACACACACCTTTAATCCTGTTAATTGGGAGGTGGGGACAAACTTAAACCACTGTGGATTTGAGGTCAGCCTGGTCGACAGAACAATCAGGAGTTCAAGGTCATTCTCTGCTAAGCAGAAAGTTTGAAGCCGAAGTTTGAGCTACATGAGACCCTGCCACAGCAAATGAATGAATGAATGAATAAATAGAATAAGGAAAGAGGGAGGGAGCATGAATTCTGTGACTTAAGTCCTTCAGATGTAGGAATTTTGATCTGCTCTGAATAGAAGTGAGAAAGATGCTAGTGAGCCTAGTTTTCCTTTTATCTAGTAGACACCATCCAGAACAGATTCCTTCTTACTGGGTCATCACTCTTTAGCTGTAATTTTTTTTTCTTTGCTCTTTATCTTGTAATTTTTTTCATGAAATTCTAAGCCGTTCATACTTTATAATGGACTTTTCCTTGGAAACATACAAAATTGAACGTGAATTTTATAACTTGTAATTTTTACTTGATTTATTGTACTATGATAATAAGGGTTCCTTATATATGTTTCCAGCTAACTTTTGTGTTTGCTTAGCCATACTATCTAGGAAGTAATCTTTTTGGCCAGTATGGTGGTTTGAACAGCCCCTATAGAGTCATATATTTGAATGTTTGTTTCCCATTTGGTGGACTGTTTAGGAAGGGCTGGAGTGTGGCCTTATTGGAGGAGTTGTGTGACTGGGGGTAGGCTTGAAGCCCACAGCAGGCCCAGTCTTGCTCTCTGTGCCTGAAACTTATGCATCAGATGTGAGCTCCGAGCTACTGCTCCAGTGCCGTGCCTGCTTTCATGCTCCCTATTGCGATGATCATAGATCAACCCTCTAAACTATTAAGCAATCCCTCAATTAAATGCTTTTTTCTCTAAGTTGCTTTGGTCATAGTGTCTTAGCAGAAGAACAGTAACTAAGATAGCTATTTAACCACCAGTGAGCTGTGCCTTACCCTGCACAGTCCTGTCCTGTTCCAACACTGTGTCTTTCCCATTGCTACTTCATTCCTTGTCTTTTGTGACTGTCTATTAATGACCTGGTCAAGAGCAGCAGCCTGGAACTTCATTGCTCTCCACAAAATGTGCCTTACTATGTTTCCTTTCTCTGATTTTATTTTCCCTCTCCTTTTTCTTTATCTCTCTGACCCAAGGCCTACTGGGGCACCCAAATCTACTGTTTACCCTCACTTTTACTATTCAGGAGTAAATAATGACTGTAACTTATTTTGTAGACCAGTGATGCCCAAATAGTGGCTTAACTACTTCAGATTGCTTGGGAAACTTAATCAGAATTATATATTTTGAAGCCTCTCCTCTGGGTTTCTAATTTAATATATGTAACCAAGATAAAACTTTTCCAAAGCTCTTCTCTATTTCAGTACCTACCCAGGTATAAAAGTCATTTCTTTTGTCAAGACTCTGGGTGTGACATCTGGATACTTTTGCTTTTACTTAGGTTCAACATGTGACCTTCATGTCCAATGTCACTGTTGCATGTGCATGTACTCACAAGTATATTCTAATGATATTCTATTCCGCAAAACAAGCAGTGGTCCAATTTGTCCCATGAATCAGTTGTAGTTTGCCAAACCCTTACTTAGCTTGCTAGTCCATTGGTGTTTTTCATTTAAAACTCCTCTGGTGCCTGGCACTGAGCCTAGCAGGTGTCCTGTGGTGATAGACAAATGCAGGAGGAGAACAACTGATCTGGGAGGGTCTTCTGTTTTAATAAAGAAACTGCCTTGGCCAGCCCTTAGGTGGGTGGAGTAGACAGAACAGGAAGAAGGAAGTGAGGTAGATGGCTCAGTCAGATGCCACGCCTCTCCTAAATGAGATAAATCGCCATGCCTCTCACCTCTCTGGGCCAGTTGCCATGAAGCCAGCCACCAGGTCAGACATGCTGAATCTTTCCGGGTAAGACACCACTCGTGATGTTACATAGATTATTAGATATGGGTTAAAGGAAGAGATGTGAGAATTAGCTAATAAGAGGCTGGAACTAATGGGCCAAGCAGTGTTTAAATGAATACAGTTTGTGTGTTGTTATTTCGCGTGTAAAGCTAGCCGTGCGGGAGCCAGGTGGCAGGATGCAGCCCACCACTCCCGATCACTACAAACAACAGCAGCCTGCCCAGTGCCCTCTAGAGTCTAGATTTGCTGCCAACTGATGACTCAGGCCTTCCCATGGATCCCGCTGATTCCCATTATCTCAGTGAGACATTTTAACTGTCCCCTGGTAGTTCTTTTTTCTTCTTCCTTGTTTGTTCATTATTGGGGTTCTGGGGCCAGCCCGGACCATAAAGTATTTCTCGGACCAGAGGGGAGGCGTGGGAATAAAGACACAACTCACATGACTTTATCGGGAGGGAGTCTTCAGGGATCCCTCATGAAATCCCCAGTTCACATCCTGAAAATTCACCTGCGTTTATTCTCCAAACAGCTTTTACACCAAAATGTAAACTGAGGGGAAATTCATTAGCCTTCTGCTTCCTAAGTGGCCGGGAGCACAACTGTGGTCACGTCCACCCTTCTGTGTCCATGTTGTTGTCTTCCCGCCCACCTCTTGCCCAGGCGACATTAGCATGTCCTGACCCTTTCTTTAGGGGGGTGTCAGTTTGTCTCAAGGCTAGATGACACCTTCTGTGTGGCAGGTGCAGACTGTGTCCTAAAAGTCAGTGCAAAAACACGGGCTGTATAATATGGCCCTAGGGTTCATGTAAGTTCTCGCTATGTAGCCCGGGTTTACTCAGACAGGGTTTTGCATACATGGCTGCTGCAGACTCTTAGCCTCCCGCTCAGCCTTCCAGGTGTTGGAATTACAGATGTGTGCCACTGTTCCTGGATGACGTACTTCTTTTTTTAAATTTGCTATTTGAGACACGGTGTCACTATGTAGTACTGGCTGGTCTGAAGCTAGATATGTAGACCAGGCTAACCTTGAACTCACAGAGATGCGCCTGCCGCTGAGTGCTGGGATTTAAGGTGTACACCAGCCTCCATCTACTTAGCAGTCTCCCTGTGATCTCTTGTAAAGGGAGACCAGCAGTTCCTTCAGAGGCAGATTTCTGTCTCCAAGCACTTCTCAGAAAAAGTATGGTTAAGTGTTCAATGAATATTCGGTAAGTGAAACTTTTTCTCTGTAACGGAATGGGTCTGTAAGAATTTGTTATCTTATGAAATGATGATTCCAAGTGGAAGAGCTGCTAGAGGATTGAGCTCAATGGACTTATTTTTAAAAGAACAAGTCAGGGCCCAGGAAGTGGCTAGGACTTGCTCAGGGCACATCTCCAGCAGTGTCCTCTCATATTGGAGTACTGCTTCTCCTGAGCTGCTTTCCTGCTTCTACTGTCAGTGCTTCCTTCTTTCTCCAGCTCTCTCCCTCAACAGTGGACATTTTCAAGGCTTGGTTTTAGCTCTGTGCAGGGAAGGTGACCTTTTCTCCCTTCCTGTCTACCAATACCATCCATCAGCTTAGAGTCACATGAGGTTGAATCAGTACTTGGAATGCCAATGTCGAAAGTGATGTCACCCTTGTCACTGTTCAGGCCAGGGTGACAGAAGAGTTAGCAGCAGCCACTGCACAGGTCTCTCACCTGCAGCTGAAAATGACAGTTCACCAGAAGAAGGAGACAGAGCTGCAGGTGCAGCTGACAGAAAACTTGAAAGAGACAGATCTTCTCAGGGGCCAAGTCATCAGACTCCAGGCCGACCTCTCAGGTAAGTTCTCAGAGGAGAAAGTCTGGCAGGACTGCCATTTAAACTCAAGGAGTTAAATGTGTCCCTCCTGTCAATTCCTTCAGCACGACAGTCTTGAGGGACTGGCAGAAAAACTGCTAACTGTTTTACATAGAGAACAGGAAGACACCCCGTCCCCCAGCTCAGTTGTAGTTGACAAGTCACACTGTTTCTGTTGGGAAATGTTGCTTCAGGTCTTTGTTACCTACTTCCTTCCCACAGTGGATTACAGTGCTCCAGCTTGGACGCCAGGCCACTGTCCTCTGCTCATCTCTTGCTCTATCCCAGAACTCCGCTGACTGCACCCTGTTTCACCTCTCATCACTCTCCTCTTAGAATGGCTGTGTTTGCATTGGTGCAGCTGGCACTTGGTGTGCTCACCATTAGCGGTGCCCCAGTCTTCTAAAGTCTGCCTCTTGCACAGCTTTTTTAGACCATTTGATCTCTTGTTTAAAGCCCTTTCTCTCTTAGTGCATTATTTTGACCATTAAAATAGCCTTCCATAAACATCATTTATAAGTCTTTTCTTCCCTCTAGAATACAAGTTCCTGGAGGGCAAGGGGAGGATTTATTCTTTGTAAAATCTTTTCTTCCATATGAGGTTTACTTTAACTTGAGTGACTAAGTAAGGCCTGCTGATTAGCTGGAAGCTTGTGAATGTCAGCATGTTGTCTCGGCATAGAGAAACCTGTGTGGAAAGGCAGCTGGGACCATTGGGCAGGGATGGAGGCAGCAGCAGCTCCCTGTCTAAGAGAAAGCGTGGAATTACTGACAGCACTGCGAAGGCGATTCCTTGAAGATGCATCCTTTCTCTCACAGGGCAGTATGTGAATGTTGTGTAGCTGTCTCACCTGGGCTTTTGTGTCTTCCTCTGACAGTTCTTTGTGACAGTTACTTCAAGAGCCAGTTTTCAAACAAGTTTTAATATGCTAAATTAAAAGATAACTCCAGCCCCCATCCTTATTTGATAAGGGATATTTTGAAAGCAAATTCTCAGTCAAATGTCTTAGTTACCAAGAAAGTTGAGAGTTTTATCCAGGCAGTGAGAAGGGACCTAAGCTCTACTCAAGAAAGGCACTCCATATGGTCATATGCAATGGAAACAGAGCTATATAAGTGATCAGTGTTATTAGAGGTGGTCTCTGACTATTCAGGGAACATTCTCTAACACTGTGTGTGTGTGCAAGGAGTTGTATATATATATAGACATTACCCTTTTCAGGGTAAACATGGGTTGATAGGAGAGTCAGTGTAGGGCTTGTTTGATCCTTACTGCAGGTCAGGAAGGCTTGTGTGGTGGATTGAGATTAGAGTAGGCAACTTCCAAAGAGCTTCTGGAATGCCACAGCCCTGTAGCTCCAGTTCTACAGCCGTGAATCCTTGTTCTCTGTCCTAGAGCTCCGAGAAGCCTCTGAGCAAACACAGTCCAAATTCAAAAGTGAAAAGCAGAGCCGGAGACAGCTTGAGCTCAAGGTGGCATCCCTGGAGGAAGAATTGACTGACCTCCGAGCTGAGAAGGAGTCCCTGGAAAAGGTAAGTTCCAACAGCCAAGTGGCCAGGCATAGCTGATTAATGCACAATTTTCTTTTTCATTTTTTTAAGAGTTGAAATTTATTTAGAAAAAAGCAAAAGTCCCACCTTTCTGTACTCAGCCCACAAAGGTGTTTTCAGGACACTGCTCCTTCCTCCCACCATCCCTTTCCTACTCGAGCTTCCATTACTCTATGTGCTGCTGCTGCTTGGGTGAGGGTTCCTCTAGGCGCTGTACCAATTGTCTAGGCCTGGGCCTTGAGCACTCCAAAGTCTACAGTCTTTTTGGCATACGTATGTAGCAGAAGGTTGGCCACCCCGGTAATGGCTACATATCCCTTCATGTAAGCCCATGAGTATAAATTGTCTTCATTAAACACTTGGCTCCTGTTCTGATTGTACTCAGCCCAGAGGCTACTGGTGATAGCCGTGGTGATCCAGTCATTTGTGTCCCCATAACCCAAGTAGGCCAGCATGAACCCCTCGTTCAGTAGCCCTACACAGGCAGCCACTGCGGTGCCCACTCCAGCGCGCACCACTCAGGTCCTGGTTGAGCACTCACAGGGCGCTCTGGACTCCTCAAGTGCTGGCTTGGCTTAGCACCTGCGTCAGATCCTGAGGGTGCAGCATGCCTGCATCTCCTAACCTTGACCTGCGCCCCTTAAATTTTTTATAGTATGAATGAATTAGGGAAAGTGAAAATAATATTGAAAAGTATAAAATTAAAATATTTTAAATTCCTTTTCTCATTGTATGAGTTAAAATAACTATAAACAACACGTGAACCTTTATGTGCATATCCTGTATGCATATCCTTTATAACAAACATGTACTGGTAACCCACCAAACGACTAAAAACCACCCACCCACCTCTTGGGTGTGGGAGTTATAGTCTTAAATTTACTTCCTGATGTCTGGGGACAGCGACATCTTTAGGGGACCCTGAAAACATTAAGATAATGGTTAAGTCCTGGGAGAGCTAGCTGTCTCATTTGTTGTCCAGCCTCTGTGTAATGAGAAAGTCTAGAGCTTATCAGAAAATTCCTGACTGGAGTAGTTCATGAGACTGGACCATCTCAACTACCAACTTGTTCTGGATGCAGCATTTTGAGGGAAACGGAGAGACCGGATTACCTGGGCTATTTGTCTTTATTGGTTTTTGGTCTTTTTTTTTCTAAAAACACACAAACTTTCAAAGATAACATATAATATCTACATTAACACAAGTATGGAATGTGCAGTGTGCACAAGTCAGTAAATATGTTTTTTGTTCTATGTTTGAGGAGGTAAAAGGTATCTGTTAACTATATAATTCTGTTTGGACTGTATAACCAAGCTTTCAAGTCACATGAAAGGATGGCATTTAATAAGTCTTGAGGTTTATCCAGTCTCATCCAGTCAGAGAGTTGTTCCCATGTAGAGCCATCAGCATATACATCATCTGCCTTGTAGTTTTTCATAGTTATTTTCTTTATGTCTGTAGTCAATATTTTCATGAGGTTTCCCCCACCAAATCTGATTTTTATTAATTTGGAAGGAATCCGTAGCTTTTCCTTTGGAAACAAAAGCATAAGTTCTCCCCCCCCCCCCCCCCCCATGCAACACATTTCCCAACTTCCATTTTGAAACTAAGACATCCATAAAGCATATAGGCTGTTTTAATTCAACAGTCCCTTCCATAGTCCAATGTCTCTTAGCAGGTATTGTTCTCTTTTCATTAGCACTCAAAAATTTTAAATTAACAAAACACCATATAAGGTCCAAATTCCTTATGTTATATTTTTCAACCTTATGTGGCTTCTTTTTTTTTTATAATAATTTACTCTTTCTTTAAAGACTTATTTTTAAATTATTTTCTATGACTATCTATACCCATTTTCTTTTTTGTCTTCAATATCTGAGCACCTTTTTAGGCCTCCTGTACCATTTTAGAGGTGTGTGTGAACCTGACTTTGTGTGCATTTGCAGCATTTCTGACCACGTGAGCCAAACCTTAAACTGCTAGGCAACTGCTGCGGAGTGGAGATGGTGGCTGGCTCCACCTCCCTTGGTTCTGGGAGAGCCTAGCCTCGAGTCTGTGGGTACCAGCCAGAGCCACATTTACCTGCCCCAGCGTCTACCTACACCAGGCATTTGTACCCAGTGTCAGCTATTCAAGTGCTCAGCTGCACAGCAAGGCCTCTGTATACCGCAAGCACTGAGCCTACTTGGAACTTTTTTTTTTTCTTCAGCTTTTTCAGGCCTTATGTGGATTTACTTGCCGCATGTTGGGTGCCATTTGTACTTTCTCATCAGGACCGCCAGCCTGCAAATAATGAAACCAAGACTTCTTATTAATTATAGAAGGCCAGCCTTAGCTTAGGCTTGTTCCTAACTAGTTCTTATAACTTAAACTTTAATCTACATTCTTCCATGGGGCTCATTACCTCATCTCTGTAGTGGCCATCCCATTTCTTCTGCGTCTGACTGGCGGCCCTGCCTTTCTTCTTCCTAGAGTTCTCTCTGCTGGGAAGTCTCACATATACTCTCCTGCCTAGTTTTTGGTCATCATCTTTTTATTATACCAATCACAGCAATACACTGTACAAATATCCCACAATAAAACCATTCCTAGAAATGACCAACTGAGCTCACTGACCACCACCCTGTCCACACTGTTAAGCTAGTGTTGAGGATGGTTCTTTTGTTCCTCAGAACCTCTCAGAGAGGAAAAAGAAATCAGCTCAAGAGCGCTGCCAGGCGGAGGAGGAGATGGATGAGATTCGCAAGTCACACCAGGAGGAACTGGACAGACTTCGGCAGCTCTGGAAGAAGTCTCGAGTGTCCACAGACCAAGCAGCTGCAGAGCAGGTAATGGCCACAGAGAGAATATGTGGTTCCTGCTTCCCCTAGGAAGATGTTCCTTACGACTTATCCACACCTGGGAAGATACTGGAAAGCCTGGCAACCGGTGCCAGCCCTCTCAGTGATTCAGTGTTGTACTTGCTTTGGGACTGGGGATGTGACGGAGCAGCAGGAGTGCTGGCTGTGTATACGTGAGGGTCTACTGAAGCTACTGAGCTGGACCACTCCATGGCTAGAAAGAACGGTTTATTAGGGGCTCAGATCACCAAGGCCATCTCTGGGAGGTGGAGAGGGGAAAAGTAAAATGGTGGAAAAGCAAGCAAATTTTATATGACAGCTATATAAAATATATGAACAGATATGGGGGGGGGTCTTTGATCTTATACAGACTCTTTAGAATACCTTTGGGGTAGCCTACTTTTGGTGGTGGTTTAAGGGAGGTTCCTAGTAAATAGAAAACCCTAAAAAGAAAGCCTAAAGGGAGTTTCTGTTTACCCAGCCAGAGCCCTGTTTAGGACTTTAACACCAGCACTGCCATTTTGGGGGGCTGCTTTGGACTTGACACCGTGCAAGCATGAGAACCTGAGTTTGAATCTCTTGTATCCAAGTAAATAGTTGGGTACACTGCAATGCGAGTGGAGACAGGAGGATCCCCTGTCTCAAGGGAATAACACAGAGAGTGGTAGACACCTGGTATCCTCCTCTAGTGTCTGTGTGTGGACATGAGCATGCACATACATACATATACATGTCATACATCTCTCATATAGAGAACAAGAAGGAGTAAGAGGATACTTTCAAAGTAATTAAGCTCTTTTCAACAGTTGTTTCCTGCCTACATGGGCCAGGGTCTTTAAATTCTATGGAGAATAAGCTTTTTTTTTTTTTTTTTTTTTTTTTTTTTTTTGTAATGTGAACTCAATGCCCAACATCTACCCCCCTACACATGGCTATTGTTTCTCTTGGCAGCTGTCTGTCACACAGGCTGAGCTGCAGAGCCAGTGGGAAGCAAAGTGTGAGCATCTCTTGGCCTCTGCAAAGGATGAGCACCTGCAGCAGTACCAGGAGGTTTGCGCGCAGAGGGATGCCCACCAGCAGAAGCTGTCCTGCCTTCAGGATGAGGTAGTTCTTGCCCTGAGCCAGCTCACACCAGGCCTCCAGGCTGTATTAGCAGCCAGAAAACACAGCCAGGCTTGTGTGAGCTGCAGTTAGTTATCTTTTGCATGCTTACATAGGGTGGCAGCTGGGAAAAGACAAGCAGCCAGTGTTCCAGGACTTGGTTCTCATTATTCCAGCCTTCATTTACTAAGCAGATACTTACTGAGCATTAGTTTGGCTCCAGTAGCTATATTAGAGAAAGGGCAGGCAAAGAAGTCTACTCTCAAGAATCACATAATCACAGAAAAGAAACTGAGATAAGTGGTCTGGGGAGGCCTGAAGATGAAGGGCCTAAAGTCGCTGGGAAAGAGTCCCAGCGGAGGTGACCTTTGAGCAGAGCCAAGGACAGGTAACTGTGGTAAGGGTGGAGTGTGGGATATGGTGGTATGCTTTATGTGAAAAAGAGTTGGAAAGTGACTTAGGGACGTGTTATGAAAGTCCCTTGTCCGAAGGGCAATTCCTTGCATTATGCAGTTAAAACCTTTGGACTCAGAGGCTTTGGAGGCAGTCTTGGAGGTGAATAGGCTGCTGAGTATTTGTATCAATGTGGCTACTCTTATTCATATCCCCTTGTTTTCATTATATTCTTCACCTCATTGGGAACAAGTCAAGTATCCTTGATGGGAAGGAAGCTGTGAGTTGTTGAGGAAGTAGTGACTGCATCAGCTGATCTGGGGAGAGGACCAAGGCTGGGCCCAGCAGACCTAGCTGCAGTCAGGACTTGTTCCCAGAATGGTCCCCGTGTGTTTCCTGACCATCACAGTCATCCAGGTTCCCAAGGCCACAGCCCAGTCTGTTCATTTTGCAGTGCTTAGCTCTCCAGGCACAGGTTGCGGCCTTCACTGCAGAGAAGGAGCAACTGAAGAACTATACGTCCCAGGCACCTATGGTCAGAGCTGCTGCTGACCCCTCAGAGAAGGTGAGCTGACATTCACAGAAGCAGCAAAACCTGTCATATCAAGGCAGTGAATGTACTTACCAAGTATTCAGAAAATAGGGCCCATATGTGATGCTGACTTTTTCCCCAACTTTATTGAAACATCACTTGTCTGATGTAAAAACTAACTCTTTAGAATCTACCACTCCGATAGCAAACCCAAAGAGACTTTATTCCTCTGAAGCTTTGACAGATGTGGAAAGCACCCCTCCATCATAGAGAAGAGCTGGCTGTGGTGCTGTCCCTGGGGTCGAGGCCACACAGCTGGCTGTGGTGCTCATAGTTGGCATTACATCATATGAGCAAATGATCTTTGGGCAGGAAATTCTCCTTTAGAACTGTTCTCTCCACAGTGGCAGCTCTTAGTGTCACCAGACATTTGTGACCATCTGTGTCCCTCTGTAGAGTTCCAACTCTGTAATTTTAATGTATCACTTAATGTCTTGATTTTGGTAGCATGTCTTTTTGATCTTGGCATAGGTCAAGAAGATCATGAACCAGGTGTTCCAGTCACTGAGGGGAGAGTTTGAGCTGGAGGAATCTTACGATGGTAGGACCGTCCTTAGGACCATCATGCATACAATTAAGGTACAGTCAGTCGGTTCATTAGAATGGGCATTTTATTAAATTACCGTCTAAGCACTCATACTTAAAGTTACTGAAGACTATCCATCAGTGATGGAACTCTCTGAAATGACATATGCCTGGATGGACGTGGCAGTCTCTTCTGACAGGGAGAAGCATGGCATTTGAATTAGGTGGACAGGACCTATTAGTGCACACTGTTCTTTCAGGGCTCACCTCCTTGGCTTCTGAACAGGTGGTGACTCTGCAGCTGTTGGACCAGCAGGAGGAAGAGCAAGGAGAATGTAGCAGTGACGATGCAGAAGAGAAGCCTTTGAGATCTTCCTTGGAGCAGCCAGGTTCTGCCACTGCTGGGCTGTCTCCAGCACCCCTGAGTGGGGAGATGCAGGAGGCTCCCAAGGTGCTATCAGAACAAGTAGTAGGGGAGACCACCCCACTGCCTCCACAGGCCCTCCCTATGCCACAGCATGGTACACAGACAAGGAAAGAGGACTCTTCAGGAGAGATACCCTCAGAAACGAAAGACAGTTCCCTCCCATCTGAGTCAGCTGGCATCTCATCCCCCAAAGTCCTGGGGCCCCCAACTTCAATCCCACCTAAACCTCCAGGACCTATAATTATGGACTCTGAGTGTGAGGAACTACTTGCTGATGACCAGAGAGCAGTGAAGTCCAACAACAAATTGGGAGGAGAACATGTTGGGGAAGTAGCCCCAGATGGCCCACTGACTCCAGATCCTGAGAAGGGGGAGCTACCAGCCTTAGACCCTGAAAACCCAGGAGGAGAACCTCAGCTTCCTGAGCACAAAGAAGTTGAGGATGTCAGTAGTTCTGGTCCCCCTGAGGCATTGCTGGATAAAGAGCTTGCTTCTGCAGCTTCAAGAGCATTCCTCAGTCAAAACCAGGAGGACTCCCAGCACTGCAGGTGTGTACTGAGCAGGCACAAGCTGTCTGTGGAGGTGGTCTCTTTTTCAGGGTTGACAGATGACACTCATTCATTTTGTTATCAACAGCTCTACATACAGGGTTCTGTGGCAGGCACCCAGATAGTGTAGCAGGCAGGGCAGGTGTAAGGTTTATGGGTCCGAGGAGCTAAATCTGTGATCCAAGGAGTACTGAGTCTTCCAACCTGACAGCAGGAAGACATTGCAGAGAGAGGAGCACACACAAAGGTGCTTTCGTGGGATGGACACACCATAAGGAACTAAAAGGAGCTAGTAGGGGACCAGTATGGTAAAGTTGAGGTTGGAAAATAAAGAAAGGGCCAAGATACATGATTATTTTATGCAAATATAATATGAAGCCAGTCAAAGTATTTAAGCAGAAGAGTGGTGGAATATGATTTATTAGCTTTAACAATTGTGCTGGCAGTAATCGAAGACTGCTTTTCCACTTCCCGGCCACCCAGACCTGAATAATCACACTAAAACTGTATTACTTACAATACTCTTTGGCCGATGGCTCAGGCATATTTCTAGCTAGCTCTTACATCTTAAAGTAACCCATTTCTATTCATCTGTGTATCACCATGAGGCTGTGGTTTACCAGTAAGGCTCTGGTGTCAACTCCACCTTCTTTCTCCCTGCAATCGGTTTAGTTTTCATATCTACCTATATTCTGCCCTGCCATAGGCCAAAGCAGCTTCTTTATTAACCAATGATAATAAAACATATTCATAGCATACAGAGGGGACACTGTATGCTACAGCTGGCTGTAGACTGGAGAGGCTGGCACAGGGTGTAGACTGGAGAGGGGCTAATGCAGTGTAGAACTGTGAAAGGCATTATACAGGGTGTGGTCTCTGGAGGGATGTATTCATGGTGTGGGAAGAGATATTTGAATTGGGTAAGTGGGTCTCAATTCAGGATCCATAACTTTCATAGCTTGTGGGCACTGTGACCCGGGCAGAAACAGCAAGTATCTGTGGCTTGATTCTTCTTTAGTCTCTCTGGGGATGAAGAGGACGAACTGTTTAAAGGGGCAACTCTGAAAGTTCCAAGGCCCAAAGTCCAGCCTGAGGAGGAGGATGAAGACGAGGTGGTAAGGAAATCTCAGACTCAGCTGAGTCCTCATACCACCACCTGGGGGCTCTTCCCTGCAGTCTCAGAGACAAGAAAAGGAGTCTGTTGGTGGCCTGCTTTCTGGACTATGTGTACAGGACCCTGTGGGAGTCAGCTTGGGGGTCCAGAGTGGGCAGCTCTTTAAGCAGAATAAGGATAACCAGCTGCCACTGTATTCTTAAAAGGATATCATGATCTGTGTCCCTTGGGGAATCGGTCCTGTTTGTAGTAAGGGAAGGTGGAAAGGATTCTGAAGATCCAACTTGTTGGCTCTCCTCCTCCCTAGAAAAAGAAACAGGTTAGAAGATCATTTTCAGGAGGTTAATGGTAGACAGGACTGAGCCCAGGCTTCTCTTAGGCCACTTGTTTCTAAGAACTCCTGTTCACCTGGCCCACTTCCAGTCTGCTGCCTGTTTTGTTATCGTAACACCTGAGCAGCAGATGGATTCAGTGTTGACAGTGTCACTTCAAGTTAGGGAGCAGGAGAGTCAGGGACCACAAAGGAAGTTGCCAAGAGAGCCAGGATTAGAGCCCCGGCTTGTCCATCTGACACTGGATAATTTTGACGCTGGAGTGGGAATGTATGTGGAGGAGACAGGAGCATTAGATCCAGGAAAGAACTATGAGGTTGAACATGGGCAAAGCCTGTTGTCCTTCTGTACCATCCATCTGGAGTGGAGTTTGCTTTTTGCCCGAAGGCAATGATATCTGGAACCTAACTCAGATGAACCAGAGCTGTTCCTCTTGCCTGCAGAGAAGGTGTCATTTCCCCCCATTAGCATACCTTTCTGAGAATTGACTTTGCATTTGAGAATACTAACTACAGATTCTGCATAGAAAATAAAGATGAGTATCCCAAATGATGAGCAATATATTGATGGTATTACTGCTAGTTCCATCAAGTTAATCATCTGTTTCTTGGGTATTCAGAAAAAATACTTCACATTCTCATTTAACCTTCTCCTAATATGTCCTATAGTTCTATGTTCTGCATTTCTGTAGCTTCCAGTCCTGCTGTCCCCTACCAAAAGCAGATGACAGGCCAGAGCTTCCATCATGGAAAGAGGAAGAGAACCTCCCCCTCAGCTCCTGGTGTTAGTCCGCATTGTTATTGACACCAGAAGTGTTTAAAAAGACTGTATATTTTGGCTCAAATTTTCAGAGGTTTTAGTCCACAATGGGTTCACTCCACTGCTATTAGACTTGTGTAGAGAAAAAGCATTCTCTCAGTGGTCAGGAAGTGAAAGAGTGATGAAGGAGGGGCTGAGGGCAGCCTATAATCACCTGAGTCCTCTTACTGGGCCAGCCCATCACAGAAGCTTTCCACCACGTCCAGCAGTACCAAGCCGAGGACTTGAACCTGTAACACAGTATCCTTTGGTTGGGACTCTTAGAGGGTCCTAGAATCCTTTAGCCCCTTTAAAGAGAGCATGGCTCTGCCTTTGTGGCCTTTCTTTATCTCTTGGACGTGCCTCTACATCCACATCTTTGTCTGGCCACCTCAGGCCACAGCTGGTTTTTGGATGTGATTGTACTTCTCCGAACTTCTGTCATCTTCTCTTAATTCTCCCAGGCTGCTTTGCTTTTGTTTCTTTCTCTTTCCCCATCGGTCCTTAATGAACCTTCTTTTTTCATACAAAACTTGTAAGTTGGCATATCTGCCCAATCAATATATATTTCACAAATAAATCACAAAATCAGCTAAGCAAAGTTGGTCTTTGTCTCTGTCGAAAGATGGCTTCCCTCAGTGCCTGCTTGTCCCAGCTTTGTCTGGATCAGTTCTTTAGCCACAAAGCCTGTCCTTCTAGTTCATCTCCTTTCCAGCCAGAGGCAGGACAGCCATTGGACCACTTCCCCTCATAGGCAGGAAGCCACCTGGGCAGGGATATATGAGAACTGACCTCTCTTTCCTGTTTTGTCAGAGCATGAAGGGGCACCCGCCCCCAACACCCCTTTTTGGAGATGATGATGACGACGATGACATTGACTGGCTGGGGTGAAGACCTAGGAGACAGGCATGCAGGTTTCTCTCCCAGCCCTTTCCTAAGCATGATTTTGCACAGCCGGCCTCAGGGCGAGGTCCTGGTGGGCCCTCTGAGGACAGTGGTTCAGACGTCCGGTGAGCTGTCATCTGAAGAGGATCCTGAACCTGTCTGCAGAACTGGTGCTGTAAGAGCCCTCAGAGAGTGGCTCTACCATGGAGGAAGGGCTAGGAGGGTCACCTGCAGCCAGTCACAAGCATCCTGCCATTTCACCCAGGCCGTGTAGCCTGGGGAGGGGTCTCCTCAGAGAATTGAGAAATCATGCTGGCCTAGCCTGTGGCTCTGGGACATGTATCTTCTATCTCTGCCTTAAATCTTAGAGGTCAATAAGTATTTGGAATTAACAAGACTAAAATAAATGCCTACAATAAAACTTGGCCTGGACCCTTTAGGAGAAACTGAGTTTGGTTTCTAGGGCTATCATTCTCTTTCTTGGGATCCTAAGGGTGGGAGTTGTAACTTGGTCAGTTAATGTGCATAAAAACACTGTGATATATTTCTTTTGGCACTGACCTTGAACTTGAAGGCTTGTAAAGAGTCACAGACTGCAGTTCCAGCTTGCCACAGCTGCATAAGGCTGAGGGCACTGTAGCTATATGAGGACCTTATCCACCCTATGCTGATATCTGTGGGCTATACAGCAGGCTTTGAAGCCATCCAGGGAAGAGAAGAGAGGTCTGTAATACCCACTGTTTGTGATACCTGAGGGGTTCTGTGAGCCCCAGGGGCCAACACTGCTGCAGAGAAGAGCAGTGAGAAAATACATGTAGCCTTTTACTTATTCTAGGATCTTCTAAAGACCATGTAGCCAGTCTCCAAAAGGAGTAATCTTTTTAAAAAACAAAAATGTTCCATGATTTTAAATGTTTTTAAGGCTGTATCCTGAATTTCATGGCATTTTGCAGGTTTTGTGCTTGACTCCCACATTTTGGCCTAGGAAGCTTCGCGAAAGACTGTATTAAAGAGTTATTTAAACAAGTTACTTCAAGCTCTAAGCCTCAGTTTTCTCTGTAAAGTATGGATAACAGTGTCTTCTGCAGTGGCTGGAAGCAATGAGAGAGTCTGTACAGTGCCAGTTATTGAAGAAGACATGGTTATCCCCATTTTAAAAAAGATTCATTCTTATTTGATGTGTATGGTTGTTTGGCCTGCATGTGTGTTTGTATACCATGTGGATGCAGAGGCAGAAGAAAGCAGCAGAGCCTCTGGCACTGGGCATTCCAGATAGTCTGATTCAGAAGTACTGATTTGGCAAGGATGTGTTGGGGAAGGGGTGCTGAGGTGCAATAAACAGTCAGACAAAAGCCAGGCCATGTTAAGAGTTAAGTGAACTCCAGGTATTGGAGCCTTTTCACTTTATAGAAAGAAGTTAAGAGACAGGAATGGGGACACATACCTGTAATCCCCAGAAGGATTACATGAGCTACTTATGAAGGTCCTCTACAAGAGCAGTTAAGTGCTGTCATCCCCAGGCTTCGAGGAGCAGAGTAAGCTGTCCTGTTGTCCACCGTCCGCCTGTCCTTGGGTAGAGGAGAGGAGCTAATGCTGCTTGCTAGGAATACAGGTTCCAGGGCTGTGGATCTCAGTGGTAGAGAGAGCACTTGCCTTGCATGTGCAAGCCCTAGATTTCACTATAGCACTAAAGAAAAGTTTAGGCTCCTGGCTTCATCCAAATCTGAATTTCCAGCCATTGTGGAAACAAAGAACACAGACTCATCATCTTCAGTCTCCGTTCACTTGTGTATACCACAGGCACTATGTGACCTGTGCCCCTTATCTGAGCTGATCTGACAGGAGACTGTCTCACACTTCAGCCTCCTTCTCTCTGAGACAAAGGCAGGCAGTTCCTGTGTGGTAGTGAGGATTGAATAAGTTAACTGCATAAAGGGCTAGAACTCTTGGGCACTTAGTACTTATATAGGTACTTGTTTTTTTTAAGAAAATTAAATAGGGAAAATACTACTTTTTGTGACTTGGCTCTGAAGAATACTAAAATGAGAACACACATTACCAAAGTCTAACCACATATTTACTCTATAGACAATAAGCAAAAAATTTTATAAAGACCCCACAAAATCTCAAATATCATGACTGTAATAAAAGAGTATCAGGTTGAGGAACCTGCTAGTCACTCATGCCCTGGGAGCTGAAACTGAGAGCCTTAGCATAGGCTGTCACAACTCTGCTGAGACTAGCAGCTCTACAGGCTGCCAGTGGACAGAGGGACTGCAACAAGCAATCCCACAGGTGCCCTATGCTACACTTCCTGTGACTCTTGCTTCTTACTGCAAATGACAAGATGGCCATGGTGTTACGTCTGCCCCCCAGGAAGGGAAGGTGCTAACTGTCTTCCATCACAGGTGTTTATAGGCTATGTGACAGTTATTCTTCTTAGAGCAGGTGATGTGGGATTCCCCTCCTTATGCTGTGAATACCATTGGTTAATAAAGAAACTGTCTTGAGCCTGCGCAGGGCAGAATAGAGTAGGTGGGGAAAACTAAACTGAATGCTGGGAGAAAGAAGGCAGAGTCAGGAGAAGGCATGTTGCCCTGCCAGAGAGAGACCCTGGATAGAACCTTGCCGGTAAGCCACAGCCATGTGGCGATACACAGGTTAATAGAAATGGGTTAAGATGTAAGAGCTAGCCAATAAGAAGCTAGAACTAATGGGCCAAGCAGTGATTTAATTAATACAGTTTCTGTGTGGTTATTCTGGGGCTGAGCAGCAAGGAACAAACAAGATGCCTCCTCACTACAAGTAGGTACTTGTTACATGAACCTAATGTGACCAAGTTGATACTCTGGCTGTCTACCAACAGGCACATTTCCAGATGTTTCTCTGCACACAGAGTTATCTTTCCTGCATGCAATCTTAGTCCTTGATCTCCCCTAGCTCCTGCAGTGCTAACATGTAAGAGCTGTGTACTGTTGGAAAAGAGAGAAACAGACCAACAACCACAGACTTTTCAAAATAGAAATTTATTAAAGTGTATTTGTTTATAATTCCCAAAGCTTAAAACCATCTTTTCCTTGAGTCAATAAGGTACTTGAATATAGACACTATACATGTATGTTTCACCATGCATCCCAGGCTAGCCTGGAACTCTATGTAGACCAGGCTGCCCTCAAACCCATGATCTCCAGGCTCAGCCTCCTGGGGATTACAGGTATGTATCCCCATTCCTGTCTCTTAACTTTTTTTTTCCTGTAAAGTGAAAAGGCTCAAATACCTGGAGTTCACTTAACTCTTAATACCTGGCTTTGGTTTGACTGCTCATTGCACCTCAGTCAGCACCCCTCCCCCAACACATCCCTGCTGAATCAGTACTTAAGTGACTGACTCATGGCTCCCTACCAGGTCATTAGGTGTTAGCAGCAAGTAAGAAATAAGAGGCAGCCAGCTCTGTTAGGAAATGCTGTTCTCTGTGATGCAGACAAGAGGACCTGGGAAGGCCCTGGTCACAAGACTGACCTGCTGCAGGCAATGCTGTCAGATGAGCTCATCTGCACAGTGGATATGTCTGTAGCCTTGCTAACAGTCCTGTCTCTCTGCCTCTAATCAGATCAGTCTCCCTAAGAAAGGGAGACAGGTCTCAGCAGGCACTGCTGTCATCATGAACACAGTGAGTTCATTAAGAACTTTGTTTTGTTTGGATGTGCAAAATTGCCAGTCAGGAGTTCGAAGTGAAAACTTGTTTTGTCATTGGCAGTCTTTATGTGTTCCAAGGCAAAAAGGTGAGAAGGTGCTGGCACGGTCCATCCCCAAGACTGGAGATGCCCCTGGCATTAAGGCACAAAGCAGAAGAGGGTATCCAGGTTCCATGGCCTTCCTCACTGAAGCTCTTTGGAAAATTTTAATTTGCAGTCTGAGATCTATGATCACAGCCTGGCTACTCTGCCTCCAGGTTCCAGTCTCTCCATGTTCCCTTTGGTCATAGCCACTTGCTTAGGCACCACAGGAGGCTTGGGCCCTTTGGAGTTCAGGCTGGGAAGGGAGGTAGCTCCAGGGACCATTTGCTGGCTTCGGCTCCATGCTGCCAGGAACTGGGAGAGAGGTGAGCAGTGGCCATCATAAGAAAGAGCAGCTGGAAGTACAATGCCTGGAGCAGCGGCCCCAGCTCTCTCCAGCTCTCAGCACCTACTGGCCCACTAAGTCATGCTGAGAAGTGGGTAGGCTAGGTAATAGCCCACACCCAAGCCCACGATCGCACCGAGGAAAATCCAGGTGTTGTAGGACATTATGGCCAGCATCACAAAGTAGCCAAGGACCACCTGAATGACATGGACTAGAGACTGGCCAAAGTAACACAAAAACCACCTAGGCATAAAAGAGAAACAAGTTAGTTAAACAGTGGTGAGCAGATGTGTTTTGTTAGGGACAGAAAGCTCTGGAGTCCCAGCACAACATATTTTACCTAGCAGAGATTTCTCTCCAAAAAGACATCTCCATATTTAGCTCTGAGCTTCCTGCCATCCTAGGCAAATGGGGAAACCATTATGGTTTATGTAGTCAATTTTGTCAGACAAGGAATAAGAAGGAAATCATTGGAAAGCCAGTCTCTCCCTTGAATTGAATGTGGGAGGTGGAGGAGCCATGAAAAGAACAGGGACTTGGGTGCCTATTAAATCTCTGAACCTTTTGAGTACTGGTTTTCTTATCAGTAAAACACTGGATGGTTATGAGGGTGTGAGACACCCAGTAAGGTGGCTGGTGATGTTGCAGGCAGGCTCGTTAAGCATAGGTGAGGTTGCAGGAAAGGCAGGTGGGGCCTGCAGCACAGAAAAGATGACTCCTTCTCCCATCAAGTGAGACACTAGGCTGATGGCAGTTCTTGCTTTGGTACAGCTGCTGTTCTCTTGCATTTGGGAGCCTGGTGACAGGCCTGCAGCATAGGTTAAAGTTCCCTGCAGTCCACAGAGAAATCCTTGGGAT
Source organism: Arvicola amphibius (assembly GCF_903992535.2). Taxonomy (NCBI): domain Eukaryota; kingdom Metazoa; phylum Chordata; class Mammalia; order Rodentia; family Cricetidae; genus Arvicola; species Arvicola amphibius. The sequence continues at coordinate 84,176,048 of NC_052052.2, forward strand.
CCACCCAAGAGGCTGCTTGATAGGTAGCTTTGGCCCAGACACCACAGACCCGGGCTCTAATTCATCTTACTAAAAACTCCCTGGGGCCCAAGTTATCTTTCTATGTGTGGGGCTAATGTTGTTGGGGCGAGAGTGACTGCTCTGGCCATCCTTCTACTCATGGTTTGTACCTGAGGCGGTGGCCACTGGCTGGAGTTGATGTGGAGCCTGTAGAATCTTGGTCTGATTCCAGGATGAGCTGCTGGCTAGTGGTATTAGGCAGGTTCTCCAGAGTCTTGTGGAGCAACTTGGCTTTGGCAACCTTGACGCCTTCATACAGTATAGCCAGGAGCAAGACAACCAGCACTGAGAGGGCCATGCCTGTGAAGAGGCAAAGGTGAAAAATAGGTTTGGGTGTCCTGAATGGCGATTGCAGATAATGATAGTGTATCACGTTTCAAAAAAGCTAGGAGATGGTTTTACATGTTCTCATCATGAGCAAGTGATAGAAATTTGAAGACACAGGTGGGCTGGCCCTGATTCAAATGCTACTTAACTTAGGCATGTACTGAAACATCTCAAAGTGCCACATAAGATGGACAGTTTTTGCCAATTAAAGATATATAAATGGGTCAGGTGTGGTGGCGTGCATTAAAAAGCAGAGGTGGAGGAGGAGGAGGCGGAGGCGGAGGAGCAGCAGCAGTCATCTCTGCTCTACTCCCAGCACTGGGGAAGCAAACAGCAGGATACCTGGGTTTGCTGGCCAGTCCAGCCTAGCTTACTAGGCAGGATCCAAGTCAGTTAGAAACCGTATCTTAAAAACGAGGATGCCATCTGATGAACAGTCAAGGTTGTCCTCTGACATGCACATGGACATGCATACAGATGCACATCCACTTCCACACATAAGTGTACATGCATATAAATAAAGAAGCAAGATGGATGTTGGACACAGGCTGTATGTAATTCCAGGTACTCTGATGGCTGAGAGATCACAGTTTACTGCTGGCCTGGACTAGAGTGGATTCCAGGCTAACCTAAACAATTTAGTGAGACGACATCTCAAAAAGTAAAAAGGCCCAGAGACAGAATGCTTGCCTAGCATAAGTGAGGCTCAAGGTTTGATCCCCAGTACCCCAGAACAAGCAAGCCAAGTTGTAGGGCTCGCTGAAAAGCACTGCTTCTCCCCAGACACTCCCCAGGGGGCTATCCCAGGAGTCAGGACAGCCCACTCTCCACTCACTCTGAATCCACTCCAGCCACTGGTCTCTTCCTCCTCACCTTCATAAAGCTCAGACCTTCATCATCCCTTTGCTTCTCTAGACATTTCTTAGTAGTTCTGACATACTGGAATTGGTTTCTCATTCTGGCAAAGCCAGAGGCTGAGGATGAAGAAGCTACACAGCACCATCAAAATAGCTCCCCCACATTCTGCACACACCTCTATAAAGATTTCTTGCAAATGGAGGGGTATACACCTAGAGGCACACACTTTTCACGTTTAGGTACACCAGAAACCCTGGGAGAGGGTATGGCAGGAGAGCAACAAGTTAGAACACAGTGGGTATTTATTTTCCTCTTTGCCCAATTTTCCTAAATACTGTCTATTAGTATTCCATATATTACATTTATAGAGAAAAATCCAAGTTAGGGAATAGTAAGTATTTATTTGTGCCTCTAGGTAAAATGAACTCTGATGCTACCTGTGTTTTACAACACAAGATAATAAATGGTCCATCCAAAGTATTTTATGAGGCTTTATGGCGTAAGAGTATATTTGGAACTAGGAATGGTAGTGCATACCTGTGATCTCAGCACCGAGGAAGCTGAGGTAGGTGGATTGTGAGTTTACAACCAGCTTGGGCTAAATACTAAGATACTCTATATTCAATAAACACTCGCTAGTGGGAACTTATATGTGCCAACGACTTGTGGCTGAAGCCTCTAAGTAGCTCAGTACCTCAGGATGGAGGGGAACCAGTATTCCATAACAAGATTGGAACACTCTGCCTTACTCCTAGACTCTGGGGAATAGGCAGGCTGCAGGCTGAGTTGATCACCACTAGCTAGTGGCTTGTTTATGCCTATGTAAAGCATTTCCCTGAGTTCTGAGAGTTGCTTCAGCAAATGGTTGATGGCAGTTGTTGGGTCATAGCCTTGATTTTACTCACTTGCTTCCAGCTTCATTATCCAACTCCCACAGGACATGGACTCCCTTCTGTTCATACACATCTGCCTTATTTTTTCCAGGTTATTCTATAGTTTCAAAGATGTTCACTCCCATATATCCTACCCGCGCCCTCCTTCCAACATGAGATGGGAGCCATGTTCCCTCCCTTTTAGCCCGGAAGGGTCAAAGGATCGGTCAATAGATAGAAGATAATGCTATGTAACTTCCAAGTGTAGGTTTTATTTTTGTATGTAAATGTGTATATGTGTGCATATTCATGTGTATGCATGCACATGTGTGTGGGTGCACATGTGTGTAGAAATCAGGGGTCAACATTAGGTATCTTCTAGTGCTCTCTACCTTATTTTTTTTAGACTGCATCTCTTGCTGAAGCTAAAGATAGGCTGCCTGGCTAGTAAGTCCCAGGAATCCTGTCTCTACTCTTCAGTGCAAGGATTACAGGTGGATGCTGCCATGCCTGTCTTTTACGTGGGTGCTAGGAACCAAATCAAGGTCTTGTTGCTATGTCAGCAAGCACTTTACCAACAGAGCCTTCTTACCAGCCTCTAGGGTAGGTTTTTAAATCATGCATTTCACCCATGTTCTTTTTAGGACACCTGCTCTTAAAACCTAGCCACTCTGCCATGAGGAAGCCCACACTATAGGAGGAGCCACTGTGGGCTCAGATGAAGCCCAGCTGAGGCTGCAGCTCACAACCAGGACGAGACTCTAAACGCTCCTCAAAAGACTGTATCCAGCCACTGTCTGGCTCCACTGCATGAGAGGCCCTGAGTGTAGACTGCTCAGGTAGCACAGTCAACCCACAGAATCTTGGTGAGACACTAACAAAGTGCTGTTCTGCTTCACGGCTTAGTCTGTAGCTGGACAACGGCAATCCAGTGTAGGGAAGGGCACAACTGCCACAGCAGGCATCTGGATTGTTCCCAGCCTGCCTTAGAATAATAAATGCACAGTTCCAGCTCATTGTGCCTTCACTGCCCACAGAAAATAAAAAGAACCCAGGTTTTCTGCCGCCTGGCACTGACTTTCCCGATTCTTACCTGTAGGACTGTGGACTCTCCAGAAATCAAACAGAAGCACAGCCTCATCTGAGAAGATGAAATGCATCTGAAAAAGATGAGGGTCAGCATCACAGGAAGCTTGGACACAGGTCCTGCTTCCTAATGCTCTCCAACAGTTGCCTTGGGAAACCTGGGGCTATAGGTCCACCAGAAGCCACATGGAAGAGGAGGGGCTTGCCCAAGTGGGTCAATAGCACCTATAACTGAGCCCTGCTTCGTGTGGAAGTGAAGATGGGGAGTGCCTACCCTCACAGGGCCAACCACATGGAGATGTCCCCTCCAAACTCAATAGGAAGCCCTATGCCAAGCCTTATATACCGGCTCAGCCTTTTGCTTAGTTCTGGAACACATTCCCCGGAGCCAGCAGCAGTGAACCTGGACAGATGTGACAGTTTTTGTCAAGCAAGGCTAAGGAAAGATGTCTCCCATCTGTACACCACTCCTTCACGAGTCTCCTTGCTGACCCCAGTCTGTAGCCAGCACTGAGAAGGTGAGGAAGGTGGAGAACTTGCCTCAAATATGTGAGGCCCTTGTTTCAACCCCTAGGACCATTAAAAACATAAAAAAGGAACACATTGATCAGTCCAACTCCTCCCCTTTAACTCCATCTCAACTGTAAATGGGAAAGGGGAGCCCTGAAAAGGAAATGGGATTTTCCCTGGGTGTGCTTTGTGAGAAGCCTGGTAGCTCTTGACCAGTGTTCCGGGGAAGAGGACCTGGAGAGAGATTGTGGTTTCTCAGAAAGGCTGTCAGAGTCTGGAACTGTCGGAGGGACAGGAAAACGAGGGCTAGCTGTCACTTTGTCTGGAGGCTGTGCCATTGCCACTCTCTGTCCACTGAGACACCAGCGCCACTAACTTGTTGGCAGGTAAACAGCCCCAAGTTCACGATTATATGCATCTACCTTTTTCTTCTTCCAACTTCCTCAAAATTGATCATCAAAAGAGATAATAAAGAACAGTAGGCCGTGAAAAAAGAAAGGGACCTCTGCAGGAGCAGGCCCGAGCCAGCGACCTCTGCAGGAGCAGGCCTGAGCCAGTGACCTCAGCGGGAGCAGCCCCAAACAAGCAAGCTCCATAGGAACAGGCCTGAACAACCTCCACGATTGCAGAGCAATTCCCCGAGGGCTGAGCAACCTTCAGGAACACCGCGTGACCTCGGGGGTGACTAGAACCGTGGCCCTGACAGCACCAGGAGGAACAATCATCTAAGCCTTGGAACCACTGGCACCTGGAAAATTTATCAACAGAGGCACAGCCCCAACTACACCAATCAGAGAAAAAGATGGGTAGACAAGGTAAGAACACACTCAACATCACAAAGAACAACATGACACCAACAAAAACTAGTGGCCCTACAACAGCAAGACTTAAACACCCAAATATAGATGAAGCAGAAAAAAATGACCTAAAAAATAACTTTAGGAGAATGTTTAAGGAAATGAAAAATTCCCTCAAAAAATAGAGGAAAAGACAAACAAAAAATAAGCAAACACAAACCAAGGAAATTCTGGAAACACAAAATATGATAAAATGCTCAGGAATCACAAATGCAAGCATAAACAGCAGAATACAAGAAATAGAAGAGAGAATCTCAAGTGCTAAATATACAATAGAGGAAACAGACCTATTGGTCAAAGAAAACATTACATCTAACAAAAGCTTAACACAGGAATATATCCAGGAAATATAGGACACCATAAAAGAACCAAGCTTAAGAATAACAGGGATAAAAGGATAAGTCCAACTAAAAGCAAAGAAATATATTTAACAAAATCATAGAAGAAAACTTTTCCAACCTAAAGGAAGATATGCCTATGAAGATACGGGAAGCTTACAGAACAACAAATAGACTGGGTTGAGAAAAAAAAAAGTCCCCTTGCCACATAATAATCAAAACACTAAACATACAGAATAAAGAATATTAAGAGCTGCAAAGGAAAAAGGCCAAGTAATACATAAAGGCAGACCTATCAGAATTACACCTGACTTCTCATTGAAAGCCAGAAGGTGGTGGTCAAGCGTTATGCAGACATTAAGAGACCACAGATGCCAGCCCAAACTACTATACCCAGCAAAAACTTTCAATCACCATAGAAGGACAAAACAAGATATTCCATGACAGAACCAGATTTAACCAATATCTAGCCACAAACCCAGCCCTACACAAAGTACTACAAGGAAAACTCCAACCCAAGGAACAAACACCACAAAAACACAGAAAATAGATGATCTCACAGCAGCAAATCCCAAAGAATGGAAAAAACACACAATAATATCACCAACAATAAAAAATAACAGGAACTAGCAATCATTGGTCACTAATATTCCTTAATATAAATGGACTCAACTCACCTATAAAAGACACAGGCTAACAGATTGGATATGAAAACAGAATCCATCCTTCTTCTGCATACAAGAAACACAATTCAACCTCAAAGACAGACATCGCCTCAGAGTAAAGGGTTGGGAAAATTTTTTCAATCAAATGGACTTAAGAAACAAGCAGGTGTAGCTATCCTAATATCTAACAAAATAGACTTCAAACTAAAATCAATCAAAAAAGACAAATAAGGACATTTCATGTTTGTCACAGGAAACAATCCATCAAGAAGAAATCTGAATACAGAACGTCTATGCCCCAAATACAAGGGCACCCTCATATGTAAAAGAAACTTCTAAAGTTTAAATCACACATTAAACCCCACACACTAATAGTGGGAGACTTCAACACTCCCCTCTCACCACTGGACAGGTCAGTCAGACAAAAAATGAACAGATAAATAAGAGAACAGATGTTATGACTCAAATGCACTTAACAGACATCTATAGAACATTTCATCAAACATAAAAGAATATACCTTCTTCTCAGCACCTCATGGAACCTTCTCAAAAATTGACCACATACTAGAGAACAAAGCAAACCTCAACAGATACAAAATAATTGGAATAACCCCATGTATCTTATCAGATCACCATGACTTAAAACTAATTCCAGAAAGACCACAAACACAAGGAAATTAAACAATGCTCACCTGAATCATCAATGAGTCAAGGAAGAAATAAAGAAATTAAAGACTTCCTAAAAGTCAAAGAAAATGGTCACACAAACTACCCAAATTTAAGGGACACAATGAAAGCTGTATTAAGAGGAAAGTTCATAGCACTAAATGCCTACATAAAGAAGCTGGAAAAATCCCACACTAGGGAGTTAACAGAACACCTGAAAACTCTAGAACAAAAAGAAGCAAACTCATCCAAGAGAACTAGATGGTAGGAAATAATCAAACTGAGAGCTGAAATCAACAAAATAGAAACAAAGAAAACAATACAAAGAATCAATGAGACAAATAGTTGGTTCTTCGAGAAAAAAATCAACAAAATGGACAAACCTTTATCCAAACTAACCAAAAGGCAGAGAGAGAATATCCAAATTAACAAAATCAGAAATGAAAAGGGGGGCATGGACACAGAGGAAATACAGGGAATCATCGACCTGAAATATTTCGAAAACCTGTACTCCACAAAATTGGAAAACTTAAAGGAAATGGACAATTTTCTTGATAAATATCACTTATCAAAATTAAATCAAGACCAGATAAGCAAATTAAATAGATCTATAACTGCTGAAAAAATAGAAACAGTCATCAAAAGTCTTTCAAAAAAAAAGCCTAGGGCAAGATGATTTTAGCACAGAATTCTACAAGATTTTCAAAGAAGAACTAATACCAATACTCTTCAAATTGTTCCACACAATAGAAACAGAAGGAACACTGTCAAACTCTTTTTATAAGGCTACAATTACTCTGATACCCAAACCACAGAAAGCCATTACTAACAAAGAATTACAAATCAATCTCACTCATGAACACTGATGTAAAAATAATATAATACTGGCAAATCAAATCCAAGAACACACCAGAAAAAATCATCCATGATCAAGTCTGCTTCATCCCAGAGATGCAGGGATGGTTCAACATAGGAAAATCTGTCAATGTAATCCACCATATAAACAAACTGAAAAGAAATAAATAAACCACATGATCATTTCATTAGATTCTAAAAAAGCCTCCAACAAAATACAACATCCCTTTATAATAAAGGTGCTGGAGAGAGCAGGAATACAAGGAATATACCTAAACATAATAAAAGCAATATACGGCAAGCCAACAGCCAACATCAAACTAAATGGAGAGGAACTCAAAATGATCTAACTGAAGTCAGGAACAAGACAATCTCTCTATATCTAGATATTACAGTACTTGAGGTTCTAACTAGAGCAATGAGACAACAAAAGGAGATCAAGGGGATACAAATAGGAAAGAAGTCAAACTTTGCTGATGAAATGATAGTTTTAATATAGTGACCCCAAAAATTCTACCAAGGAACTTCCACAACTCATAAACACCTTCAGTAATGTAGAAGGATACAAGATTAACTTGAAAAAAAATCAGTAGCCCTCCTGTACACAGATAATAAATGGGCTGAGAAAGAAATCAGAGAAACATCACCCTTCACAATAGCCACAAATAGCATAAAATATCTCAGAGTAACTCTAACCAAACAAATGGAAGACCTGTATGACAAAAACTTTAAATCTTTGAAGAAAGAAATTGAAGACATCAGAAAATGAAAAGATCTCCCATGCTACTGGGTAGGTAAAATTAACATAATAAAATGGCAATCTTATCAAGAGCAATCTACAGATTCAATGCAATGCTCATCAAAATCTCAGCAAAATTCTTCACAGACCTCAAAAGAACGGTACTCAACTTTATATGGAAAAGCAAAAAACCCAGGATAGCCAAAACACATAGATCTAATGTACATGGGAAGTAGAAAAAGACAAGATCTCCTGAGTAAATTGGGACCATGGGGACCTTAGGAGAAGGTTGAAGGGTAGGGGAGAGCCAGGGAGGGAAACAGAGAAAAAAGTAGAGCTCAATAAAAATCAATTAAAAAAAGTTTTAATCTTGCCTCTAAAAAAACAAAAACAAAATAAAACAAAAAACAAATTACCCCCCCTCCCAACCTAAAGGATTCCATGAGAACCGCAGGCTGTTAAGACAGTCTGAGAGATGACTCTGTAATCAAGTCTGGGAGAAGCTGGGATAGCTCAACAGCTCTCTTTCCTGCCAGAAGGCAGAGCCCAGAGCCCTGTCCCCTGCCCACTCCTTTTCTTGTTAGACAGACTCTGACCCGGGAGAGTGCTGACCTTTTCTCATATCTGTTGGCATGTTGGCCAGCAGGATTTTGCCCAGACAGACTGGTTTCAGAGTCTGTGCTCTCAACACAACCTTTAAGGAAGCCCACGAGGAAGTTATGGCATGCCCAGGGTTATACTGTGAGGTGGTGGCAGCAGCAGGAATAGAACTCATGTCTTCATACCTGACCCTCATTCGACATAAATAAACAAAACTAATTTATGGAGAAAAATTTTTTCTTTTTGTTTTATACATACACACACACACACACACACACACACACACACATATATGGAGAGAGAGAGAGCAAGAGAGCACCTCACCATGTATTGGAACTTGCTATGTATACCAGATCTATCTGCCTCTGCCTCCCAAGTGCTTCGGTTAAGGTGTGCAACACTTTATCTGGCAAAAAAAAAATACTTTTATTTTTAATTGTGTGTATAAGTGTGTACCTGTGTGTGAGTTTTTGCATGTGCCCACAGAAGAGGGTCCCAGATTCCTCCTGGAGCTACAGTTGCAGGTAGCTGTGAGCTACCCAAGGATGACGTGTTCTGGGACCCAAATTGGGTTCTCTGCAAAAGCAGAACACAATGTTAACTGCTGAACCATTACATTTTGTTTTGTTCAGGGTCTTGTGTAGCCCCGGCTGGCCTTGAATTTGAGAATGATTCTGAACTTGTGATCCCCCTAATTCCAGCTTCGGAGTGCTGGGATAACAAGAATGAACCACCTCACTAGATTTCTGTGGCACTGGGGATTTAATCTATGACCCCGTGTGTGCTAGACAAGCACTTGACCATCTGAGTCTTTGATTGTTAGTTTTAACATTTCCAAAAAAATGTGAAAATGGCAGAGACAAGGTCACACTGGTAGAAAAGAAGGGAAGAAGCTAGGAAAGGAGAAAAATATAGGAGAAAAGAGATCCATGCAATCACAATGGTGGTGCTTAGGCCTTTAAGGATAAAGAAACGAAGCAAACAAGACCATGGTATGTGAGGACAGGGAAGAAAAGCCAGTGCTTAAGGCACTACAGCTGAAAAACAGGATGCAAAGCAAGGGGGTAGAGGTGAGGAGGAAAGACGCCTGGGCGGACCACAGGTGCGCGTAATCCTGGTTCCACACGCACAGGGAATACAGGTGAACCACTGAGGGCAGAGACTGTCAACAAGTCCCACGCTGCCCAGGTAGCTTAGTGAAGGACCTCAGATCTTTACTAAAAATGCACTGCCTGGGCTCCTTAGACCTGTCAATCAGAACCCAGGGGAAGAGGTTCGGGTGAGCACTGGGCATGGTACAGTTTGAACAGAGGAGCAAAGCCCAGTGGACAGAATACAGATTCTGAAGTTGAACATCCTGTATCTGCCTTCCTTTTCTGCTAGGACCTTGAGCAAGCCACACAACAAGCTCCTACTAGAGCTCAGTCTCCCCATCTGTAAAATGGGGACTGAACCCCAGGAAGTCTCTCAGATCCCTGTGAACTTTGTGCAGACAGGCTCCCACTGTGGGTTTCACAAGAGGAAACAAATCCATGGGTGCTCTGTTCCCCACGTTCAGACCCTGTAGACCAGACCTGGGAAGAGGCATGGCTGCCTTACTTGGCATACATAGCTTTTGGTTCTGAAAAGGGCCTGACCTTCAGAAGACCCGGAGGAGAGTGAAGTCATCGGCCTTCCGAGGGCCTGCACAGGCTTGCACTGCTTCAGCTCCTGCCAGTAGCTCCCCCGCCCAACATCTCTGCTACTGCCAGCAACTGTTAACGGGCCTTTGTTTAAAGGTCCATGTATTCAGTCACGGAACTTTCTAGAAAGCATAAGTTACTCTTCAAATTGCAGCATGTTTCATAAGCACTCTGGGTATTTCTGGAGCAAGAATCTGTAGTGTTATGGTTGGAGAAATAGTCGAAACCACCATGTCCCCAGCCTACTACTAGTTGGCCAGGTAAATTATTTAACAACTTCAAAATCATGTTAACGATAAGCAGTTTATCTCCCTAATATGAAAGTAGTAGCTGGCCCCCCTGCCTCATCCTCCCGTCTGTGGGGCCACAAAATCCCACAGCTCAGCCTGTTTGGGCTCTGGGGACCTGTAATTGAGTGCACCCAGGCCGGTGGGAGGTCCCCTCCTTCATTTGACTGCCCGGGGCAAGGTAGGCCTTTGTCTGAGAGCTGCTTGGCCTGCAAGGGGACCTGACAGTCTGCCAGAGGATCCATCATTCTTTGGGGTGAGTGAGGAGTGAGTGCCCGAACCGCGGCAGCTGCCCGGAGAGGGACCTCCAACTCTCCACAACTCCCCCTGCCACCAGCACACTTCCTGCTCTTCCTGCAGGGGTTATTCTCCCCGGATACTGCCTCTCTCTCCCTGTCCCTTCCCAGCTTGCACCCAGAATCCTCCCCCCCCTCCCCCTGCCTCATCCTCCCGTCTTTGGGGCCACAAAATCCCACAGCTCAGCCTGTTTGGGCTCTGGGGACCTGTAATTGAGTGCACCCAGGCCGGTGGGAGGTCCCCTCCTTCATTTGACTGCCCGGGGCAAGGTAGGCCTTTGTCTGAGAGCTGCTTGGCCTGCAAGGGGACCTGACAGTCTGCCAGAGGATCCATCATTCTTTGGGGTGAGTGAGGAGTGAGTGCCCGAACCGCGGCAGCTGCCCGGAGAGGGACCACCGACATTCCACAACTCCCCCTGCCACCAGCACACTTCCTGCTCTTCCTGCAGGGGTTATTCTCCCCGGATACTGCCTCTCTCTTCCTGTCCCTTCCCAGCTTGCACCCAGAATCCTCCCCCCCTCCCCCTGCCTCATCCTCCCGTCTTTGGGGCCACAAAATCCCACAGCTCAGCCTGTTTGGGCTCTGGGGACCTGTAATTGAGTGCACCCAGGCCCGTGGGAGGTCCCCTCCTACATTGGCCTGCCTGGGGCAGGGTAGGCCTTTGTCTGAGAGCTGCTTGGCCTGTAAGGGGACCTGACAGTCTGCCAGAGGATCTATCATTCTTTGGGACACTGCAGTCCTGATGACGACTTCTGGAGATGCACTTTCATACCTCGCTGACCTCTCAACACAGTAGCACCAGTGATATTTTCTTAGTTGTTCTCAGGTGTCCTGCTCCAGTTCTAAGGCCATCCACCCAAAGGGGCCAGACTCTGGCCTCCAGGCAGGTCTGAGGATTCCTGCGGAGGGGTGCGGGCTCCTTCAGATTGTGCTGCCAGGTTCGCTGTGTGGTATTCCATCCCGCCCTGTCCCCACCTTGGCCCTTTTGTCTGGGCTGCGACCCTGGGCTGCCTGGAATCCCTGATCCTGTGCCCTGACATTCCATCTGAACTGGTGAGTGAATGCGGACCCTGGGGCAACCTGCCCTGGAAGAGAGCACAGACCCCCTACCCCCACGTCCCTCTGCAGGCTTGTGTCTGTTTCTCCCGTCCCTGTGTCTCCCAAGCTTTCCCTAGTGTTCTCAGGTGCCCTGCTCCAGTTCTAAGGCCATCCACCCAAAGGGGTCAGACTCTGGCCTCCAGGCAGGTCTGAGGATTCCTGCGGAGAGGTGCGGGCTCCTTCAGATTGTGCTGCCAGGTTTGCTGTGTGGTATTCCACCAGTTCAGTTCCACCTGAACTGGTGTCCTGCTCCTGTTCTAAGGCCATCCACCCAGAGGAATCAGACTCTGGCCTCCAGGCAGGTCTGGGGATTCCCGCAAGGGAGTGCGGGCTTCTTCAGATTGTGACGCAAGGAATAGGTCCTCCTCTGACACAGGGGAGATCCAACCAGTTTCAGTCACAGCAAAGATTGGTCTAGGACACCAAACGCCTCCGGGCTCCTTTTGAAGGAAGAGATGGGCAGGCGCCAATGCAGGAGCTCCTCCAACAACATGAAAGGCAACATGACATCACCACAAGCCAGACATCCCGAAACAACAAGAATTGAACACCCTACCCCAGAAGATATAGAAGAATCCGACCTTAAACAGTACTTTATGAAAATAATAGAGGACCTTAAACAGGAGGTAAAAAACTGCCATAAAGAAATGGAGTTGACAAACAAAAAGGTAGACGAAATAAATAAATCTCTCAAAGATACCCAAGAAAAACAAGAAAAACAAGAAAAAGCAATCAAACAGGTAAGGGAAACAGTACAAGACCTGATACATGAAATGGAGGTATTGAAGAAAACACAATCTGAGGGACGACTGGAAATGGAAACTCTGAGTAAACGAACAGAAACTTCAGAGACAAGTATTTCCAACCGAATACAAGAGATGGAAGAAAGAATCTCGGACTCTCAAGATACTATAGAGGAAATAAACTCACAGATTAAAGAACTAAACAAATCTAACAAATTCTTAACACAAAACATTCAGGAAATCTGGGACACCATGAAAGACCAAACCTAAGAATAATTGGGGTAGAAGAAGGAGAAGAATTACAACTCAAAGGCCCAGAAAACATATTCAACAAAATTATAGAAGAAAACTTCCCCAACCTAAAGAAGGATGTTCCTATGAAGGTACAAGAAGCCTACAGAACACCAATAGACTGGATCAAAAGAAAGCATCCCCACGCCATATAATAATCAAAACACAAAACATACAGAATAAAGAACAGATATTAAGAGCTGCAAAGGAAAAAGGTCAAATAACATATAAAGGGAAACCTATCAGAATTACACCTGATTTCTCAATGGAAACCATGAAAGCCAGAAGAGCTTGGATAGATGTGCTACAGACACTAAGGGAACATGGATGCAAGCCTAGACTACTATACCCAGCAAAGCTTGCATTCACCATTGATGGAGAAAACAAGATATTCCAGGACAAAAACAGATTTAAACAATACGCAGCCACAAATCCAGCCTTGCAGAAAGTAATAGAAGGAAAATCACAAACCAAGGAGTCCAACAACGCCCACAATAACTCAGGCATCTAGCGACCCTTCACCAGCACAACTAGAAGAAGGGAAACACACAAACTCTACTACTAAAAATGACTGAAGTTAACAACCACTGGTCATTAATATCACTTAATATCAATGGACTCAATTCACCTATAAAAAGGCACAGGCTAAGAGACTGGATACGAAAACAGAATCCAACATTTTGCTATTTACAAGAAACACACCTCAACCACAAAGACAGACACCTACTCAGAGTAAAGAGTTGGGAAAAGGTTTATCAAGCAAATGGCCCTAAGAAACAAGCGGGTGTGGCCATACTAATTTCCAACAAAGTTGACTTCAAACTAAAATCAATCAGAAGAGATGGAAAGGGACACTTTATACTCATAACAGGAAAAATCCATCAGAATGAAGTCTCAATCCTGAATATCTATGCCCCTAATATAAAAGCTCCCACTTATGTAAAAGAAACACTTCTAGAACTCAAGGCAGCCATCAAACCACACACACTAATAGTTGGAGACTTCAACACTCCTCTCTCACCAATGGACAGGTCAATCAGACAGAAACCTAACAGAGAATTGAAAGACTTAATGGAGGTAATGAACCAAATGGACTTAACAGACATCTATAGAACATTCCACCCAAATAGGAAAGAATATACCTTCTTCTCTGCGGCTCATGGAACCTTTTCGAAAATTGACCATATACTTGGTAACAAAGCAAACTTCCACAGTTACTAAAAAATATTAGTAACCACCTGTGTCTTATCGTATCACCATGGATTAAAATTAGAATTCAACAACAATGCTACCCCCAGAAAGCCCACAAACTCATGGAAACTGAACAGTCAACTACTGACCCACACCTGGGTCAAGGAAGAAATAAAGAAAGAAATTAAAGTCTTTCTTGAATTTAATGAAAAGACACAACATACTCAAACCTATGGGACACAATGAAAGCAGTGCTAAGAGGAAAGTTCATAGCACTAAGTGCCCACTTAAAGAAAACGGAGAAAGCACTCATTGGTGACTTAACAGCACACCTGAAAGCTCTGGAAAAAAAAGAAGCAGACTCACCTAGGAGAAGTAGAAGACTGGAAATAATCAAACTGAGGGCAGAAATCAACAAAATAGAAACACAGAAAACAATCCAAAGAATCAATGAAACAAGAAGCTGGTTCTTGGAGAAAATCAACAAGATTGACAAACCCTTAGCCAAACTAATCAAACGGCAGAGGGAGAACACGCAAATTATTAAGATCAGAAATGAAAAGGGGGACATAACCACAGACACAGAGGAAATTCAGAGAATCATTAGATCTTACTACAAAAGCCTGTATGCCACAAAATTGGAAAATGTAAAAGAAATGGACAGTTTTTTAGATAAATACCATATACCAAAGTTAAACCAGGACCAGGTAAATGCTCTAAATCGTCCTGTTAGTCGCGAAGAATTAGAAACTGTTATCAGAAACCTCCCTACCAAAAAGAGCCCAGGACCAGATGGTTTCAATGCGGAATTCTACCAGAACTTCCAAGAAGACCTAATACCTATACTCCTTAAGGTATTTCATAATATAGAAACAGAAGAGTCACTGCCAAATTCCTTCTATGAAGCTACAGTTACCCTGATACCTAAACCACACAAAGACTCAACCAAGAAAGAGAATTACAGGCCAATCTCACTCATGAACATTGACGCAAAAATTCTCAATAAAATACTGGCAAACCGAATCCAAGAACACATTAGAAAAATTATCCATTACGATCAAGTAGGCTTCATCCCAGAGATGCAGGGCTGGTTCAACATACGAAAATCTATCAATGTAATCCATCATATAAATAAACTGAAGGAAAAAAACCATATGGTCATCTCATTAGATGCTGAAAAAGCATTTGACAAAATTCAGCACCCTTTTATGATAAAGGTCTTGGAGAGATTAGGGATACAAGGGTCATTCCTAAATATAATAAAAGCTATTTACAGCAAGCCGACAGCTAACATCAAATTAAACGGAGAGAAACTCAAGGCTATCCCACTAAATTCAGGAACACGACAAGGCTGTCCACTCTCTCCTTATCTCTTCGATATAGTGCTTGAAGTTCTAGCAATAGCAATAAGACAACATAAGGGAATCAAGGGGATTCAATTTGGAAAGGAAGAAGTTAAACTTTCATTATTTGCAGATGATATGATAGTATACATAAGCGACCCCAAAAACTTCACCAAAGAACTCCTACAGCTGATAAACTCCTTTAGTAGCATGGCAGGATACAAGATCAACTCCAAAAAATCAGTCGCCCTCCTATACACAAAGGATAAGGAAGCAGAGAGGGAAATCAGAGAAGTATCACCTTTCACAATAGCCACAAATAGCATAAGATATCTGGGAGTATCTCTAACCAAGGAAGTGAAGGATTTATTTGACAAGAACTTTAAGTCTTTGAAGAAAGAAATTGAAGAGGATACCAGAAAATGGAAGGATCTCCCCTGCTCGTGGATTGGGAGGATCAACATAGTAAAAATGGCAATTCTACCAAAAGCAATCTATAGATTTAATGCAATCCCAATCAAGGTCCCATTAAAATTCTTCACAGAGATTGAGAGGACAATAATCAACTTTATATGGAAAAACAAGAAACCCATGATAGCCAAAAAAATCTTATACAATAAAGGTACTTCTGAAGGCATTACCATCCCTGACTTCAAACTCTATTACAAAGCTACAGTATTGAAAACAGCTTGGTATTGGCATAAAAACAGAGAAGTTGACCAATGGAATCGTATAGAAGACCCGGATCTTAAACCACAAACCTACGAACACCTGATTTTTGATAAAGGAGCAAAAAGTACACAATGGAAGAAAGAGGGCATCTTCAACAAATGGTGCTGGCATAACTGGATGTCAACCTGTAGAAGAATGAAAGTAGATCCATATCTATCACCATGCACAAAACTCAAGTCCAAATGGATTAAAGACCTCAATATTAATCTGAACACACTCAGCTTGATAGAGGAGAAAGTGGGGAGTACTCTACAACAAATGGGCACAGGGAACCGTTTCCTGCGCATAACCCCAGCTGCACAGACATTAAGGGCAACATTGAATAAATGGGACCTCCTGAAGTTGAGCAGCTACTGTAAAGCAAAGGACATTGTCACTAAGACACAAAGGCAGCCTACTGACTGGGAAAAGATCTTCACCAACCCTGCAACTGACAAAGGTCTGATCTCTAAAATATATAAGGAACTCAAGAGACTAGACGGTAAAATGCCAATTAACCCAATTAAAAAATGGGGCGCTGAACTGAACAGAGAATTCTCAACAGAAGAAGTTCAAATGGCCAAAAGACACTTAAGGTCATGCTCAACCTCCCTAGCTATCAGGGAAATGCAAATCAAAACAAGTTTGAGATATCATCTTACACCTGTCAGATTGGCTAAAATCCAAAACACCAATAATAACCTTTGCTGGAGAGGTTGTGGGGTAAGGGGTACACTCATCCATTGCTGGTGGGAATGCACACTTGTGCAACCACTTTGGAAAGCAGTGTGGCGGTTTCTCAGGAAATTCGGGATCAACCTACCCCAGGACCCAGCAATTCTACTATTGGGAATCTACCCAAGAGATGCCCAATCATACAACAAAAGTATATGCTCATCTATGTTCATAGCAGCATTATTTGTAATAGCCAGATCCTGGAAACAACCTAGATGCCCTTCAGTGGAAGAATGGATGAAGAAACTATGGAATATATACATGCTAGAATACTACTCAGCGGTAAAAAACAATGACATCTTGAATTTTGCAGGCAAATGGATGGAAATAGAAACCACTATTCTGAGTGAGGTAACCCAGACCCAAAAAGATGAACATGGGATGTACTCACTCATAATCGGTTTCTAGCCATAATTAAAGGACATCGAGCCTATAAATTTGGGATCCTTGAGAAGATAATAAGAAGGTGAACTCCCAAAAAAAGATATAGTAATCCTCCTGGATATTGGAAGTAGACACGATCGCCAGGCAAAATTGGGAACTTGAGGGTTGGGCGAGACTGGGCCAAGGGAAGATGGGGAGAGAAAAATGTGAAGGGGAGAACGGGGGGAGCTCGGAGGAATGGGGTGCTTGGGATATAGGAAGGGTGGATATGGGAGCAGGGAAGCATATATCTTAATTTAAGGAGCTACCTGAGGGTTGTCAAGAGACTTGACCCTAGAGGGGTTCCCAGGTTTCCAGGGAGATGCCCCCAGTTAGTTCCTTGGGCAGCTGAGGAGAGGGAGCCTGAAAAGGCCAGTTCCTATAGCCATACTGATGAATTTCTTGCATATCACCATAGAACCTCCACCTGACGATAGATGAAGAAAATGACTGAGCTCCCAAGGTCCTGATGAGGAGCAGAAGGAGCGAGAACATGAGGGAGAAAGTCAGGAACGTGAGGGGTGCGTTCACTCATGGAGACGGTGGGACATAACTAAAGGGAGATCACCAACTCCAGTTGGAATGGGACTGATGGATCATGCGACCAAACCCGTCTCTCTGAATGTGGCCAACAGCGGGGGCTGACTGAGAAGCAAAGGACATTGGCGCTGGGCTCTGATTCTTCTGCATGGACGGGCTCTGTGGGAGCCTTCTCAGCTTGGTCGATCACCTTCCTGGACCTGGGGGGAGTTGGGAGGACCTTGGACTTAGCATAGAGTGGGGAACCCTGATGGCTCCTTGGCCTTGAGAGGGAGGGAGGGGAGGTATGGGTGGAGGGAAGGGGAGGGAAGGGGGAGAAGGAGGGGAGGGAAGGGGGAGGAGGAGCGGAGGGAGAGGGGAGGAGGAGGGAAGGAGATGGAAATTTTTAAATATAAAAAAAAAAAAAAACCATGAGAGAAAAAAAAAAAAGAAAGTAGTAGCTGGCAAACATAAAAAGTTAAAATAGTACTAAATAGGAAAATCATTTTGAGTTCCACCATCCTGAGACACCTTGTTAGAATTTCAAAATGAACAGTTGATGACCTGGAAAAATGCTCACATGAGAATAATACGAAGACACAAACAACAGGGAAAACTCCATGTATCCCGAGGTTGCTGTTGTCTGTGCTGCAGCTGCAGAGGCCTCTGGCCCCACCCTGCCAGGTGGAGGCTGTGCCTGTCATTCCACCCAGTATGGCTGGTAAAGCAGTAGGCATGAATGGCATGTCTCCAGTAGCTAATTTAGTCACTCTGGAAGTTTCCACATCTCATTTTATTCTATCATCCTTGGGTCCAGGCCAACTTCCTCAGGAGCAAAAAAGCAGTCAACACCTTTTGCTGTCCACGGAAAGCCCTACAGACAGCAAACGTCTCTCAACAGTGTCTCCTTTCCTTGCGCTAGGAATGTGTAGACCCTGAGGATGCAAATGACTGAGAGAAGGCTGGTAGCATTCCAACTGCTTAGCAGGGGAATGATTGCAGGCAGAAGCAGAGAAGCTGGGTGACCTGGGGAGGGAACAAAGTCACCTGTGAGAGGAGAGGCAAGTGTCTGGGACAGTTGGGAAGCAGGAGGCAGCTGGGAAGCCAGAAGGCAGGGTGTCCTCAACTAGTACTACCATATGGAACGATTCCACTTCCCTACAAAGTTCAAAACCTCTGATGTCCCTGCCTTCCTCACTCCTTCTGTATTTTGAACTATGAGAGAGAGAGAGAGAGAGAGAGAGAGAGAGAGAGAGAGAGAGAGAGAGAGAGAGAGAGAGAGAGAGAGAGAATCTAGAATCAGCACAGCCAGACTTACAGGAAGGGGCCTTAGCTTTAGCCGGCAGGTCTTGTGTTGAGATATGTAAGCGCAGGGCACCAGTTGTGTTCCCACTGGGGATAATAAATCTGTGTCTCCGGCAGTTATCTGTGCTTTATGAAGGGCGGCAACCTCACAGAGGAGGGACCGTAGCCAAAAACAGAGTCATTCACAAAGGCTTGTTTTCTTTTTTTCTTATTTGGGGTTAAACTTGAAGAAAAGTGTCTTCGTTTTTTAGTCAGACACTTTAGAAAGGGACGAAAGACCGTGTGCTGCCGTTGACTGCCTGGGCACCTTTATCAAGGGGTTCCCATTATTTTCCGTGTACGAGGATCAGCAGGAGGTGGAGTGCCTCCGTACCAAACAGCCTGGGTGGGCTTCCTGTCTTAGATTCAGAGACATTCTTTGTGAGATGAAGAAACTGATAGGATTTCCTCAAAGAGGAAGCAAGCGTCATTCCGTATCTAAGGGAGAACCTCACCAGGAAAAGACGTCTGTTGAAAGCGCTACTTTCAGATTCCGGGGGCAAGAAGGATGGGGAAGTAACTAGTTTTAAAGAAGCAGACCCAAGAACGTGTCCAGGTCAGGCCGATCTGGGGGTGTGTGCTCAGTGCACGCGCGTGGGCTGCGCTGAACCCCGCCGGGCCTCCCCTTGTAGGAAACCTTTCTGCAATGCCTCGAATTTGGCTAGATCCCGGGAAGAGACCGCGGACAGCTGTCCTCACTCTCCCCACCCACCTGTCCCACTTGGGGCTGGCCTGGCTGTAGTGACTGACACCCTGCAGGAGGGGACAAACAAACTCCAGAGCTTCACCTGCAGTGCCCCAGCCCTACTCCAGCTGTGACAGCGTCGCTGACACAACCTCCTCTCCAGCCTGGGGCCGGGGCTGCGAAGATCTCCGGGAGGGCCGCACAGCCGCCCATCTCCGTCCCCTCCGCTGCGCAACACAAAACTCACCGCCATGGTGCGCGCACTGGGCGGCCGCCCGGGTCGCTTCAGTCCGCTCCCGGCTCCAGACTAGGTAAGGCAGCAGCTGCTACCGCACCCCCGCCGCGCGGCTCACGTGACCAGGGCGAGGCGGCGCGCAGGAGCCTGGGAGTTGTGGTCCTCACTCGCCCCACCTCACGACCCAGGCCACGCCCCTCCCCCGCGGGGGACCCACGCTCCCATCCCCTCCCTCTCCCCCCCCCCAAGTCTTGGCTTCTCTGACGCCCGGTTTTCTCAATCCCCAACAAGCCCGGCCGCTTGCAATTGACTTTACCTTGGTAATTATCATAAAAATGTTTATTGCTTTTTTTTTTTTGATCAGACACCTAAATATTCACCCCAGAAACACAATAGCAACAAATTAGGAGTACATTAAATCAGTTACGCTCCAGTTGCCATTTTATCCTCTCTAGTTTGGTAAACTAACAGACAGTTGTAATTTTCTTTCTTGTGTGCATTGAATTATGATTATGTTTCTTTCTATATTGCACAGTTTTTCATCTTCATTGTAGGTAATACAAAATCTTAGTTCTCTTGGCTACATTAACAGACTATCCCAGACTGAGGGTTTATAAATCATGGACATTTATTTCTCACAGTTCCCAGTCTCCCCAGGGCTGCTTTCGGATTGCAGACCACTCTTTTCTCATTCTCCCCTCACACATACTAATTTGTATTTATTACTAGGTTAATAAACTTTTTCTCTTAGTAGTATTTCCATTTTTGAATACTGCTTTTTGTTTCATTGACCTAGTTTTATCAGGGATGTATATCAAACTTTAAACACTATTTAAAATTTTCTTTTCTGAAAATCAACAATCTTTTATATAAGCTATTAAATACACTTGGTAATCCTTTGCCAACCAATCTGCCTATACATTCTCTTCCAAAAATTTTGTTCCAGGGTTAGCTGAGACCTTGAGACTGGAGTCTGCTCTCTCAACTCAAATCCTGAGTTCTGGAGTATTAGCCACGAGTCTCAGACAAACAGCTTTACATATCTGAGGTTCAGCTTTCTGATAAGATTTTAAAAATTATAATAAAGTCTATGTCATAGAGGTGTTGAAAGGCTTAAATGAAAACATGTGTTGAGTTCTCAGCATTCAACCTGGCAGTGGAAGCTTGCTTGATAAATGGAAGCCATTGTCATCATTAACAGCAAATATTTCCTCCCTCGAGAGAAAGCCACCTGCAGAAGGTTAAGCCATTGCTCAGGGTCACACAGCTTCTGGCCAAAGCTAAGGGAAAGCACCCAGCGGGACACACAGGGAGATCTGAGCAGGGATTTGGGTTGCAAAGCAGGCTCTTGTGCCACTACCTGCCCCTTCCCTCTCAGAGGTCACAGAAAAATTAGCGATGTAGCCTCATTTATTTGCAAGTTTTCATTGACTTTTACATGCTTAGCTTCCCTGTGGATGTTATGGCTACAGCGTTTAACCCTACCCCCTAATGCTGCTGGCTTCTTTTGAGCCACCAGAGGCTGCCCCTTCTCTGGCTCCCAGGTAAGGAACTGGACTCAGATTCAGAATCCTAGACCTTAAGGCTACACCAGAGCTGCCCACACCTTGGTCTATGTCAGGATTCTCTCCAGGTTCTTTTTGGATAGCCTGTGGACTCACTTCTCCCTATCTCCATGGCACACACCTGGAACCTGAGACAAAACCCTAGGTAGGAAAAATGACAGCACCCAAAGAGAGGCAAAGGGCCCTTTAACTGGGCACTGAGCTTGTCCAGAGTCAGCTAGCAGTGGGAAAGTCGACTAGCCATTCTTCATAGAAAGGCCACACATACACATTGCTACTGCAGCCAGGCATCTGATTTTCCTGGGGAGCCATGAACTAATGTTTATTTACCCAATAGAGCCCCAACAACAGGTCAGAAACATGACCCAACCAAGTCCAACTTGATGAACCAGTGAGTTTAACTGGGCTTACTTCGAGAAGCATGGGTTAGGGGTTAAATACAAGAACATGAGCAACTTAGGGGCAGTTACACCATTGAAGAACAGTCTCTGCTCCCCTTCAATAGTTAGCCACTTATATATCCTTAGTGAGGGGTTGTAGAAAGAAGCGGCGGGCTGTGTCCCGCCACCCGGCTAGCTTTACCCAAAATAATTACACGGAAGCTGTATTCTTTTAAACACTGCCTGGCCCATTATCTGTAGCCTCTTATTGGCTAATTCTCACATCTTCCTTTAACCCATATTTAGTAATCTGGGTAGCACCACGAGGTGTGGCTTACCAGGAGAGATCTTAACCTGCGTCCATCTCGGAGAGGAGAAGCATGGAGACTCACTATCACAAATGCCTAAAGCGTCTCCCCAACTCTACTCCTTGTTCCCACAATTCTGTTCTGTCTACTCCACCTACCTAATTTTCTATCCTATTAAAGGGCCAAGGCAGTTTTCTTTATTAATAATGAAAGTAACACATAGACACTCCTCCATCATTTCTCCTTTTTCTGTTTAAACAAAAAAGAAAGGCTTTAACATAGTAAAATTACATGTAACAAAACAGTTATCAAGCAAGAATTACAGTTACAATATTTAAATCTATTTTATCTCTTATCATAACTAAGGAAATCTATAACTATCTATTTGTTTTTTAACTCCATCAAAGACTCCAGAAGGATATAATATTACCTAAGTAAACAAGTCATTTGTAACTTTTAAACTCTAGAAATGACAGAGACAACTCGCTGCCTAGACAGTCACCCAAAGTTCCTCTGTACCATTGGGGCATCCATCTTCAGCCTTTAGGCCCATAGTGTCCAGCAGACTTTTTTATGAAGCAGGAAATTTTAAAGACAGTTCAGTCATTTTCTGCTGTGTCCTGTAGAACGTCTCGCAGACTCTTTTATGAATCAGGAACCCCGAAAGACCATCTCACCTTTAGGCAAGTTTAGCAGTCCTCTCTCTGTAGGTTCTTTGTGTCCAGTTTATGGAACAGTCCAGCCAAGAGCAGTTTTTTGCCCAAATGGCTAACAAACTCCATAAGTAGCCTCTTTGATGTCCATCTTTCTCTCGAAGTAGATTGGTGCTGCCAGGAGCAGACGTGTCTCATTGTCATGAAAAACCCTAAGTTATTAAAACATTAAATGCCATATTTTGCAGTCTTTGAAAGATATGAAGAATGTCTATCTAACTGAAATATATCTCTACATATCTAGAAAATCTAATAACATGACTATAAGCTTAACTATTATCAATGATTATCCATTAACAAACTATATTTTTTAATTATATATTACAGTTTTTAAAATGAACTACAATCACAATAGCTTAATCAAGATCAGAAATACATATACATATAACAAAATTGACCTTAAAATCTATACCAATGCAAATTTATATCTATATCATCTCCCCCTTTAAATGTAAAAGAACATTTATAAACAATATTTGGGAAAATGGGCGCAGTTTTTTTTCTCCAAACTGCTTTTTGCTGAATGGGGGCGCTGTTATTTAGGTCTTTTATGGTATAACCTGTCTGCTAGGTTCCTCTCAGTTGGCAGTTGAGTGAAGTAATTTTTTGAAGATGTTTACAGCAACCTTTCAGGAGGGCGTGGTCTATCATACCATATTGGGATAGAAGCAATCCACAGAGTCTCGTCCTCTGTGAAAACAAAAGAAGAAACTCTTTTTCAAAGCATCATGTTCTTAGATCCAAATCCTGAAGTCATACCGTTAAGATGTCCATTTTGGTCTAGCCTGGCAGCCCATATAATGAAATGTCTCTCTGTATTTAGCTCCTTTACAGTCAAAAATTTTAAAGAAAACAGAATAAAATACATAATCCAGACTCTCTGTGAATTTTTTATTTTTACGTGGCTTATTTTTACTCTATCACTTTACTTTTTTTAATCTATAACTATCTGTACTCTGTCTCTTTAAAGACTTTAACTTTTTTTTTAAGGCATTAACTTTATTTTCTATATTTTCTTTTTTTCTCTTTTAAGCCTACGTGAGCCATTTAAAGGCCTTCTATGTCTGAATCTTTTTTATTGTGAATCTGTAATTTTTTATTATCCAGGAGCATTTCTTAAAAGGTTAACCACTTCTTAAAATCTTAAGTTGTGCCAGGTAGAGGTAATACGGTACCGCCTGTTTATAGCCAAGTCTAAACCTTAACTGCGCTGTTATTATGGTAATTGCGATAGACCTGTCTGAGCTCAGCACAATTCAGCATGGCGGAGCAGAGCCAGAGCTGCTACTGCCTCAGTCATTTGGTGTCCCTGAGCTGCACACAGTTACAGGTACACAGCAGTCCACATTGGAGCTGCACTCAGCAGTTTAATTTTGATACTGAGCGTGCAGCACAGAAACTCTTTTAATCCAAGTCACAGCCGAATCTGAGGCGCAGAGCACCGCGCAGTCTGAAAACACCTCTCTCTCTCTATGGCGGCAGGAATCCGCAAATGCTGTCCCGCTCGCCTAAGCCTGATTCCGCCATCTGCCCAGGTGCAGGCAGGGAGCAGTGAGCCATTGGCATGGTCTCAGAGTACTTTCTTTCCGATCCCAAGCGGGCAAGGTTTTTAAGTGGATTTAGCACCACGTTGGAGCGCCAATCTGTAGAAAGAAGCGGCGGGCTGTGTCCCGCCACCCGGCTAGCTTTACCCAAAATGATTACATGGAAACTGTATTCTTTTAAACACTGCCTGGCCCATTATCTGTAGCCTCTTATTGGCTAATTCTCACATCTTCCTTTAACCCATATTTAGTAATCTGGGTAGCACCACGAGGTGTGGCTTACCAGGAGAGATCTTAACCTGCATCCATCTCGGAGAGGAGAAGCATGGAGACTCACTATCACAAATGCCTAAAGCGTCTCCCCAACTCTACTTCCTTGTTCCCACAATTCTGTTCTGTCTACTCCACCTACCTAATTTTCTATCCTATTAAAGGGCCAAGGCAGTTTTCTTTATTAATAATAAAAGTAACACATAGACACTCCTCCATCAAGGGGTGGAATTCCATATGCCATCTTATGACCCACTCCCCAAGAGGGAGAGGACCCTCCCTTCCTCTCAGGAGGGAATGGTAGGGGGTTCCAATATGGTGAAGGTCTCTTGTGACTTATCACAGCTTCTCTGAATTCAGGATAGTTATGACCATGACATGCCCAGAACACAGCAGTCCACAATGGCATGCAGATCACACATGGACTTGTGCTAGGATTAGAGTCACGTACCATCAACACCCAGCTGCAGAAGTTTTTGTTCATTTTGATTATCTTTCTTGGTAATTGTGTGTGTGTGTAAGATGAGAGAGAGCTAGATAGCAGCTGCTATCTATAGATAGATGCATCACAGTGTTCACGTGGAGGTCAGAGCACAACTGATTTGTTTCCATTTTGTTAGAGGTAGGGTCTCTGTCATTCACTGTCTCACATTGCAGGCTAAATGACCTTTGAACTTCACCTCCCATCTCCTTGTGTGAGCACTGGGATTGCAGTCAAGCACTAAACATGTTACTCACTGGGCAATTTCCTCAGGACCCTTCTTTTTTATTGATAGGGCCTTGCTGTGTAGGCCTTGAATTTACAACAACCCTACTGCCGCCCACCTTCCTGAAAGCGGAGGTCACAGGCGTTTGCCACACTGTCGGGGGGGGGCTTGTTTATTTATGTATCATGCTTCACACAGTGCCTTCAGGCAGTCCAGAGAGAGAGAGAGAGAGAGAGAGAGAGAGTCAGGAAGGAGAAAAGAATGAAATGTGTGAGACAACAAGTCTGCGTGATCAAAGGAAAGCAATGGAGTTCTTTAGAAGAGCCCATGGGACCTGCTGCACATGGGGGATGCTCAGGAGTTGGCAGTTATGATGGGGCTGGGTGGACAAGGCTAGGCTGGGGACCACACTGGGGCGGAGGACTGTCACAGTGAGGACTCTCAGAAGCATCAAGGATTCAATCAACTAGAGACTTTGCATTTTCTATAAGTTTGGGATGCTGATTCTATTCCTAAGCTCCAGGTTCATCCTCCGTGTGGGCTTCACCAACATCAGGACCCTGATGTCTTTTCTTGCTCCTGAACATGACCTTGCTCATCTGGATGACTGCATCTCAAGAGGGCAGCTTCTCAGGATTCCTATTGCATATGTTCCAGTTCACAAGGCTGTTCCTTTCCCTTGCTAGAGAATGCAAGGCCTCTGTTCTCCTAGCTTCAAGAGAGTTCCAAAGAATTTGGGATGCACCTAAGTGCCTGTATTCCTGTGAGTCTAGACTGTCCACCCATCTTCTTCTGGAGTTTCTGAAGTATGCTGGAATGAGAGAGGTTAGGGACCAGCCAGCTTCTCTTCTGGAGTGTATTAGTTTCCTCTGGCTGCTATAACACATTCCCTGACAACTTAAAGTGTTTATTCTCTTAGGGTTCTGTTGATTTGAAGATTGGAAGCAGGATCTCTAGGGGGAGTCTGCTTCCTTGTCCCTCCTTTCCCAGCTTCTAAAGCTGCATTCCTTCACTTGGGGACCAACAGCTCTCCTTTGTCTTCAGTGTCAGCAGTGATGGGCACCTTTACCTTTACCACAACCTTGTGTTCCAGAAACTCTTTCCCCAGAGAACTAGAACAAACATCTACCCCCTTGTTTCAGGGCACCAATAACAGTCTATCTCAGAGTCTGTGGTTTCTTGTTTTGGGCCCCTGGATCTGACAAGCCCTATCTCCCCTGTCTCCTCAAAATGAATGAATCCAAAAGATAGAATAGATGATAGCATATTATTTTAATTTTGCCAAATTCAAATAGACTAAATATTATAACTGTGATACTTGCTTGATACCTGTTTAGTTATATGAAATTTTAATATGCTAAAGTTAAAACCCTCCTTTTTAAATAGACAGAAAGGGGAGATGATGTGGGATCTCCCTTCGTATGCTGTGAATATATTTTATTACCATTGGTTAATGAAGAAGCTGATTTGGCCAATAGCCAGGCAGAATTTAGCCAGTCAGGAAATCCAAACAGAGATACAGGGAAAAAGAAAGCAGAATTGGGAGATACCAGCATCCACTGGGGAAGCAAGGTGTGAGATAACAAGCTACAAGTCTCATGGTATAATATAGAATAGAAATGGGTTAATTTAAGTTGTAAGAGCTAGTTAATAATAAGCATGAGCTAATAGCCCAAATAGTTTGTAATTAATATTAAGCCTCAGAGTGGTTATTTGGGAGCTGGTGGATAGGAGAGAAACCCCCAGTTAAAAGTCTACCAACTTAAGAAGCCAATGATCTTACTGGGCTTTCTTTCAGTGCATGGATGAGGAGTTGCTTACAGGAGCATGGGGGACCCCAAAGCAACTACATCACTGCGAAGTCTCATTCCAGATTGATGGAATCACCCCTTCAGTTAACCTTTCATGGCCTATAGACTGTAGCACTTCCCAGGGCCATGAAGTCACATGCAATCAGGGCAGAATAATATATAGCAGGCCAGAAGATCTAGGAGGGAGTGTGGTCAGAATCTCAGATGAAGGTCCAGTGATCCTCTTTATCCCCTCTTTTTTGAGGGAGCATCAACATTCAACAGGCCCAGTTCTGAAGGTATCTTAAAAGTGGTCTCAGCTCTCTTTGAAGTCAGACGGTTATACTTGGATGGCAGCAATCCACAACACCTCTCCTCAGCCTTCTTCTGCCTCTTTCTGATCCTTGTGGATATTTCTAGGCCTATCCAGACAACCTAAGATCATCTCCCCATCGCAGGATCCTTCACCGGAGCACATGTGCAAATCCTTTTTTCACTTGTAAGCTAACACTCACTGGTTCCTAAACTAGGATGTGGGTGTTTTGGTAGGGCTGTTGTTTAGCCTGCCGTAGAGGACATCAGAGCCTATACCTTATTTCCTACCTGGACAATCCTGCAACTCAGCCAGCGCAAACATCAGGCCTACAGACAGCTGCGAGAGAATGTTTTGCTTTTGTGTGGGCAGGAACAGTAAGTTCTCTGTGGATCCATTCATTGCTGAGTCCAGGGTTAAGAAGAGCAACACTCATCCATTCACACCCACCCTGAGGCTGTCCACTGCCGCTACCAAGGACTCACACGTCTGCATCCTGTAGGAGGAGGCTCTATGTGTTCCTATCAAAACTGCACCGAGCTCTGAGATGTTCAAACTGACCCATAGGACGGACTGGCCTGAAGAACAGGGTTTTCCACGTCCCAGTCAGCAAATGGCAACAGATCACAATTAAAGTCATGGAAAGGAGGAGATATAAGTTTGAGTGCTTGCTTAGCAAGCATGAGGCCCTAGGTATCAATCCCCAGTAACACATAAACAGTGTATGATGAAATGCCTCTAATCCCAGCTCATGGGGGGTGGGTAGAGGCAGGACATTCAAGGTCATTCTTGGCTACATAAGACCCAGTCTCAAAGAAAACATTAAGAAAAACATAAACTTGTGTGGGGCTGGAGAGATGACTTGGTGGTTACAAGTGCCTGCTGGCCTTTCAGAGGACCCAGGGTTGGTTCCCAAAACCTATGTCAGGCATCTTGTAACCCTCTCGTAGTTTCCAGACACCCACACACACCACCACATACCACCACATACATTCTCGCATAATTTAAAATAAAATAAGGTAACTATTAAATTATAGCGAAATACACGTAGTTGGGGCTGGAGGAGATAACTTAGTGGTAAAGAGTGCTTGTTATGCCAGCCTGAGGATGCGAGTTCAAACTGCTGGAACCCTGGAAACCATGTAAAACACTGGGCATAGTCATCCATGCCTGTAACCAAGCGCTGGGTGATGAGTAGCAGAAACAGGAGGATCACTGGGACTCCCTGGCTATCAGGCTGAAGATTCAGTGAGAGACCCTGTCTCAAGGGAATAAGGTGGTGAACCATAGAGCAGGACATTCGATGTCTTCCTGTGGTCTCCAAATGTATGCACAGATATGCATTCATGACACACGTATACCACATATCATAAAGTTGATCATGTTAACCATTTCAGAGTATGGAATTCAGAAGTGTTAAATACAATTATAGGGGCTGTGCAGCTAATGTCCAGAACTCATCTTGTGAAAGTAAAATTCTATACTCATAATTCCTTCCTTTTCGCAGACCCTGGCAACTACCTTTTATAACTCACATAAAGGGAACCACACAGCCTTTGCCCTTTTGTGACTGGCCTCTTCACTTAGTGTAACGTCTTCAGGCTTCTTCTATGTGGGTTTCCTTACCCTTTAAGGCTGAATAATACTCCACTGTATGTACAGACCATTGCTGTGTTCATTCACCACGGTCGGGTCGTCCCCACCTCTGGCTAATGTGTGTAAGTGGAAAAAACTAGTTTCTCAAAGGCAGGTCTTTCTCAAGCGTATACTCTTCACTGCCACTTCATATGGAAAGATACTCTGATTTTTTTCTGCAAATGCCAGCTGCTACTCTGTCCTGAGACATACATCCTTCAGAATATGTCCCTGAACATCACCACCCGAGTCCCACTGAGCTTCCTTCTCAATCCCAGGGAAAGGTGGGTCAATGCAGGTTTCACATGGAGGGTGGAAATTGTGCTCCATGGCAGTTTTCTCTGCTTGGTTCCTAGAAACCCTGAAAAGATCCAAATAGGAAGGTTTTGTTAGCACCCTTTGGTTGATCTGCTGGTCTGTTGGGCTCCTATTGTATCATGGACCCGGTGATTGCTTGATGCTGGAGGACAAAGGCAACGGGGGGTGGGGGGACCTGTTCTCTGGTGGTGTGGGGAGTATCTGTCTGAACCAGATAAAATGGTCGTTCTTTAACCTTTAGAGATGGCAGTTTCATTTAGTTCAAGCACTAGTTGAGGTACCTGTAGGGAGACCATCCCTCTCCTGTAGTTGGAAACAGACCACCTTTCTGCTGTCTGAGAAGAAGGAAGACTTGAGAAACGAGACGGGTGGGGGCAGGGTGGGATACTGCCCCAATTCTGACTGCAAGAGCTGTTCTCCTGAGGGTCACCAGGTGAGCCCTTGAATGAGCCTCAACCCTGAGATGTCAGGAGGGTGCTTGAGCGAGCCTCAGTCCAAGGCTGCCGTGGTTAACATTATCCCAGTCCCAGTTCTCTTGCTGGCTATGGAAGATGGACTGCCGTTGCTAAGTACTGGCCCACATAATTACTATTTTAAGCAGCCTCTATCCCAAATGGCAGTTACTCACTGGCTGCAGAAACTGCCCAGACCTGGGGCAAAGGGTAGGCAAGTGCCATGTGTGCCTTTTCTCTTCCCCTCCATCCCTCCATCCCTCCGTCCCTCCGTCCCTCCATCCTCCAGTCCCTCCCTCCCTCCATCCTTCTGTCCCTCCATCCCTCCCTCCCTCCCTTCCTCCCTCCCTTCCTTCCTCCCTCCCCCCTCCTTTTCTTCCTATGTGGCACAGGGGGTTCAACTCTAGGCCCTGCACATGAGAGGTAAGCATACTATCATTGAGTTACATTGTAAACCTGTGCCTTTTGTTCTTGTGAATCCCCACAGTTCTTTTTTTTCTCCTTCAGTTCTAGAAGACAAACCTAGGCCCTCTTACAAGCTAGATAAACACTCAACCACCAAGCTACATCCCTATGCACTGTTACAGTTTTTATTTGAGACAAGGTCTCATTAGGTTATACAGGCTGACACTGAATTCACTCTGTAGCTCAGACTGGGCTGTGCTTGCTGGTTTTCTGCCTTAGGCCCCAGCACAGCTGAAACTGCAGGCCTATCCCACCAGGCCTGGATAGACACACCTCTTTTTTTATCCTCCTCCCTCTTCTCATTTTAAAAGTTAAAATTTTAATTTATTGCGTGTATATGGGTGTTTTACCTTCATCTATGTCTGTGAACCACTTGTGTGCCTTCTGCCCACAGAAGCCAGAAGAGGATATTGAATCCCCTGGAACTGGGGTTACAGACAGTTCTGAGCCATCATGTGGGTGCTGGAAATCAAACTTGGGTCCTCTGGAAAAGCAAGCCAGTGCTCTTAACCACTGAGCCATCCCTCCAGTCCCTATATAAGCATTTTTAAAAGGAATTCATACTAAGGAATACTGTATTCAACTTGATAAAGGAGGTGTGCAAACTGGAATTGACACACAGTGGCATTTCAGAGGGAGATATGAGAAAACCCATTGATAAACAGTTGAAACTTTATTCACCCAGCAGACACCTTCCTGTCATTGGGTCCCAGGGATTACAAAACTCCTGGAAGTTGGTAATTGAGTAGAACAAACTTTTTTAGACCAGGCTGGCCTAGAACTCCCAGACATCCACTTACCTCTGCCTCCTGAGTGCTGGGGTTAAAGGCGTGCGCCACCACCGCCAGGATAGAGTGGAACAAACTTTTAACCAGATATCCAATTTTAAGACATTCTTTCTAATCATGCCCAAATATTCCTTTTGGAGATTGGCAGAGAGAGGTCAGCAAGGTGCTGTGGGTAAGATGTCATCCGGTGTATGAGGAAGTGAGTGAGTGTGCAAATGTGAGAGCAGGCGTGAACAAGTGTGAGTGCACGTGCATGTGCATGCTTGTTTGGTGGATTCACGATTCAGTACTTGTGAATCAAAGTAGGTGGAACATTTACGTTTGTGTGCACTGATGTGAGCACAGAATGTAGGTGTGGGTATCGCTAAACACTTGGGTCAGGAAGGGCAGCAGATCTAGGGCATGACTGCTTCAGGGTTAATGGGGAGCCCATACCCATAGTCCCGACTTGGCAGAGCTCAGGGCTGGTACTGATTCCTGTCAGAGGTAGTATTGATAACACGGAATCTCTCTAGCCTGTTCTATCAGGGTTTCTACTCTCAGGTCACCTCTCGAAGAGTCTCTTCCCATTTCTGGATGCTGTGAGACACCCTCCTCTACAGCCATCTCCATCCGCAGACCCTGCTGCTCTCCAGAGAGGACGGTAGGCTTCACAGCTTCCAGGACATCCTGGAGTTGCTTCCATAGAAATAAGTTGAGCCCATGAACCAGACAAGGAGGTCAGTTACACAGTCTCTGCTCACTGACATAGAGAACAGCTTCTAGAAAGCGAGAACCAGAGACAAAGAGCCCGAAGGAGCAAGAAGACAGGACCATTTCCTTCAGAGAGGTAAATATCGGGAACATCTTACCTGAATGGGACTCAGGAAGCCTTACTTCAGACTGGGCTGTTTATTGTCCTGAGGCTGCAGGAAGGCACTTTTCCAACTCTGGCTTCTGTAGGAACAAGTGACTGAAATGAAGAATAAAGATACAGAATCTCTAAATGTATTTCTACGTTCATATTCTCAGCCTACGACAATGCCCTGTCAGCTTGTCTGTCTCTGCTACCCAGAACACGGAGTTTATTTCTGAATGACCAGGGCCTGCCATAGTCTTTGGCATGTATAGGATCACACTGATGGTGTCTAACAGTATTGAGCCTTTACTAAAACCTAGTTCTGTGTTAGCCACTTCATGTGAATTATTTTTTCCTGTTGGTGCAATGATGTAGACCATGATGCCTTTCATCTTCCTTTTATGTTTTATTTTTAATTGCTTGTATGTGTGTATGTGGTGGTTTTGATCACAGTGCCGCTGCCAGACCCACTGCTGCAGAAGAGGGTTATAAGCCACCTGGTATGGGTGCTGGGAAGTAGATTCCAGTCCTCTGGAAGAGCAGTCCATCTCTCCAGGCCCCGCCCCCTTTAAGAGAAAGATTGTGTGTGT
This sequence comes from Arvicola amphibius, assembly GCF_903992535.2. NCBI lineage: Eukaryota > Metazoa > Chordata > Mammalia > Rodentia > Cricetidae > Arvicola > Arvicola amphibius. The sequence goes on from NC_052052.2 coordinate 84,208,741, forward strand.
GTGTGTGTGTGTGTGTGTGTGAGCGTGTGTGCGTGTGCATGTGTGTGTGCGCATGTGCGTGTGCATGCCTGTAAACATGTTCAGAGGCCAGGTGTCTTCACCTCTCAGTGCCCACCTATTCCTTTGAGGCAGGGATCCTCCCTGAACATAGGGCTCATGATATCTGAGTCAAGCTGGAAGCTGGCACGTTCCAGAGACCTCTTGTCTCCACTTGCCCCTGAACTTGGGTTACAGGGGTTACAGGTGTGTGGGAAGCCTAGCTTCTTGTATGCCTCTTGGGGTCTCAATTCCAGTTCTCATAATTGCTAAATAAGTTTTCTTGTTGGATCTCTCTAGACCCGACTTCCATCTTTTATTTGTTTATTTATTTATCTGGACAAGAAGCTTACTGTGGGGTGCATACACTGATAGGGAGTAGACCCCCAAGTGCTCTGGTTGTGAAGACTAAGGAACTAAGGACTGGCCCACTCTTCCTTTGGAGGCATGCTCAGGTGCTTAAGAAGCAAGGGCTACACCTCAGTTCAGTGAAAGGTGCCATTCCCTGCATTCAGATGCTGCCCGCATCTGTGTCTGTGAACCCCATCTCAGTGTTTGCTTTTCCTCACTCTCCAGGAGGACAACTGCAGTGCCCCACAACACTCTCCAGGAAGGCATTGCAGTGCCCAACAACACTCTCCAGGAGGGCATTGCAGTGCCCAACAACATTCTGTTTTGAATGATGCTTCTTTGTCTTTCTTATCTTAGTGATTCTGGACTCATGGGTCCCTTTGTTGTTGTTGTTTTGAGACAAGACTTCTCTGTCTAACTCTGACTGTCTTGGAACTCACTCTGTAGACCAGGCCTTGAACTCTGCCTCCTGAGTGCTGGGATGAAAGGCGTGTGCCACCACTGCCCACCAATTCCTGAGTTATTTGTGGTATTTATTTATGTATCCTAGATGTACTGTCTCCTGCCATTACCAGGTGGTCAGTCAGCACCAGGTTACTGAACAGAAACAAAAAACCTTTTTTTTTTCTATTTCAGAAATCTTTTAACATCTTTCTCAGAAAGACAAGTCCCCATGTCAGTGGCAGCGGCAGAGGGTTCTTTGCCAAGACCTCTGCTCAGATAAAGTCAGGATTCTTGACCTTGGTAAAGAAAAACATTTTAGGATGAGCCTTTGCGATGCAGAGTTGAAGTTTATTAAGAAGATTTTAAAATAAAAGATTTATTTCAATTTTGTGTGTATGGGTGTTTTGCTTGCATGCATGTCTTTCACCGCTTTCATACAAATGCCTGTGGGACCAGAAAAAAGCATTGGATGCTTTGGAATAGGAGTTACAGACAGTTCTTTGTGTCTGAATGTCCTTTTCCACCGCACCGGTTCAGCATCTAAAAGAATTATTCTCTGGGCAACAATGACCTTCAACCTTCCAAAGGCTTTCAGCTTTCACTAGTCATCATTTTTATTATTATTTTGTTGTTCTTGTCCTTGTTTTGAGAGCAAGTTTCAAGTAGCCAAGGCTGGCCTCAGACTTACTTTGTAGTTGCTAGCCTTCAATCCTGATCCTTTTACCTCTATCTGCCAAGTGCTAGGTTTGCACCGCACCATCAGCCGACCCATTCTGCTCTCTTTTTGTTATTGTTGTTTTGTTTCCAAGACAGGGTGTGGTGTGTGTGTGTGTGTGTGTGTGTGTGTGTGTGTGTGTGTAGCCCTGGCTGTCCTGGAACTAGCTTTGCAATGTGGCCTTGAACTCAGAAAGCCACCTGCCTCTGCCTCTCAAGTTCTGGGATTAAAGATATATATCACCATGCTCTGCAAACAACTCATTCTTGACCAATAACTGCAGTTCAATATTTTGTGAAGAAGTGATGGAGGTGGGTCTTCTATCTATGTGTTAATTTCATTGGTTAATAAAGAAACTGCCTTGGCCTTTGATAGGACAGCAGCTTAGATAGGCAGAGTAGACAAAACAGAATGCTGGGAGGAAGAAGGCAGTGAGGCAGACAATATAGCTCTCCTCTCCAAGATGGATGCAGGTTAAGATCCTTCCTGGTAAGACACCACTTCATGGTGCTACACAGATTATTAGAAATGGGTTAATCAAGATGTGAGAATTAGCCAATAAGAGGCTAGAACTAATGGGCCAGGCAGTGTTTAAAAGAATACAGTTTCCGTGTAATTATTTCGGGTGTAAAGCTAGCCTGGTGGCGGGACACAGCCCGCCGCTCCTTCTACAAAGAAGCTATCTGGATCATGGCAGTTCTCTCAAACACTGTTGGGACCACACCTGAAGCAGGCAGGAAAGGAGGGCACAGATAGCACCCAGTGACAGCTGATCTTTACTGAGAGCTTTGCTTTATTTTTTAATTTATCCTTACTATTTTTAATTGTGTGTTTGTGTGCGTATGAACACAAGTACTCAGAAGACCGGAGCAGCATTGGATTCCCCTGAGCTGGAATCATGGGCAGATGTGAGCAGTCCAATGTTGGTGTTGGCAACCAAACTTGGTTCCTCTGGAAGAACAGTACATGCTCTACATGGAGCCGTCTCTCCAGACCAACCAAGAGCTTATCTTTAAATGCTAGGTGCACAAAACTATGAGTTGAACATTATTGTTTTTTAAGCTGATTTAATTTATGGTTATTTTTCATACATGTTCTTAGTATATGAAAAGGGGTGTGTAGAAACAGGGAGTAGCTTGTGTAACCCATGCTAGCCTTGAAATTGCCAAGTAGCCAAGAATATCCTTGAACTTTTGATTTTCCTGCCTTCATTTCCTGAGTGTTGGAATGATAGGCACATGCTACACATATGAGTATACTGTTTCAAGCAGTTAGTAACTATAAAATTATTTACAAAAGTGTTATTTAGAGAATATTTATATTTCAAAAATCAAAAAAGTGAGTTCACCTAAAGTCATTTGTTCTAAACAGAGTGCACGCACTGAGCAGAGGGCAAAGAGAGCCATATGCAGGACCACACCAGGCTTCGAGGAGAAAACATGGGCCCACCTGGAAGACACAGAACAGATGGGGCACTGTATGGTGAACCAATGCATGTGTTCTAGGAGAGGAAGAGACAGGATGGTCCATGTCCTGTGCATGGGCCACGGCTGAAGAAATGAAAGCAGTGAGCAGAGTGAAGTGGGGGCTTCAGTCGCTCAGCAGCACTGTGATGTCTGGGCCTGGCTGCTCATGGCCCTGACGCAGTCAAGGCCTGTGGGGATGTGAGCTTTTGATCACAAAACCATATTCTGGGTTGTCAGCCAGAAGGGGAACCTCAGAAGTCAGAAAGCAAGGTTAGTACATTTAGGGACCTCCCCATAACTATGGACTTTGATGGATTAGGTCTTTGTTCTCATCTTGGCTGGTGCTGCTGTCTGTGTGTTGAGTGTTACAGCCGGAATGGCACTTCCATCATGGAGTCATTTGTGCTCAGGTCTGGGGTCCTGTTACACTGCCGGCTGGCTCACTTCTGCCAGGTTAGCTCTTCCTTAGACAGAAAGGGGTTCCATGTATCGAGGAGAATACCATATCATTGCCAGGGTGTGAACCCTGACTCTGCCCATTAGGTGAATTATGGTGAGCCACTGATACTCTTTTCTTGTTTATCAAATGGGTTTGATGACAGAACACACATTCTCAGGGACTTTTGGGTTTTGATATAAAGAAGCACATAGAACAGTAGTAGACATAAAAACAAACCCTCTGAACCTTTGTGTTTAGTGTTAGTTGTAAATGATTAAGAGGAAGTCTCCATTGCTTTCTAAAAGTCCTAGACTCATAGGCTGTTTTGGTGCAAGTGTCTTGGTTATAGCAATTATAATCACAGAAATGTATGTGTGTCAAATGCAGAAAGATAGAGGTTTTAAATGCTGACATTACATTTCTGTTATATCTCACTCTGTTTAAAAATATATAGTGATGCCTAGGAATTTAAGGTGTGCGGCAGGGGTGGGACTTTGAGGAACTACGTGTAGGGAGGGGGTAAAGCTGTGGGGTTTAAGACTGTAGTGGGGCTTGCTGGGAATTCCTCAGGCCCTGAGGAACTGACATAAACAAAATCTGGATCTCTTCACATTAATCCTGATGTGGGGAGGATTCCAAATATGTATATTCAGAAATACGTGAAATCACATTTATTCTATTTATTCTATGTGCTGTCCAATAGAAATAATTGCATGAGCCACACATTTGAGTCACACATATTTTAAGTTCTCTAGGAGTCACATTTAAAAAGTAAGAGGAGAAAGGCTGGGGAGATGGATCAGTGGTTAAAATGCAAGCACAGTGACCTGAGCTCAGCTTTCCAACACCCATGTAAAACACAAAAACGTTGCATGTGTCATCATGTGATCTCCGTGCTGGGTCAGAGACAGGTGGATCCTGGGGGCTCAGCAGCCAGGAGCTTCCAGGTTCCATGAAAAACTCCATCTCAAAAATAAGATGGAGAAATGATTGAGGGAAACATCCCCATGCCAACCTCTGGCCTCCAAGTATGCCCACGAGGGTGAGAACACCAGCATACACACATGCATATCACACACACACGCACTCATACACGCACACACACTCAAAGTGAGGGGAGACAGGTGAAATTATGTATTGTGTAACATAGCCAAAATACCATTCACTAGTCATGCAATTGATATAAAATTATAGAGTAAACAGTCAGTTATTTTTAATAATAGACCTTTAAAATACAACACATTTTACCTTTATGGCATAGCTCAATTTGGGCTAGCAACCTTTAAGGTAACTGAGAGTCACATGCAGCTAAATGACTATCTTACTGGGTTGTCAAATGGCCTGCTGTTATCAGCATTTTGTATTTTTTTTTTTGAGAACTGGCCACTAGGTGGAGACGGTGCTCATTCTGAGCAGCACGAGAAAAATCCCAGGTGGGGCTGGAAGGTCAAAAGCAAGGCAATTTATTAGGTTGTCCTTGCCTCACCCCACTGTTAGGAGAAGACTTGTTGCAAAGATCTGCAGTGTGGTCCTTCACAAACTTCCTGGAATTGTGGTCTCTCGGAACCAAATGGGTGGCTGGTGCAATAGGGCAGTGGCCCAGAAAACGAGATGGGATACCGGCTGGAACTGGCTGCCTTTGGACTGTCAAGCTTCCAGGTGACACGGAGAAGCGCTTTCCCAGGAGGGAAACTTTTGTGCAAAGCCGTCCTTGGTAGCCTGGTAGATAACGCCGTGTTTATTAGAGCACAGCATGTACAACTGTGACCTACTTCTTAGGAGGGGAGTCTACTCATGTTTCCTTGTAAGAAACTTAGACTGCATTTTAGCTGTCTTTCTTGCCCAACCAAGCCTTGCAAGCTAGATAGAATTCATTTCACTGCTTTCTCATGGAGAGGTAATGAAACTCATCACAGATGTACTTCTTTTGTAAGAATCCTTGGTCCCCAAATGTGGCACGCTCAGTCCGTCCCCCCCCCCCCCCCCCCCCCCCCCACCCCCCACCCCCGCGAAAGTGCGGTCCGCGGAGAGTCCACTGTCTTTACTCTGTTCTTACATAGTGTAAAATGGATCACGATTCTGACTATTCATATCCAGTCCATAGGCAGCACAAAAAGTGAATTGAATGGAATAGTTAGAAGACAGACCAGACACTGTACTTACATTTTGATCTGTTGAGAATGTTCCCCTTAAAGCAGAGGTTCTCAACCTTAATGCTGCAACCCCTTAATACAGTTCCTCATGTTGTGGTGACCCCAAGCATAGAATTATTTTGTTGTTACTTCATAACTATAATTTTGCTAGTATTATGAATTGTACTATAAACATTTGATATTCAAGATATCTGATAGGTGACCCCTATGAAACGGCCATTCGATGCTTAGGGGCCGTGGCCCACAGGTTGAGAATACTTCATGAGGGCGTCTTACTCTCTGGGCTCTGACCCAGTGTGTGATCTGTATATTTACCCAGACACCAGCATATTGCTGGCTGGTGCCCTGGGTCCCAAAATATAGAAGCTGACTTTCAATATGGGGACTGAAGAGAACACCTGTTGCCATATGTGAAAAAAGTCACCAGGTGAGTCCCTGCAACTTGCCTTCTCTGATATTTGAAGTGGCTGGTGGCCTACTATCAGCCTGCTCTCCCTCCCAGAAGGCAGCCAGTCTCCTGCAGTGTCACCCCCCAGAAGTGGCCCCGGTGCTATGTCACAACTGTCCCTCTCGGAGGAGCATTGTTCTGCAATCTGGGAGCCAGACTTGTCAAGAACCCAGCAGCACCTGTTGGCAGAGGCTAGCTGCAAGCGAATGGCCCAGCTGCCATCCATCTCCAGATAGGAATTACACCTGTTACCACACAGATTGTCACTTACCCAGGGCTCAACAGAAGCTGTGACCATCGAGGTGGAAAGGGGACGCAGAGAGAGGTATGACTTCTGCTGGGACAGTTAGCTCTGACAGGGCTTAACTGAACATCCCTGCTGATGGGGGAAGCACCAGCTGGCATCTGAGATGCCTGGGAGTTCAAACACTGCTCCTCTAGATGTTTAAAACCACAGTTCCTGGATTTCTGGACATTAAATGACCATACATATTAGAATGGAACTGTTATAGACGTGTACAGGGACATTTTTTCCCTAGAGAATAGACCTATAGTTTCAGTAAATTGATGGACAAAAATAATAAAGATCTCTGCATCCAAAGTCTCTGTGAAAAAGGGACAAATAATCTTGGTGTTTTAGATAAACTGCTTGAATACACATCTACACCATCCCACCAGTTTTCTTTGGAAAAATGAGCTTTACAAGGTGGGAAGGAAATATTTAGGATCTACTTTATATTTATTTATTTATTGTTTGGTTTGGTTTTATGAGACAGGGTTTGTCTGTAGTTTTGAAACCTTCCTGAAACTCACTCTCTAGACCAGGCTGGCTTCAGACTCACAGAGATCCCCTGCCTCTGCCCCATGAGTGCTGGAATTAAATGCATAAGTACCATACCTGGTCCTGACAGTATGTTTTTTTTTAAAAAAAAGATTTACTTACTTTTGTGTGTATGAGTGTTTCGCTCGTATGTGCATGTGTGCACTATATGTGTGCACTATATGTGTTCCTGGTGCCCATGAAAGCCAGAAGAATGTGCTGGAACTCCTGGAACTGAAGTCACAGTGATGTGGGTGCTAGGAAGTAAGTCTGGAGTCTTTATATAAGCAATAACCACTCCTAACTGCTGAACTTCTCTTTGGGTGCACTCCCCAAAAGCAATTATTTAATAAGGAAACACTCTTCTTACTGACAGTAGGTATATGCAACACTTACTGACTCTGGTAGTTTGAGTGTAATTAACTCCATAATCCCACAGGGAGTGACAGTATTAGGATGTGTGGCTTTGTTGGAATGGGTGTGACTGAAGTGTGATCCTAATTGTCTTAAAATAAAAGCTTAGAGTCAGATATCTGGGTAAAATGCTGAAAGATCAGAGAAGCAAAGGAGCAGCCACAGTCACCTCTTCCCTCTCCAAATCCTCGGACTGTCTATAGCTCACCTTATCACTTCCTGTCTCCTGTCTGTACAGACCTCCAGTCCTCTATGGTTAACTAGTAGCTAGTTCTGCCCTCTCTTCTCCAGGTAACTTTATTTGTCAGAACATAAACAAAATATTACAACATCCCCCCTTTTTCTAAATAAAAAGTGAAGGTTATAACTAACAGAGAAAAACTATATATAGTAAGTACAATAACTTTGTACAGTATATACAGGCAATAATTACATTAATAATGTCTAGTCCATTTGCATTTGACAAATTCAGAGAAAAACTTCATTATCTATTCTATCTCAGTGAGTCCAAAGTGTTGTATCTAATTTACTTTCTATTCTAACTTGTATTACCAACCCAAAGCTATCTTTTTATGTCTATCAAACTTACACTTTACATTTCTTTCATGAGTTTCTTTTCTGAATTTGGTAACAAGGAAAACTATAACTCTCTATTCTTCAACTCCATCAGAGACCCAAGAAGGAAATAATATTGCTTGAGTAAACAGGAAGTACATGCAGAGCTAACAGTTTCCAAAAATTAAGAAATGACATAGACATCTTGCTGTCTGGACAGTTACCCAAGGTTCCTCTGTAACATTGGGGCATCCATCTTCAGCATGCAGGCCTAGAAACAAGAAATTCTGAAGGGTTGTCCTACCATTGGCAAAGTTAGCAGTTATCTTGTTTTGTGTCCTGCTTGTCCCATTAGGACAACACACTGTCAGCGGTTGAGGCAGGGGCATTTTCTTGCCTAGTGGCCACATTTTTCACAAAGAAATTAAACTCTGCATGGAGTTTCTTTGATGCCCTTCATTTTCTCTGAAGTAGATTGGTGTTACCAGGAGTAGACATGTCTTATTGCTATAATAAAATGAACCTATGTTACTAAAACATCTTAAATGCCATATTCTGTAGATCTCTGAAGTGTTTGAAGATCACCTGTCTGGTGTAGCAGGGTCTTCTGTCTATGTGTTGCTTTCATTGGTTAATAAAGAAGCTGTCTTGGCCTTTTGATAGGCCAGCCCTTAGGTGGGTGGAGTAGACAGAACAGAATGCTGGGAGGAAGAAGGCAGTGTGGCAGATGCCATGGCTCTCTGGCCCGAGTTGGATGTAGGCTAGAATCTTGCCAGTAAGCCACAGTCATGTGGTGATACACAGATTTATTAGAAATGGGTTAATTAAGATGTGAGAGTTAGCCAAGAAGAGGCTAGAACTAATGGGCCAGGCAGAAATTTAATTAATACAGATCTCCGTGTGATTATTTTGGGCATAAGCTAGCTGAGTGGTAGGGACACAGCCTGCCACTCCTTTTACTACAGAGTGGCTGCCCAATGTGGTTAACTACTTCCACGTAAAACCTGAGAGGGCTTTAAAAGGAATTCTAGACACAAATGTAGAGTTTAACACAGCTTTTTGTTGTTTACTAGGGCATGCTGTAGAGAGATTTCCTGATTCAGCAACAGCAGCAGAAAAAAAAGCTGCACCATTTTAAAATGTGGTTTCCTGGGTCCCGCAGCCAGTGCAATCTCTGGCTATGGAGCATTTCTGGGCCCAGGTGTTTGTATGCCCACTCGGGATTGGGAAGAAAGTACTCTGAGACCATGCCAATGGCTCACTGCTCCCCACCTGCACCTGGGCAGGTGGCAGGATCAGGTTTACTAGGTGTGCACAAGCGGGAGAGCATGGCGGATTCATGTCGCCATACAGAGATGTTTCCAGGCTATGCAGTGGTCTCCCTGGCAGATTAGGCTCTAACTCAGATACAAAGCTCATTCTCAGAGTGCTCAGTGCTCAGTGTGGCTACTACCTAGAGGCCGGGAGGGGGGGGCAGAGGAAAGCCGTGCAGTTTTAAAACGACGATGCTGGCTTTCTGGGCTATGCTCCTACCAGGACCTCTTTCTCTTGTGGGAGACAGAGAATTTGGATGGGGTTTTGTGAGTAAAATGCTTGCTTGCTTGATGGCAATGTGGACTGCTCTGTGCCTGGAACTGTGCATGGCTCATGGGCACCAAATGACTGATGCAGGAGCAGCTCATTGTAATTATCATAATAACAGTGCAATTAAGGTTTAGACTGGGCAGGAAACAGGCAGTACCATATTATCTCTATATGGTGCAACTTAAGTTTTTAAGAAGTGCTTAGCATTTTAAGAAGTGCTCCTGGATAGTAAAGAATTACAGATTCACAGTAGGACAGATTCAGATATAAAAGACCTCTAAATGGGTCACAGTGTTGGATGAGTGTATGTAGGCTTGGGAGAGAGAAGAAAAAGAATATAGAGAATAAAGTTAATGCCTTTAAAAAAGGGTAAAGTCTTTAAAGAGACAGAATACAGATAGTTATAGATTAAAAGAAATAAATAAAAATGAGCCACATAAATATGGAAGATTCACAGATAGTATGGATTATGTACATTGTATTTTCTTGAAACTTTTTGACTGTGAAAGAGCTAAATACAGAGAGACATTTCACTGTGTGGTCTGCCAAACTATATATATGTTCTAAAAATATCATGACTTCCAAATTTGGGTCTAAAGATATGATGCTTTGGAAAAGATGTTCTTCTTTTGTTTTCTCAGAGGATGAGACCCTGTGGATTGCTTCTATCCCAATATGGTATGATAGACCACACCCTCCTGAAAGGTTGCTGTGAACACCCTCAAAAAATTACTTTGCTCAACTGCTGACTGAGAGGAACCTAGCACACAGGTTTTACCATGAAAGACCTGAATAACAGTGCCCCCATACATCAGGAAGCAGTTTGGAGAGAAAAACTGCACCCATATTCCCAAATATTGTTTATAAATGTTCTTTTACATTTAAAGGGGGATATTATATAGAGATGAATAATTTGTATTGGTATAAATCTTGATTTATTGATACAAGTTTAAGGTCAATTTTGTTACATGTATATGCATATTTCTAATCTTGATGAAGGTTTTGTGATTGTGTAGTTCATTTAAAAATGTAGTGTGTAATTAGGAAGTATAGGTTGTTAGTGTATAATCATCAATAATAGTCAAGCTTGTAGTCATGTTAGTTAGATTTTCTAGAAATATAGAGGTATATTTCAGTTAGATAGGCATTCTTCATTTCTTTCAAAGACTACGGAATTTGGCATTTAAAATGTTTTAATAACTTAGGGCTTTTCATGACAATGAGACACGTCTGCTCCTGGCAGCACCAATCTACTTCAAGAGGAAGATGGGCATTGAAGACGCTCCTTATGGAGTTTGATAGTCATTTGGGCAAAAACTTCTCTTGCTTGGACTGTTGCATAAACTGGACTCAAAGAACCCGTAGAGAGAGGACTGCTGAACTCGCCTAAAGGGGAGATGATCCTTCAGAGTTCTTAATTCATGAAAGAGTCTGATAGACATTCTGCAGGATACAAAAGAAAGTGACTGAATTGTCTTTGAAATTTCTTGCTTCATGGAAATGTCTGCTGGATACTATGGACCTGTAGGCTGAAGATGGGTGCCCCAACAGTACAAAAGAACTTTGGGTAGCTGTCCAGGCAGCAAGATGTCTCTGTCATTTCTAGAGTTCTGGAAGTTTCTTACTTCTTGTTTACTTAGGTAATATTATATCCTTCTGGAGTCTTTGATGGAGTTGAAGAATGGTTAGTTATAGTTTTCCTTTGTTATGATTAAAGATAAAATAGATATAAATATTGTAACTAATTCTTGCTTTATAACTTTTGCTATATGTAATTTTACAATGTTAAAGTTAAAGCCTTTCTTTTTTGTTTAAACAGAAAAAGGGGAAATGGTGTAGGAGGGACTTCTATCTATGTGTTACTTTCATTGGTTAAATAAAGAAGCTGCCTTGGCCTTTTGATAGGCCAGCCCTTAGGTGGGTGGAGTAGACAGAACAAAATTCTGGGAGGAAGAAGGCAGTGTGGCAGACACCATGGCTCTCCGTCCCGAGACAGACATAGGCTAGAATCTTGCCAGTAAGCCACAGTCATGTGGTGATACACAGATTTATTAGAAATGGGTTAAGATGTGAGAGTTAGCCAAGAAGAGGCTAGAGATAATGGGCCAGGCAGTGTTTTAAATGAATACAGTTTCTGTGTAGTTATTTTGGGTAAAGCTAGCCAGGTGGCGGGATGCAGCCCGCTTGCCTCATCACTACACCTGTCTATCTAAAATATATCTGTTTGATCTTGAAAAGATATTTATTACGACTACAAGTTTGATTGTAATAGGTGGCTAACTACTAACCTGCATTTTTTATTATCCTAAATAGTTTGTAATAGTAACTTTCAAGAAATTGCTAAATGAGCTGAATAGATACAATACCTTGAACAAGATTAGAAATGTATAGTATGTGCTAATAAAAATAACCTTGAGTTTGTATCAATATACAAAAATCCATATCAGTGTAAAATATTTAAAGCTAGTAGTTGCCTTTTTGGTTTAAAAGTAGATTCAATAATCTACTTTTTTATCCTACCACTTCTATAACATATATACAGTATAACAAAATAGCTTCAATTTTGTATCATTATATAAAAATTCAAGCCAATATAAAATATTTAAAACTAGTAGTTGCTTTGTTGGTTTAAAAGTAGATCAATTATCTACCCTTTTATCCTTTAATTTCTATATCCACCCTTTTCTTTTTAAAACAAGAATCCTTAATCTAATCTCCTTTTTTTCAGCTTTTTTCATAACCATTACTAATAACAACTTGTAACCAACCCCCTTAAATGATGGAAAATATCCATAACCCATTGAATGACCAAAAACTGCCTGCCCCTCTTCTTGGAGATATGGGTGTCATGTTCTTAAGATTACATTCTGCTGTCTGGGGGTGATGGCAACTTTAGGGGACCCTGAAAAAATTGGGTTAATTATCAAGTCCTAGGAGAGCTAGCTGTATTATTTGTTTTCCAGTCTCTGCGTAATGGGAAAATTCAGGGTTTATCTCAAGTCCTGGCTAGAGTAATCTGTGAGGTTGGCCCATCTCAGCTAGCCACTTTGAAACTGTCCTGAGCAGAGTGCAGTTCAATGCCAATCCTTGGGTGGTGTTTGCCATCTTAATGGTGTTACCATAATCCAGGTGGGATCATCATTGTAGGGCCCCATCCTCCTTCTGGAGACTTCCAAGGTTTCTGTTAGTCATGGTCATGGTTCGCTGCAGAAAACTTAAGCATTTTAAATATCATATACAGCAGATCTTGAAGAGGTTAAAGGACCATAATTTGTTATGTAAATCCAGAGTACAAGTATTTAATTCCTAGTTACTTGATAGAGACTCAAACCTGAAATCATGTACAGGAAGCTAGATGATGCCTTTTCTAGAATTTGTTAGTATTCTATATAACCATTAGTATGACAAAAACTTTAATATGTATTGGTCTTCTAAATTTTGAGGTAATATTTATGCTTTATAAAAAAGTTTTAAAGAGTCAAAATAAAACCAAAGAATTATAAGATAGTGATAATAGAATAGTCCTTTAATTTTGATTTTCTTCTGTCCAATATCAGATGGCTCTTCTGATATGTGACTGAGATTTTGGATTTTCTTTTTAGCAAGCATGCTTGAGTTTAGAGAAGGAGATAGCTATGTTCTAACTCCAAAGCCAGCTTTGATTTTTAATTGGTCTGGGACTACAAAAAAGCCATTTGCATTATGTATCTGTAGAGAATAGCAGCCAACAAACATTTGGGAAGACTTATGAAATTTTATCCTGTTGGAGATGTGATATACCAATAGGCCAGTTTACTATTTTTCTTGGAACATTTTTTTTCCTGGATGATTTGTTCTTTTTCTTCAAATGTTTTGTTTGTTCAGTGATCTTCAGATTTCTTAGTTGGATGCCTTCATTCTCTTGAAAAGACAAAAAACAAAACAAAACAAAACAAATCCTTCCCCAACCCTAACTTTGTGGAGGTTTCCTTTTGGCAAGTTATACCTGATCAAATGAGAAGCATTTGTTAGTCATATAAGTTAGTTTAGATTGAATGGTCATGCTGTTTGATGAACTATCACCTTTTCTAATTAAGAAGTCTCTCTTGTTTAAATCTAGTCTTTATAATATTTGCTTTATTGTTTCTTCTGAAATTTTTATTTTTCTTTAAAGCTGTTCTATCATGCAGAGCAGTACATTTTTTTCCAATAGACAATAGATTCTTTAATTGCACTAGGAAGAAGTTTTTTCCATAGTGACAATGCCAGCCTTTGCCATACCTTTTGCATATTCCAGAAGGGAGGGACATTCTGTTTGGATTATTCTTAGGAAAAAAAATTATTTTAGCAATGTCCTGCCTACAATCCCTTTTTAGGGATTTACTTGTTTACTGCAATTAAAACACCTGGCATTTTGAGTTTTCTTCAAACCTTTGGAAATCACCTCTCTGATCTAAGCATCATCATGATTATGAGATTCAATATTGACTGCATCTTGGGTCCATTCCTCTATGGGTGCTGATCTTCCCTTTAAAGTTCTGATTACCCTTTTGCTTGTGAATTAGCATTTTCAAAAGCCAAAGACTCAATAATTATTTGTCTAGTTTCTGAATTTGGTATCATTCTATTTACAACTAGAATCAATCTTTGTAAAAAAAAATCAGTGAAGGTTTCTTTTGGGTCCTGTATAACTTTAGTAAATGACTTGGTTCTCTTCTGACTTCAATTCTGTCTCAAGCATTCAAAGCAGCTGCATGACATAGAGCCAAGATGTGGTCATCATATACAGGCTGTTTTTGTACATGAGCATAACTGTTCTCTCCAAGATTAGTCTTGGCATATTTCAACACTTCTAGCTCTATTTCATTGTTCAATGATCCCAGCCTCATCTTTCTACTAGGTCCTCCACTGTAATTGAGGACCAGGCTTCGATACTGCTGTAGTCAAGGCTCTCTAGTCTTGTAGGATAATTCTGTTGCTAGTTGACCATGAATTTAACATCTGTCTCACAAAAGGTGAATGCATATCATATGAGACTATCACTTCCTTAAATCTCCTCAAATCTAGCATTTCTATAGGAATCTAGTCAGCTTTTACACAGCCTTGGGGATACCTGTCATTTGGCAGTTCCTATAAGGTGACTGAATAAATTAAGGTTGGTTGTTTGAAAACCTTGGGCTGTTCCTCTCTAACCTCATAATGTAATGCTAAGATTGGTTCTCTTTTAAATTCTTCTGTGTGGATCTGAATATCTCTATGAGATGTTTTATTAAGTTTTTCTAAGACTTAAATCTTGGCACTTATATCAGCCAACTTTTTTTAGGGATAAACCAAGAATGATCAAACCAATAATGTTTATAATCAACATTATATAAATCCCATCTTGGTTAATTATCTCCTCATCTAATTGTTCCATTTTTAAACCATTCTTTGTGTAATCATACCAACTCCCTCCATCATAATAGTGTTTCCCATTTTTTAATGTGGGGAAAAAACTCTCTCTTTCTTTTTTAAACTAATTCCCCTTTTTAAGAATTCCCGATTGTCCCACCGAATCTGCTGCTACTGATGGGGAAGATGACAGTAAATTGTGAGGCTGAGTGCTGCTTCATAGAACAGTAGAAGCCCAAGCAGATTTTCAAGGCAGCTACCTAGTTTGGATGCAGCCTGAGAAGGAGGAGAGGGAGCCAAAGAGCCAGCCATGTACATAGGGGAATATGTGAAAGCTGGTGACTCTGGAGGCTTTTTGAGCCCAAGTATCTGTGGAGTTTGCTACAGAGATGCTCCAACAGAAAAACCACAGACTCACTCAGAGGGCTTGGGGAAAAAGGAAAAGGAAAACATAGCTAGCAGGACAATGACTCTGGCTGTGTGCAACTCTGGCCTGCGCCAGTGACTGCAAAGCCACAGGCAAGTGGCTTTTTCATGAATTCATGCACCAAAATTTGGATGTCAGATGAAGCATGATCCTAATTGCCTTTGATGTATAAGAGCATCCCTAGTGGGGAAAAAGAAAAGACTAAGCAGTATTGTATTTGTAACATGGGGGCTGACTTGTTGGGGTTTCTGTCCCACCCGGTACCCCACAGCCAAAGCAAGCCCCAAAGAAAAATCACACAGAGAATCTGCATTAATTATAAACTGATTGGCCCATGAGCTCAGGCTACTTATTAGCTCTTGTAGCTTATATTAACCCATTGTTCTTATCTATGTTAGCCACATGGCTCGGTAACTTCCTCAGCCAGGCAGATTACATCTTGCTTCTTTGGTGGTCTGGGCAGGAGTGCAGGAAGAGCTTCCTTCTTCCCAGAATTCTCCTGTTCTCATTGTCCCATCTCTACTTCCTGTCTGGTTGACCTGCCTATACTTCCTGCCTGGCCAATCAGCATTTACTTAAAACATGATTGACAGAATACAGACAATTCTCCCATACCATTCCCCTCCTCTTTTTTTTTAACAAAGGAAAATATCCATAGTCCATTTTGGGGGGGAATGTGGGCACAGTATTCCAGGCTACTTCCGGCTAGTTGAGGGCACTGATAATCTTATGGGGACCTAAAGAAAATTTAGAGTTATAATCAAGTCCTGACTGCGAGTCTTGATCATTTTAGGGAGCAGTCTTGAACCTGTTCTGGATGAAGAACTCAGACATCTGGGCCATCTCTTCCTGCCGGAGATTTTTCAGGTGGTCCTCCTTGATCAAACTGGATTTTTCTGTAGAATGAATCCACAGCCTCTTATTTTCTGTGGAAACAAAAGCAAAATCTCTTCTCCAAAGTAGCATACCTTTTGACTTTAATTTTGAAGTCAAGGTATTTTTAAAATACCTATCTGGGATTAATCCAGCAGCATTTATAAGCAATTTTTTTTTAGCAGCTGTTGCTCCTTCCTCAGCATTCAAACAATTCAGAGAGGGCATAATAGCATACAATATCAAGATTCTCTGTGTATTTTCCATCTTTATGTGGCTTTACTTTAACCTCTATTTCTTTTATTTTTACTTTTACTTTTTTGAGACAGGTTCTTTGTCTTGGAATAACTCTGTAGACCAGGCTGTCCTTGAACTCACAGAGATCTACTTGCCTCTGTCTCCCCAGTGCTTAGGATTAAAGGTGTCTGCCACCACACCTTATATTAACAGAAGTCTGTCTGCCTCTTCCTCCCAGGCTTGGGATTAAAGGTGTGTACCACCACACCCTACTACTCTCTTTCTTTCTTTTTTATTTTAAAGGACTTTAACCTTTAGCCTTCATATATTTTTTACACACTGTAAACCATTTAGAGGTTTTCTTCATCTTTGAGTCTCTCTTTACTGTATATCTCTCTTTTTCTGACCACATGAGTCTTTATGGAGAGGATTAAAGCCATGGCTTTGATGGCTGGATCCAGCTCATTCGTTAGCTTTCCAGCCTTCTGGTGGAGGTACCCGCTGTGGCCATTTTTATTGCCACGACTCTATGGCATTTCAAGGTCCCTGCCAGCAAGTAAGCTGCAGCATTGTGCTTGCAAACCACATGGACTGCCTGCCTGAAAGAGTCAGAGTTTGCCCTGGCAGGACAGTCCAGAAAGCTGGCATTTTAAAACAGCACAGCTTTTTTCCTGCTATGGCTGAAAACTAAAAAGCATGTGTTCAGCTTTTCATCAACACCGTTTAAGTGTTTCGTGGCAGGACCTCTTTAAAAAGCTGCAGGGTTTTGCATCTAAAGCTGAGTGAGGAAGCCTCTCTTAGAAATTGCCTCTCTCTTGCCTCTCTGAGAAATTGCTGCTACCAAGAAAACATGCTTTACTCTATTCTTTCCCAAGCTTTCTCAGGCTTTCTGTGGATGCAGTTATCCACATGGATGCCATTCTGTAACATGAGGGCCAGGCTCGATGGGGTTTCTGTCCTGCCCAGTACCCCACAGCCAGCAAGGTCCCAAAGAAAATCACACAAAGATCTCCATAAGATTATAGACTGATTGGCCCATGAGCTCAGGCTACTTATTAACTCTTGTAGCTTATATTAACCCATTGTTCTTATCTATGTTAGCCACATGGCTCGGTACCTTTCTCAGCCAGGTAGATTACATCTTGCTTCTTTGGTGGTCTGGGCAGGAGTGCAGGAAGAGCTTCCTTCTTCCCAAAATTCTCCTGTTCTCATCGTCCCATCTCTACTTCCTGTCTGGTTGACCTGCCTATACTTCCTGCCTGGCCAATTAGCATTTATTTAAAACATGATTGATAGAATACAGACAATTCTCCCACAGCAGTATTGATGCTGAACCAACTCCATTTTGTAAGTCTTTCATGTCTAAAATAGCATTTTAGGGTAGACAGATATATTTACATTCTTAACGAATACTTAGGAGTTAGTTAGACATTATATCACTGTGACAGAATGCCTGAGATGACTTAAAGAAAGAAATGATTTATTTGCTCTGCTTTTCAGAGGGTTCAGATGATCTGTGGTTGATTGGCAACATAGGCATGGGCAGAATATCACAGTGTTGAGGTTATGTGATGGAGGATGAAGGTGGGGGATGCAGAGGAAAAGGGAAGCAATACAAACAGGATAAAACTGCTAAGGACATGTTCTTGGTGACCTGTTTTCTGTAACTATGCCCTACCTGGGCACCCAATTCATATACAAACTGTTAAAGTGTAACAGTTACTTTCTCATTGTTACAATATACCTGACAAAAGCAACTTAAGGAAGGGACAGCTTATTCTTTGATATTATAGCCCAGCATATCAGGGAAGACATGGCATCAGGAGCATGAGGCAGCTTGTATCCACAGTCAAGAAAGCAGGGAAATGTGAATGCTGATATTTCACTTACTTTCTCCTTTCTATTCAGCCTGGGGCCCCAGTCCATAGAATGGTGTTATGTATTGCTAGAGTTGGTCTTTGTAGGATGAAAAGAGGTAAGAAAAAACATCCTGCCCCTGACTAGACCCAAGACCTGGGCCAAGGAAAAATACCCAGACACTGACTTGATCCCAGGACAAGGGCTTAAACTCTCACCAATCCCTGAGTTTGCTGCAGAGTCAGGCTACAGACTTCCACCAGTCCCTGAGCTCCCTGAGCACAAAAATCCACCAATCCCAAACAACCCTGTAAAACTCCACCTCCAAAGGAACCCTATATAAACTTGGTGCCCTCTTCAATTTGATGTTGTTTCTCACCTGAGGAAACCACTCTCCTGAATCTCTCGAGTGAAAAATCTCTCGAGTGAGGTTTGTTGTATGGCATGACATTTTTGCCTGAGCAGAGCCCAGCTATAGCAGCTTTTTCTGGAGTTGGATAGAGCAGACCTGTAACAGGGAAAACTCTCCCATAACAGCAGAGTTGTCACACTATGGGGGACCTGAGCAGAGCTCTAACTTTGCTGGGAAAAGCCTCCCCTGCTGTAGCAGAGTTGTTACACTTTCATTGGGGAAACCTTTTCCTGAAGTAGGGTGTAGGAGGAGGCCACTTGTTTGTTCTGGCCACCCAGAACCAAAAATAACCATACAGAAACTGTATTAATTAAAACACTGCTTGGCCCATTAGCTCAAACTTCTTATTGGCTAAGTCTTACATTCTAATTTAACCCATTTCTAGTAATCTGTTGACCTAAAACTTGTATCAATAAACCTATTGACCTAAAACTTGTATCAATAAACCATGATCCATACCAATGCAAAGTATCCATCTCTATAGCATATCCCCCTTTAAATATAAACAAACATTTATAGACAATATTTGGGAATAGGGGCATAGTCCTGTCAAATTATGCATATGTGTGTGTGTGTGTGTGTATCATATCCCCCTTTAAATGTAAAGAAACATTTACAAACAATATTTGGGAATATAGGCATAGTTCTCTCCAAACTTCTTCCTGCTGTTTATTGTGGGAAGTAGTTCCTTGAAGGGTATTTAAGGCAACCTTTCAGGAGGTCTTGTTCCATCAAACCACACCAGTCTGGAAGCAATCCAAAGGTTCTCATTCTCTGTGGGAACTAGAGAAGAATCTCTTTTCCAAAGCAATATATCCTTAGACCCAAATTTGGAAGTCATGACACCTTTATAATATACATGCTGATTTAGCTTAGCAGCCCATACAATGAAATGTCTCTCTTTACTTAGCTTTTTCACAGTCAAAAATTTATAGAAATCACAGTAATATGCACAATCCAGACTTTCTGTATATATTCTATCTTTATGCGGCTTATTTTTACTCTATTACTTTTTCATATTTATTTTATTATCTTTACTCCTTTAATCTATGACTATCTGTACTCTGTCTTTTAAAATACTTTACCTTTTTTTCTTAAAAAATTTACTTCTTTTCCAATCCTCTATACTCTTTTCCTTCTGTCTTCCAAGCTTACATAAATTTATCCAACACTGTGACCCATTTAGAGGTCTTTTATGTCTGAATCTGTCCTACTATTTATCTGTAATTCTTTATTGTCCAGGAGCACTTCTTAAAATGCTAAGTGCTTCTGAAAAACTTAAGTTGCATCATTGATAGGGGAAATATGGCATTGCCTGCATGCCCTGCTCAGTCCAGCATGGCAGAACTGCTCACCGCCTCTGAGAATCACCATGCACACTACCCCACTTTCAGGCACACAACCAGTCCATGTTGTCATTAAGGAAGCTGCAACAGTCTGCTCACAAACCCCAGTAAAATGCTTTGTAGGAAGACCTCCTACTTGAAAGAATCAGAGTTTGTGTTGGCAGCATGGCCCAGAAAGCCAGCATTTGAAAATGGCACAGCTTTTTTTTCCTGCTATGGCTGAATCAGGAAAACCTCTTTTAAAGGAGCTGTGTCCTGCTGCTAGTAAACAAAAAGAAGCTGTGCCAAACTCTGTATTTTTGTGTCTAGAATTAAGCTCTCTGTTTTTAAAGTGGAATTTAGTTTGCCCCACCTTGGGCACAAATTTGTAGGAGGCCACTTGTCGTCCTGGCTACCTAGAACTAAAAAGAACCGCACAGAAACTGTATTAATTAAAGCACTGCATGGCCCATTAGCTCTAACTTCTTATTGGCTAATTCTTACATCTTAATTTTTCAGGTTTTAAAACTTTTATTTGCATATTAAAAATGTTCATTCCAATAACTAAAATCATTTAAACCAAAAAATGGCATTCTGATTAAACTGCATTTTACATCTTGTAGGATGCCTTGGACCATCTTGAATTTTACTTTATATTTCACTACCTCCCACCCAACTTTTTCCTTCACCAACATGCAAGTTCTCTTCTCTCCCTGCCAGCCATACCGACAGATGGGTGGGAGAGGCAGGGAAGGCCTTCCTGATCAGTAGCTCTGATTCTGATGTGAAAGGGGCAGCACAGTCATTTAAACTTGATCCAACCTCTTTGCATCTTACAAAGTTAAACAGCTAAAGGAAGTAAAATAAGAAGGCAGTGCTTGTGGAATGTACAGTGCAGATTGGTGGCACTCGTCTCAATGCGATTCATCAGCTTGCTTCTCCTGTTCAATTATTTCTTTTGGAGGCAGAGGATTTTTCTCTTGCATTTCTGTCTTCTTCAATTTTGACTTATCGAATTTCTTGATCTCAGCCATATCAGGTTTGTCAGACATGGTTGCCGGAAGGAGCTGAGCAAGGAGTGCGAACAAAGAGAGTCTGATCTGCTCTGAGGCCGCCACCGATTCTTTTTTTTTTTTTAAAAGATTTATTTATTGGTTATATACAGCATATCTTCCTGCACACCAGAAGAGGGCATCAGATCTCATTACAGATGGTTGTGAGCCACCATGTGGTTGCTGGGAATTGAACTCAGGACCTCTGAAAAAGCAGTCAGTGCTCTTAACCTCTGAGCCATCTCTCCAGTCCCTGCCGCCACCGATTCTTACATCTTAATTTAACCCATTTCTAATAATCTGTGCATCACCAAGAGATCGTGGCCTACAGCAAAGTTTCAGCATATCTGTCTCTGGCTACTCCATGGCCTCTCTCTGACTCTGCTCTTCTTCCTCCCAGCATACAGCCTAGTTCTGTTCTTCCCTGCCATAGGCTCAAAACAGTTTTTTATTTATTAACCAATCCAAAGCAACACACAGACAGAAAGACCTCCCACACCAGTAGGGGTGTAAACTGCTATGTTTATGGTGACTCCATGGTATTCCTTGGCTCCTGCCTGCCAAGATACCTTTCTATCCAAGCTACAGTGCTTATAGTCTCCCTACCTCAATTAACCCTACCTAGAAACTCCTTCAGTCACACCCAGGAGTTTGTCTCCAAGACAATTCTAGTATGACAATCAATATTATCCATCCCACAAACCTCGACTCTATGGAGTATGTTTATATACTAAGTTCAGTGCTAAGTAAACAGAATTCAGCAGTGAGCCAGTCATATGGTCCTCATTTCTATGGTTTCACAGTCAGAGTACAAATGGCTAGCCCAAGGCCACAAATTTCATGTTGAAGAAGGGGATCCCCCTCAGATGCATCATTTCCATGTTTAAAACATTTTCCATGAAAAACTGAGGGTCACAAATGGGGAATATAGTCACGCTTGGCAAATAACACCATCAGGCACTGAACTTGGGCGTGAGGGCCAGACTGGGTCCAGTAATACATGAAATGCCTTATTCCCACAAGAATGGTTGGATCCCCAGCCAAGCTTTTCATTCTGACAAAAGAACAAACTCCAAAAGCCCTGACAAGTTTCAGCAGCTCACTAGAAAACAGCATGGTTTTTCTGGATGGTGCAGCATCGCCTACCCAGTGGGCCCTGTCCATGTTGTGCAAATGTTCCATTCACCAGGTAGATCCTATAGTGAGCAACAGTACCCACGTGGGCACTCTGAGGTCCAGACTTGTTCAACTCAGCACCCACACCTCATTCCTAACTGAGCTGCATTTAAACCTCGCTGTTTCTCTTTAGACTGTAGGATCTCAGCAGAGAAAAATATGTTCTAAATCCCTCCCTCTCCACCAACACCCTGGAGTTTAGCAGCCAGCACAGAGCTCAGAAATGTTTTTTTTCTTGCCTTGATTTGAGGAGTGATGTGTATACTACTATCCCAGTCACTCAGACATACAAGGGCAGGGAGTCATTGGGATTTAATGAAACATTGAGATGTGCTGCGTGGCTTGTACTGTACCATACAGTGCAAGTACAAAAGTGGCCACACTCTGCTTTCTGTTCTATTCTGCAATGTCATGTATAATAAATTATACTGCAACCCACCAAGGCAGGAACAATGGATCAGAGTATTAAGAAATGGAGGCCAATTTCAGCTCGAGAGAAAGAGAAAGAAATGGGGAGATATTTTTATTTTCTGATGTGATGGTGTCTCTATGTTTAAACTGAACTTCAGCAACAATTTTCTTCTTCTTCTTCTTCTTCTTCTTCTTCTTCTTCTTCTTCTTCTCCTTCTCCTCCTCCTCCTCCTCTTCCTCCTCCTCCTCCTCTTCCTCCTCCTCCTTCTCTCCTTTTCCTCCTCATCCTTTTTCTTTTTCAAGACAGTGTTTCTCTGTAACTTCGAAGCCTGTCCTAGCTTTTATAGACCAGGCTGGCCTTGAACTCACAGAGATCCACCTGCCTCTGCCTCCCGAATGCTGGGATTAAAGGCATGCATCACCACTGCCTGCCCCCCTTTTTAAAAAAGTCTCTTGTTCAAGGGCAAATAAGGAAGATTCACACTGTCTCTCTGAATTGGAGTTCCTCTCCCTACCTCGGCTAATGAAGGAGATGTACCGAGAGGTTTATGCCTTCCTCTTCTGCAGAGTGGACCAGTAGTCCAGGAGCTTCTCAATTCCTTCTAGAATCTCTACAGCTCCCTGACCAGGGTTAACTCTGAAGGTGGTGTTCAAGATATTTAAGAGGTTAGAGAAAAGATATGATAAAAATGATTTATCACTAATTCTGAAAACAAATTTAGTATACAGTCTTATTGTTCAGTAAATAAGATGGTGGTACTGGGATAATCTAGCACTTTTTATTTAGGTTATTAGGTTCCCATGGATTTTTACAGATGTGAAACTAATCTTCAATTATACTATGATAAAAAACACTTGACTTAGCAACAGAGCCATATTTATTGTTATTTTGTCAAGGTACTATATCGTGAGTTTGTTCAGATGAATGTTTTAAATACTTAAATCATTTTCTTGAGATTCCAATGAACATGTATTTGATCATATGGTCCCCAATCCAGTATCAATCACCATGCCTTCCCCTTCACATGTGGGTGTTAGAAATGGAAGCTGCTCTTCTATCAGGACAATAAATATTCTTAGCTGCTAATATATCTTTCTACCCCTGGAAGCACCAATATTTAAGCCAGAAAAGGCATTGTAAAAGCCAACTGTGATTTAGTAGCCTGGCTGAGATCCTCTTTGTCACTGACCCTAATTCCCCAGCAGGATTTGTATCAGGTAACTTTCTGTTACTAGGATAAAACACCACAACCAATAACAAATCTATGGAAGAAAGCATTTATTTGACTTGCAGTTCCAGAGGGGGAGTTTAAAATGGTGGGGAAAGCATAATAACAGGCAGCCAGAGGATAAGACTGAGAGATCACATCTTCAGCCATAAACAGTGATAAGAGAGAGCAAACTGGGAGTGGAGTGAGACTATAAACTCTCGAGGCCCACTCCTCTAGCAAAGCCACACCTACAGATTCCATAACATCCCCAAACAGGCCCATGAGTTAGGGACCAAGCACTCAAATACCTTAGATATTTCTCATTTAAATCATCCCAGCTCTGATTACAGAAATTTTTTTTCTGAGAAGTTTATGCCTTGAAATGTTAGTTGTGTCTTAAGGATTTGGGTTTAGTGTTACATGCTCATTGCAGATTGGGAGAATAACACCAGGTGCAGATTAGGAAAAGAAAAAAAAAACAATTAAACAACTGAGCAGGATTAGACCTGTTTTGTAAGGACATTTAAGATTCACAATAATCACAAGTTATCAGCTCTACTTCCTAAAACCATAAGGACATTGTGGTGGTTTGAATGAAAATGGCCCTCAAATGGAATTGGCACTATTAGGAGATGTGGTCTTGTTGGAGCAGGTGTGGACTTGTTGGAGGAAGTGTGTCACTGTGGAGGGGGACTTTGAGGTATTATATGCTCAAGCCACACCCAGCGAGGCAGTTCTTTCTGTTCCCTGTGCTAGATGTCTCCAGCACCATGTCTGCCTGCATGCTCCCATGCCCCAACATGATGGTAATGGATTAAACTTGTAAGTCACCCAACTAAATGTTTTCCTGTATAAGAGTTGCCCTGGTCATGGTCTTCACGGCAAGAGAAACCCTAACTAAGACAAATATCAAACATTTGAATGGGAGACTGCACAGAACAAATGCTTCTTAAAATGCACACACTGTGAACCCACTCCAGTTTTATGTCGTGAGAGTGTTAATGTTTTCATCTTGATTTTAAAAACTTGTTATGCTTATCATAAATAGTTATTGTTATGGTTTAGATATGAAATGTCCCAAAGATTCAGTTATTGAAGCCATGGTTCCTGCCCTGTAATACTAGTTTAGAAGGTTCTGAAAACTTTAGGAGGTGGGGACTACCTGGAGGAGAATTACCCCTGGAAGTCTGGGGTAATTCTTTTTTTAATTTTTTTATGGTTTATTTTTTATATTTAAAAATTTCCATCTTCTCCCCTCCTCCTCCCCCTCCTCTCCCCTCCACCCATACCTCCCCTCCCTCCCTCTTCAGGCCACGGAGCCATCAGGGTTCCCTACTCTATGTTAAGACCAAGGTCCTCCCAACTCCCCCCAGGTCCAGGAAGGTGATCAACCAAGCTGAGAAGGCTCCCACAGAGCCCGTCCATGCAGAAGAATCAAAACTCAGCGCCATTGTCCTTGGCTTCTCAGTCAGCCTCCACCATTGGCCACATTCAGAGAGTCCGGTTTGGTCTCATGTTCCATCAGTCCCATTCCAACTGGAGTTGGTGATCTCCCGTTAGTTCTGTCCCACCATCTCCATGCATGAACGCACCCCTCACGGTCCTGACTTTCTTTCTCATGTTCTCCCTCCTTCTGCTCCTCATCAGGACCTTGGGAGCTCAGTCCAGTGCTCCAATGTGGGGCTCAGTCATTTTCTTCATCTATCGCCAGGTGGAGGTTCTATGGTGATATGCAAGAAATTCATCAGTATGGCTATAGGAACTGGTCTTTTCAGGCTCCCTCTCCTCAGCTGCCCAAGGAACTAGCTGGGGGCACTGGAGTAATTCTTGAAGGTATCTCCTTGACCTAGCCTTTCCTGTTTCCTGCTGCTTTCAAGCTGCCATGAGCTGAAGAACATCCATCATCATACACATGTGCTGCTGGAATGTTCTGCCTGAGAACATGGGGCCAAGGGGCCATGGAACAAAATCTTGAAACCATGAACCAAAAGAAATCTCTCTTCCCATTAAGTTGCTTTTCCAGATATTTCTTCACAGGTATGAAAATAGAATTAATATAGTTATATTGATTTTCACTCTTTTTTCCCTTGAAAGGTTCTCATTCTGCAGTCCTGTCTAGCTTTGAAGTCACTGTGTAGACTAGGCTAACCTTGAACTCCATTCAGTCCTCCTGCCTCTGCCGCCCAAGTGCTGGGATCATACACAAATGTCACAATTACTGGATGTCTTTTACATTTTAAAACTGTTTTTGACATTCTAAATACTTTAATTTTGACATATATTATCCACAGGAAGTGCTATTTATATTAGTTGCTTTTTGTCATGCATGAAAACATCTCTCTACCCCCATATGAAAATTCACTTATATTGTTTGTAGTATTTTATTACTTCATCATCAAGTCAAGTATTCCATTTTAATAGTTTTTATAATTTTCTTCATAGAGGCCTATTTCCTTTTATTTCTATTCCTTAGCTTTTTAAAAGTCTACAGTCACTGTTATAAAAGGAATTCTCCCTTCTACATTCTACCCTTTGAGTCTATTGTTAAAATGTAGAGAACTACTGCTTGGGAATTAGCTAGTTCCTGGCTGTAGTGCCTCCAAGAAGAGGTCAAGAGAAGGAGGGAGTTAGGAGGGAGTGGTGATGTCATGAAATGCAGGGTCACTGGAAGGGAGCACCTGTCACCAGCATCACTTGTAATGCTGGAAGGTCCCAAGTTGCAGCATGTTTTGATTATTATCAATTTTATGGACCTTTCTGCCACTCAAACTCTGCCTTTCTGAGAGTCAAACACAGGAAATAGAGGATGGGACAAGTAGTTAAAACCATGCTGAGGCTGGAGATCAAGTTTCTAAAATGAGAAGTTCTTTAAATGTAAAAAGAAAGCATGATTAAATAAAATGATTAAATAAAATGAATCAGTCAAGTCTACTTCCTGGTGATCTCCTTGTGAAAGGAGTATGAGAAGTCTAGAGTCATGAATATGCCACCTGCTCAGGCCAGTGCCTACCATTGCACACTTTCTACTGATGAGTGTGAAACAAGGAGAAAGTACTCAGCCAGAGGAGGGACTCCAGAGCAGTTTTGAAGATCTTTTTGGCCAGAAGCACCTAGACAATTCTGCTTCCTGGCCTCTTCCCTTTGCGTGTCAGCTACACAGGAGGACATGAGTAGAACTGAGAGGAGACACCTGACAACTCCGGACTGGGTCAATGGCTTACCCAGCTCACCTCTTTCCCATATCTCACCCTAGTTTCTTTCGTAAGACCCTCAGGAGACCCCAAATAGCACCTTCATGTTATCTCATTCCCAGAGACCTGCCCCTGCTTCGTAGGGACAGATTCCTCCTTAGCTTCCCACCTACGAACCTATAATAGGTCAAGATGAAGCATGCTTAAAAGAAATCCCACACTAGCTCAGAACTGAGAAAAATAGACTTTTATTTAGGGGTAGACTCACAAATCAGAATTCTATGCTGGAAAAGAGACCGGACGCATGCTCTAATCGGCATATATAGTATGAGACTATGCCACAGTGGGCAGGTAACCACTGTAAGAATTCCTACAGCACCTCCCCCTTTTGTTTAAATAAGAGAGTTCTAAACCTAATACAAAATTATATACAATAAGAACAAATATATTCAATAATTATCCTATCCTAACTAGTTTAAGTCTTGTATAATAATTAACTTGGCCAAGTCATGAGAGGAAAGTAGCTACAACTATCTAGTCTTCAATCCCATTGAAGATCCAAGAAGGGAAATAATATTGCTTGAGTAAGCAGGAAGTGCAATCAAGCAACTTCCAAAATGTGCAACAAATGACAGAGACAACCGGCTACCTGATGGAGGAGTGTCTATGTGTTACTTTCATTATTAATAAAGAAACTGCCTTGGCCCTTTAAGAGACAGAAAATTAGGTAGGCGGAGTAAACAGAACAGAATTCTGGGAAAGAGAAGGCAGACGCTTCAGGCAGTCGCCATATGTAGTCACCATGCCTCTCCTCTCCGAGATGGACGCAGGTTAGGATCTCTCCTGGTAAGCGATCCACCTCGTGGTGCTATATAAATTACTAAATATGGGTTAAAGCAAGATATGAGAATCAACCAATAAGAAGCTACAGATAACAGGCCAGGGGCCAGGCAGTATTTAAAAGAATACAGTTTCTGTGTAATTATTTTGGGTAAAGCTAGCCGGGTGGCAGGACACAGGCCTGCCGCTCCACTCTACAGCTACCTAGGCAATCACCCAAAGTCTCATTTGCAACATTGAAGCAACCAACTTTGGCTAAGGCCGAGAATAACTGACATATCATTTTCAGAGGCAGAAAAATTTTCAAAACCATCTTACCCTATCTTGGCAGGATTTGACAGTCCTACTTATCTATTTCTGGGTATCATGTACCTTGTCAGTGGTTGAGACATGGGCATTTCTTTGCCTAAAGGCCAGTTTTGCCAAGAAGAAAACAAGCTCCAGGTAGAGTGTCTTCAGTGTTCAACATTCTCTTGGTAATAGATTGGTGCTGTCAGGAGCAATCATGTCTCACTTCAACAGAACCCTGAGTTTTTTAAATGCCATATTCTACAGCTCTTTGAAGTGGTTGAAGATTACCTATCTATGCAGAATATAATCTCTATGTATCTAAAGAACCTGATTAGTCTAACTATAAGTATGACAAACATTGATTAGTCTAACTATACGTATGACAAACTATAAGTATGACTATTGATCTACAATTCTTAAGACTAAGAATTCATATTAGAATATTATACAATAAACAGTTGTGCACCAAATGAGGACAATGACCTCAAATATAAACAATGTGTAAGTATCTTGATCAGAGGTAAAAATGTACATTGTAATATGATAAATATATAACAATATATAAAAATGTTTTAAGCAGGGGTAGAAGCATGCATGCATATAATATTAAATGTAATTTAACTTTGTGTCAATATACAAGAATCTATACCAATGTAATTGCCTATAAATAATAACTTGCAAGTATTCACTCTATTACTCAATATTATTATTAGTGTGAGTAAGCTCACACTAATCTATTATCTCACCCAATTTTCCCCCTTTTCCCCCAAAGAGATCCCTGAGCCTATAAAATTTCCCCCAACCCCCAACCCCTAACCCTATACCAATTACAATCAACCCCTAAATGATGTCCCTAACCCTGAGGACAAACTTTGTTAGGAGAGGGGATGTCATCATCTAGAATTAATTTCAGCAGTCAAGGGGGGGGAGGGAGATGTTCTTTCTATGGAATCCTGTTAAAGTAAAATGAAGGTTAAGTTCCACGATTACTGTCTGGTATAATTGCAAATAGTCTCTGAGTATTTGGGATGGTTTTCCTGAGCTTCCTATTTGGAGGTCTGGCCAGAATGTTGTAAGAAAGTGCACCATTTCAGCTAACCAAGTTGAAACCATCTTGAGCAGCTGGTACCCAAAACAGATCTTGTAGTAGTGCAATCAGCATCATGACATCATGGTTTGAACCAGGTTGTTGTTGTGGGGCCCCATCTTCTTCCTGGAAATTTTCTCATTGATTTTTATTGAGCTCTACATTTTTCTCTGCTCCCCTCCCTGTCTCTCCCCTCCTCCATTCAGCCCTCCCCTAAGGTTCCTATGCTCCCAATTTACTCAGGAGATCTTGTCTTTTTCTACTTCCCATCTAGACTAGATCTATGTAAGTCTCTCTTAGTGTCCTCATTGTTGTGTAAGTTATCTGGGATTGTGGTTTGTAGGCTGGTTTTCTTTGCTTTATGTTTAAAAGCCACTTATGAGTGAGTACATGTGATAATTATCTTTCTGTGTCTGGGTTACCTCATTCAAAATAATGTTTTCTAGCTCCATTCATTTTCCTACAAAATTTCAAGATGTCATTATTTTTTTCTGCTGTGTAGTAATCCATTGTGTAAATGTACCACATTTTCCTTATCCATTCTTTGGTCAAGGGGCATTTAGGTTGCTTCCAGGTTCTGGCTATGACAAACAAAACTGCTATGATTATAGTTGAGCACATGTCCTTGTGGCACAATTGAGCATCCTTTTGGATATATACCCAAAAGTGGTATTGCTGAGTCTTGAGAAAGGTTGTTTCCTAATTTTTCTGAGAAATCACCACACTGACATCCAAAGGGGTTGTACCAGCTTGCATTCCTACCAGCAATGCAGAAGTGTTCCCTCTTCCCCACACCTCTCCAGCATAAGTTGTCATCAGTGTTTTTGATCTTGGCCATTTTTACGGGAGTAAGATGGAATCTCAGAGTTGTTTTGATTTGCACTTCTCTGATAACTAAGGATGTTGAACATTTCCTTAAGTGTCTTTTAGCCATTTTAGATTCCTCTGTTGAGAGTTTTCTGTTTAGGTCTGTACTCCTTTTTTAAAAATTGGATTATGTGTTCTTTTGGTGACCAATTTCTTGAGTTCTTTATATATTTTGGAGATCAGACCTCTGTCTGATGTGGGGTTAGTGATGATCTTTTCTCATTGTGTAGACTGTTGTTTTGTCTTGTTGATCATGTCCTTTGCTTTACAGAAGCTTTTCAGTTTCAGAAGGTCCCATTTATTAATTGTTTCTTCAGTGTCTGTGTTGCTGGGGTTATATTTAGGAAGTGGTTCCCTGTTCCATTGCATTCAAGTGTATTTCCCACTTTTTCTTCCATAAGGTTTAATGTGGCTGGCTTCATGTTGAGGTTTTTGATCCATTTGGACTTGAGTTTTGTGCATGGTGATAGATATGGATATATTTTCATTTTTCTACATGTTATGCCAGCACCACTTGTTAAATATGCTTTTTTCCATTTGATATTTTTTTGCTTCTTTGTCAAAAATCAGGTGTTCGAAGTTGTATGGATTGATATCTGGATCTTCTATTCAATTCCATTGGTCCTCCTATCTGTTCTTATGCCAATACCAGATTGTTTTCAGTACTGTAACTCTGTAGTAGAGTTTGAAGTCAGGGATTGTGATGCCTCCAGAAGTTCTTTTATTGTACAGGATTCTTTTGGCTATCCTGGTTTTTTGCTTTTCCATATCAAGTTAAGTACCATTCTTTCGAGGTTTGTGGAGAATTTTGCTGGGATTTTAATGGGCATTGCATTGAATCTGTAGATTGCTTTTTGTAAGATTGCCATTTTTACTGTTAATTCTGCTGACCCAAGAGTATGGGAGATCATTCCATTTTCTGGTGTCTTCTTCAGTTTCTTTCTTCAAAGATTTAAAGTTCTTGTCATACAAGTCATCCACTTGTTTGGTAAGAGTTACTCCAAGATATTTTATGGTATTTGTGGCTATTGTGAAGGGTGTTGATTCTTTGATTTCTTCTCCAGCCCTTTTATCATATGTGTACAGGAGGGCTACTGAATTTTTTTGAGTTAATTTTATATCCTGCTACATTACTGAAAGTGTTTATGAGTTGTAGAAGTTCCTTGGTAGAATTTTTGGGGTCACTTATGTAAACTATCATATCAGCAAACGGTGAGATTTTGACTTCTTCTATTCCAATTTGTATCCCCTTTTGGTATCTTATTGCTGTAGCTAGGATCTCAAACTATATTAATAGATATGGAGAGAGTGGACAACCTGGTCTTGTTCTTGATTTCAGTGGAATAGCTGGGAGTTTCTCTCCATTTAGTTCTATGGAAAGGACCACTCGATTATCTACTTCTAGCAGTTGTTGTTCTCCTGGTTTTAGGTTGGCAGTTGGGACTATGTGTGAATCAAAGCAAAGGTCTTTGTAGTCTATATACTCATAGCTTCAATATCACTGATGATCCATAGTTTTATTGTAATTGCTGGGTTATTAATTTTGTCTATTATATAAATAATTTGAAGGGAGGGGAGGACAATTAAAATAAGGATAATGGTAGGTAAAATGGTTCAAAATGTTTCTATTTCTTGGGTGTCTATAGTGCTAGTGTGAGTCAGTTTGGTTGTTAGTATAAGTGTGATAATATAAAGTACTAAAGAGCTAATTAAAATATGATTATGAGTGTATGATCATGGAAGTTTATTAGTTCTTTTGTAATAGGTGATGAAGCATCTTGTAAGCCTAGTTGGAATGGATAAGCCATATAAGATATATTGAGGTTAGTCTATAATTTAACTTTGACAAAGTTATGTAATTCATTTACTAATATCTCATTGAGAAAGACATAGAGGTTATGGTGCTGGCTTGAAACCAGTTTTAGGGGGTTTGAGTCCTTCTTTTCTTATTTTACTTTTACAAAAGTGGGTTCTTCAAATGTGTGATATGGTGGTAGGCATCCATAAAGTCACTCTAGATTTGTAGATGTGTGTTCTATGTGAAGTACTTCTTATTGGGAAGCAAAGTCTTCTCAGATTATAAAAATTATAATTAGGACCACCCTAAGTGAAATAAAAGATCCTATAGATGGGGCTAGAGAGATGGCTCAGAGGTTAAGAGCACTGGCTGCTCTTCCAGAGGTCCTGAGCTCAATTCCCAGCAACCACGTGGTGGCTTACAACCATCTGTACTGAGATCTGGCGCCCTTCTCTGGCATGCAGGCATACATAAAGGCAGAATGTTGTAAACATAATTAATAAATAAATCCTAAAAAAGAAAAAGATCCTATAGATGACACTGTATTTCCTGTGGTGTAAGCATCTGGGTGGTCGGAATAACATCATGGTATGCCGGATAGACTTAGAAAGTGTTGTGGAAAGAATGTTATGTTTATCCCTACAAATATAATGGTGAAGTGGGTTTTAGCTCACATGTCATCTAGTGTATATCCTATGAATAATGGGAATCAGTGGACAAATACGGCTATAATGGCAAAGACAGCGCCTAATGATTGGACGTAGTGGAAGCGGGCTACTACATAGTATGTATCATGGAGGGCAATATCTAAGGAAGAGTTAGAGAGTCCAATGTCTGTGAGCCCGCCTACTGTGAACAGGACGATGAATCCCAGGGCTCATAGTATCGCAGGGGATCATTTAATATTACTGCCATGTAGAGTTGCTAGTCAACTGAATACTTTTACTCCATTTGGAACTGCAATAATTATTGTGGCCAATGTAAAGTAGGCTTGTGTGTCTACGTGTAATCCTACTGTGAATATATGGTGGGCTCATACAACAAATCCTAAGAAACCAATTGACATCATGGCTCATACTATACCTATATAACCAAATGGTTCTTTTTTTACCTAAGTAGTAAGAAACAATGTGGGAAATAATGCCAAAACCAGGGAGGATAAGGATATACACTTCCGGGTGGCCAAAGAATCAGAATGAATGTTGGTAAAGAATTGGGTCACCGTCTCCAGCTGGGTCGAAGAAAGTAGTATTTAGATTACAGTCTGTAAGAAGCGTTGTAATACCTGCCGCTAACACTGGGAGAAAGAGAAGGAGAAGGACAGCAGTGATTAGGACGGATCAGACAAACGGGGGGGGGGGGGTTGATATTGTGTTATGGCCGGTGATTTTATATTAATAATTGTTGTAATAAAATTAATTGCCCCTAGAATTTAAGACACACCTGCTAAATGAAGGGAGAAAATAGTTAAGTCTACTGAAGCCCCTGCGTGTGCTAAATTACCTGTCTCTCCTCAGGCTTCTACTATTGATGATGCTAGTAAGAGAAGGAATGATGGGGGTAGAAGTCAGAAGCTTATGTTATTTATTCATGGGAATGCTATATCAGGGACCCCGATTGTAAGCGGAACTAGTCAGTTACCAAACCCACCAATTATTATCGGTATAACCATGAAGGAAATTATGACAAATGCGTGGGCTGTGACAATTACATTGTAAATCTGGTCATCGCCTAATAGGGCACCTGGTTGTCCAAGTTCTGCTCGAATAAGGATACTGAGGGTTGTCCCTATTATACCTGTTCAGGGCCCCAATAAAAGGTATAGGGTCCCAATGTCCTTGTGATTGGTAGAGAATAATTAGCGATTAATGAACATAGGTAAAATGGCTGAGTAAAGCATTAGTAAATCTAAGCACAGAGGATAAAGCCTCTTCATTTTTCCCCCAAGCCTTATGTAGGGCCCGGGTCTGCCCTTGTTCCTGGGGCTCATCTTGAGGACAGTTTCTGGTCAGATGACTAAGCATCCTGTTTGTTCCTGTGCTCCCTCTGCCCCGCCTGGTGATTTGCTGTAGGGCATTGTTGACTCTATTGTTGGTATGGTAATTTCCCACCTGCCTAGGTGGAAGTCCTTGTGCAGCAGTTAGATATGGTAATTTCCCACCTGCCTGGGTGGAATTCCTTGGGCAGGAGTGGGGTATTTAAGATTTTCCCCAAGGCTAAATAAATGGCATTCGGCTGATCTCTTTTCGAATGACCCAGGTCTCTTTGTGTGTTCTTTCAATCTCCAGGCCCTTGTCCGACTCGCTTATGGTACAGTGGCGTGCGAATTGTACCGAGGGGGTAACACAGAATCGGGTGTTACAGCCTTAAGTTGATAATCACATCAAATTGCAAATTCGAAGGTGTAGAGAACTGAGTCTACTAAGGCTTCTCCTACCCCCTTTCTGATAGGTGGGAGAAGTAGATTGAAGCCAGTTTAGGGCATTTAGCTGTTAACTAAAAGTTTATAGGTTTGAGTCCTATCAATCTAGTTGAGGATTTAGCTTCATTAAAGCAATTGATTAGTACTCATTAGATGTAAGATGTAATCTCGCAGTCCTTATCAGAAGTTAAACTTTATGGGTTTGCTTAAGGCTTTGAAGGCTCTTGGACTGAGTATCCTAAACTTCTGCTTATAGTAGCAGGGGGGATAAGGGGAGGATTATTGTGCTTGTGATTATTAATAGTAATAGGATACTGTTGGTTTTTGTGTAGTTTTGATGAATATATATTTTGGAGTTATTGTTTGTGGGGAATGTGGTGAGTGAGGTTGAGTAGATGAGTCGGTGTAGAAGAATAGGTTAATTAAGGCAATTATTACTATTAATGTGGCTAGAATTAGGTTATTATTTTTTAATACTTCTGTGATGATAGCTCATTTTGGCAGGAATCTTTTGAATGGTGGAAGTCCTCCTGTTGATAATAGGATTAATGAAATTATAGGAAGTGCTGTTGGTATTTTATTTTACATAAGTGATATAGAGGTGATGGATGTAAATGAATGAGCGTGAAAGATTATAAACATGGGGACTGTTATGAGAATATAGATTAGGAGATTCAGGATTGTGAGGGATGGGTTATATGGTAGAATGGAGATTATTCAACCTATGTGGGCAGTAGATGAGTAAGCTATGATTTTTTGTGTTTGTGTTTGGTTTAGTCCATTTCAGGCTCCAATGAGTACTGAAATAATGGCTGATAAAATAAGTATTTTAGAGTCTATTAGTTCATATAATTGAAATAAGATTTATAGTGGGACAATTTTTTGTCATGTAAGAAGAATTAGGCCTACTTTGAGTGTGGCTTCTGGTAATCATTAGTGGAAGGGGGCTAATCCTAGTTTGATTGCTAGAGAGATAAAGTTGTTAGTTTGGGGTTGAAATGTTCATAATCTTAATTGAAGTTTATAATGATGGACAGTAAAAGGGTTATTTAGGCGGTTGCTTGAGTAAGGAAATATTTTGTTGCTGCCTCTGTAGAGCGGGGATTTGATTTATTAACTATTAGAGGGATTAAGGCTAATAGGTTTATTTCTAGGTCAACTTATATAATGAGTAGGTTGGAGCTGAGTATAGTGACTATAGGTCCTGTTAGAATTGTAATGTAAATAATTAGAAGTGTGATTTGGTTAATTAGTATGGGAAGGATTTAAACCAACATTTTTTAGGTATGGGTCCGATAGCTTTATTAGCTGACTGAAAGACCCCCGAAATGGGTTGTCTTCCAGTCTGGGAAGACCCTCCCAAGGAGCAGCGAGACCACTCTTCGGATGCAAAACGCAAGAGGCTTTATTCAGATACACAGGTACCTGGGGCGACTTAGTCTCTCGGAGGACTAGCGCGCCTTTAGGCTGGAGCAGTGGGTTTTTATAGGGTCGGGGAGCAAAAGCGCGGGTACAGAAGCGAGAAGCGTAGTTACAGGGTTCTGATTGGACAATTTAAATAAGGCTCGGGACAGCAGGGTACCTTCCAGGGGGCTTCCAAGAAATCAGATATGCAAGTTAACTTCATTTATCTAGGGTACCAGCTGTTTCTGTTCCCTTGCTCATGGCCGGGTGTCTGACCACAGATATCCTGCTTGGCCCCCACCGCCCTTGCTTTTCTGAGCTGAACTTTAACTGAGCTTCCCTGTCCTCTGCGCTGGTAAAATTTCATGCCTTGCGAAATGGCGTTACTGCTGCTAGCTGCTATTATTGAGTGGGGGTCTTTCATTCCCCCCTTTTCCTTTAAACTGAATAAAATCTTTTATTCAGCTGACTCGGTTTTCTACATCTTCAGGGTCAAACTGTTTAAGTTGGTGGTATTGTTGGGTCAAGACCAAGGCCTGTATAACTGACAGTCTGTCTTTCATGAACTGAACCAGACGGTTGAGGATACAAGGCCCGAACAGCAAGATTAACAGTATGATTATGAGGGGGCCCATTATGGAGGAGATTAGGGTGGTAAACCATGGAGATCTGTTGAACCAACCCTCGAACCAACCTTGTTGTGACTCAAATAACTGCTGTCTCTGCTTGAGTCGTTCCCTGAGTTTTGCCATATTGTCCCTGACTACACCTGTGTGATCAGCATAGAAGCAACATTCCTCTTTTAGGGCTGCGCAAAGCCCCCCTTGCTGTAGGAATAGAACATCCAACCCCCGTCTGTTCTGCAGGACCATTTCGGATAAGGAAGTCAAGGACTTTTCTAAGGCACTGACTGATTCCTCCAAGGCCTTGATATCTGTGTGCATGACTGCTTGTAATTGTTGGAACTGTTGGGTCTCAACTAGTGCAGCGGTCCCTGTTCCCACTCCCGCAGCTATTCCCCCTACTGTCAGTCCTCCCAGCATAAGGGCCAGTGTGAGGGACACTGGTTCCCGTCTAATTCGTGGCCTCTCTTCAAATTGTTCATAAATATATGAAGGGGTATGATAGGTTACTCTGGGCCATAGCTCTATTAACACGCAATAGTCAGAGGTTGTGTTAAGGACCGTAAGGGAAACACAGGGAGTGAGACCCGTACTGCATGCCCAGTAGGTTCCATTGGGTGCCACCAGATATCCAGTGGAGGAAGTCTGAAGTGGATGGGTACTGTTGCACAGTGACTCGTGGGTTTTAGGGACTCCTCCCACACAGGTCCCTCGACCCAATACCTCTGACAGGGTAAGTTTATGTTGGGAGGGGGATGTACAATAGGCCGTGGCTTCAGTTTGGTTGGTATAATTGCCAATTATAGCTACTCCCTCATAGTATGGGGGCCTCGAAACCAGACATAGCCAGCATTCCTCGGTCAAGTTTGGACTGGTATAGTTGAGGGTCGAGTATGCCCCCTGGATTAGATTGAGGAGTCTGTCCCCTGTACCCTGCAGAGGAGTTGGAGTATTATTGTGTGAAGATGGGGCCAAGGTAGTGGAGGGATTTTGGGCGGGAATTGGTTTGGGTCTGGGAGGGGGTGCTGGCTGAGAAGGGGGCTTCTGTTCTAACAAGACCGCGTTTGGCCCGACAGCTACTGTTGATGAGACAGAAGCTATTTGCCTCGTTAAGGAGAATATAGTGACAGGGTCATATCCTGAGCGATAGAGACGCAGTCCCCAGGACTTGGGACCATCCCAGACTGCTGTTTTGCCTTGGGCGGTAAAGTCGAGGATCAGAGGATTGCATCTGCCTCCTAAGGTGGCCCCCGTAACATTTTTAGTCAAGGAGTCATAACAGGGGCCACACCAGTCCTTGCTGCATACCCAAGGTCCTGCACCCGTGTAACCAGGGGTGGTTCCTCGCTTAAGGGTGATTAGGTCCCAGGAAGAGGATGGCTTCCAGTAGGCGTCTCCGGTGGTTTCGCAGCCCCATTGGGCACAGTACCCATCTGCGGGCCCCCCGCATTCTTTTCTAAAGTTTTGACCTGGGCACACATAGAAATCCCTGGCTCTTGTTCCATGCCGTCCCCCAGGGTGGTGGCAGCCATACCCGGAGAATGGCTCCTGGTCTGATGGATTCCATGAATCCCCCACTAGGTCACAGAGGTCAAAGTATAGGGTTGGAAAGACATCTTTCGTGGTTCCCAGCATGGAGGTGGAATTGGCAACCTGTCCTGTCATAAGGTTAGTGACTCTCCAAGTTATATTATAAACTGTATGAGGGCTCTTGGCTTTCCCCCCCTCTCCCAGTCCTAGCAGGGCCCATAAAATGATTAGGGGGGCTCCCGAGTAAGTCTTATCTTTAGAGGGTTTTGAGAACGTTGAACCTTCCATGATGATTCTGATGTTTTCTCGTCCGGTCGGGCCGCTTTTACGTGGGAGGCGTGGACCCAGGCCGCAATGCCGTCGACCTTGAGAGCAGTCGGAGTAGTCAGCAGCACAGTGTAGGGTCCCTTCCAACGGGGTTCCAAATTCTTAGTCCGATGTCTGCGGACCCAAACCGCGTCACCAATTTGGTAGTTGTGGGGTATCACTGGTCTGTCCAGCTGGTCTTTGTAAGCGGCAGCAAGTGGCTTCCAGACTTCTCTCTGCACGGCCTGGAGTGCCTGTAAGTGAGCTTGCAAAGAGGGACTGTTAGCAAAGTCTGAAATATCGGGGTCAAAAAAATTAATGAGGGGCGGGGGCGCCCCATATAATATCTCAAAAGGAGTAAGTCCATGAGGTCCTGGAGTGTTGCGGGCACGATAAAGGGCTAGGGGTAGTAGGAGTACCCAATCTCTAGTGCCAGTTGCAAGCGTTAATTTAGTTAGAGTCTCCTTGATTGTTCTATTCATCCTCTCTACCTGTCCTGAACTTTGGGGTCGGTAAGCACAATGTAATTTCCAATCAATCCCCAAGAGCTTGGCCACCAACTGACTTACCTGGGAGACAAAGGCGGGCCCATTGTCGGTTCCCAGTACCTGGGGCATGCCGTACCTGGGGAAAATCTCTTCCAACAGCTTCTTGGTCACTATCTTGGCTGTTTCATGTTTGGTCGGGTAGGCTTCTACCCATCCGGAGAAGGTGTCAACAAATACCAACAGATATTTGTATCCATATTGTCCAGGCTTAATTTCAGTGAAATCAATTTCCCAATGGGTACCTGGTCGGTGTCCTCGTACCCGGATTCCTGTCCCGAATTTGGATTTTCCAGCATTGACCTGAGCGCATGCCCTGCAGGCATCAGCTACTTGTTGTAGGATTTTGTCTCTGCCTAGCAAATAATGGAAGCTTTCTTCTCTGTCTAGGAGAGTTTTCATTTTCCGAGGACTAAGGTGAGTCAGCTTGTGTAAATAATCTATCAGTTCGAAAGTCTGTTTTGTGGGCACCACAGACCTGCCTTGGAAGACCCAATGCCCTCTGGCCAAATCATGAGAAGCCCCCATTCTTTTTAGTATCTCCGTGTCCTCTCTGGTATAGTGGAAGGGACAATGTAAAGGAGGGGCGTTGGTATCTTCTGGGGCAATCGTGAGGACTTGTGAGGCGCCTGGCGTCATGCCTATAGCGGCCTCTCGTGCGGCCCCGTCAGCCATTCGGTTGCCTCGGGCCTCGGGGCTGTCCCCTTTTTGGTGTCCTGGGCAATGGATTATACTTAGTTTTCGGGGTAAAAACAGGGCTTTTAGTAAGGCCAAGATCTCGTTTTTGTTTTTAATTTCCTTGCCCTCGGATGTTAGCAGTCCCCGCCTCCGATAAATCTCCCCGTGGATGTGGGCAGTGGCAAAGGCGTACCGGCTATCGGTATAGACATTAAGCTTCTTACCTTTTGCCAGCTTGAGAGCCTGGGTGAGCGCAACGAGTTCAGCCCGCTGGGCAGAGGTTCCGGCTGGAAGGGCTTCTGCCCAGATTACCTCGGTTTCGGTGGTCACTGCAGCCCCGGCTCTTCGTTGACCATCTTTTAGAAAGCTGCTCCCGTCTGTATACCAGGTAAAATCAGCGTTCTGGAGGGGTTGATCCGTCAGGTCCGGTCTGGTCCCGTGCATTTCCGCAAGGATCTCGAGGCAATTGTGTTTCGCCCCTCCCTCCGGCAAAGGGAGCAGGGTTGCAGGGTTTAGGGTTACCACAGGTCCGAAGTGCACCCGGTCCGTATCCAGGAGCATGGCTTGGTAGTGGGTCATGCGGGCATTAGAGAGCCAACGGTCTGGAGGCTGCTTAACCAAGGCTTCCACCGCATGAGGTGCCAGGATGGTCAATGGCTGGCCCAGAGTTAGTTTACCCGCGTCCTTGGTAAGGACTGCAATCGCCGCTACCATTCGCAGGCAGGGCGGCCATCCTGAAGCCACTGGGTCGAGCTTCTTCGAGAGATAAGCTACAGGACGTCTCCAAGGACCCAGTTTTTGAGTTAGGACCCCTTTTGCGTAACCCTGTTTTTCGTCCACAAACAGTTCAAATGGCTTAGTTAGGTCTGGGAGTCCCAATGCGGGAGCGGTGAGTAAGGCCCGCTTTATTTCCTGATATGCCTTTTGTTGGTCCTCGCCCCACCTGAACGGAGTCCCTGATTTGGTGAGTGGGTATAGAGGGGCTGCTATTTCAGCAAATCCTGGAATCCATAGGCGACAGAACCCTGCTGTCCCCAGGAACTCCCTCAGCTGCCGAGGGGTCCCAGGTACAGGCATGTTCATAACTGTCGCTTTTCTGGCCTCAGTCAGCCATCTTTGCCCTTCTTTGATTTGGTACCCCAGATAAGTGACCTGCTTTTGGCAAATTTGAGCCTTTTTGGCGGAGGCTCTATAGCCCAGGTTCCCTAGGGTCAGTAGTAAGGCCTTTGTGCCTTCCTTACATTCCTGTTCTGAGGTAGCCGCCAGTAGGAGGTCATCCACATATTGGAGCAATATCAGGGTAGGATGTTGAATCCTGAAATCGGCCAGATCCCTATGTAGCGCCTCATCGAACAGGGTGGGGCTGTTTTTGAACCCTTGTGGGAGCCTGGTCCAGGTCAGTTGTCCTGAAATCCCCAATTCTGGGTCCTTCCATTCGAAGGCGAATATAGGTTGGCTTTCTGGGTGAAGTCTCAGGCAAAAGAATGCATCTTTTAAGTCTAATACTGAGTACCAATTATAAGACGGGGAAAGCCCACTTAACAAATTGTAGGGGTTAGGCACGGTGGGATGTATGTCTTCTACCTGTTTGTTAACTTCTCTGAGGTCCTGGACTGGCCGATAGTCCCCAGTTCCCGGCTTTTTGACAGGTAATAGGGGAGTATTCCAGGGGGACTGACAGGGTGTTAGTATCCCTTGGTCCAGGAGTCTCCGTATGTGGGGTCTGATTCCCGTCTTAGCTTCAAGCGACATGGGATATTGTTTGATTGAGACAGGGGTAGCAGTCGCTTTTAGCGATATAATCAAGGGGGCTTGTTGAGTGGCCAATCCCATACCCCCAGTCTCTGCCCATGCTTGGGGAAATTTAGACAGCCAAAAAGTCTCTAGTGCGGTTTCGGGGTCTCTAGGTGGCTCATGGAGCCGATATTCATCTTCCAAATTTAGGGTTAACACATGCAAGGGCTGTCCTTGTGGCCCCACAATTCGCACTCCTGAATTCTCAAAGTATATCTGGGCCTTTAATTTGGTCAGCAGGTCTCTTCCCAGTAATGGGTATGGGCAATCCGGGACATGGAGAAAAGAATGAGTCACCTTACCGGTAGCCAGATGTACCTTGCGGTCGGTTGTCCATCGATATCTTCTTCCCCCGGTAGCCCCCTGGACCCAAGCGGATTTATCGCTCAAGGGTCCGGGGTTTTGGGTC
This sequence comes from Arvicola amphibius, assembly GCF_903992535.2. Lineage (NCBI taxonomy): Eukaryota > Metazoa > Chordata > Mammalia > Rodentia > Cricetidae > Arvicola > Arvicola amphibius. The sequence goes on from NC_052052.2 coordinate 84,250,302, forward strand.
AACACAGAGTGTTGAGCCCCAGTGTCCACCAGGAAGGTGACTGGCTGCCCCCCGACGTCAAGAGTTATCCTGGGCTCAGGGGGGGGCTCCTGACCCTGACCCCCCTAGTCTTCCAAGGTTAGGAGGGAGGTCTGGGGTCGTGGCTTTCGGGGCCCTTTCGGTCTTTTGGGGCAGTCTTTAACCCAGTGTCCTTTTTCCTTACAGTACGCGCATTGGTCCTTCTCCACCTGGGGCCCCCTCCGGTCTCCCTCCTGTCTACCCTGTCTTTGACTGGAAACTACGGTGGCCAGGAGTTTGCTCATCTCCTTATGTCTCTTACGGTCCCTTTCTTTTTCCTTTTCCTCAGCTTCTTTTCTGCGACGGTCCTCTCTTTCCTCTGCCTCCTTTCTAAGACGGTCCTCCCTTTCTTCTGGAGTCTCTCTCTTATTGTAAATTCTTTCTGCCTCCTTTAGTAGGTCCCTGAGCGAACTCTCCCTTAAGTTTTCTAGGCGCTCGAGTCTGCGTTTGATATCTGGAGCAGATTGCCAAATGAAAGACATAGCTACGCTAGTTTCTTGCCCTGGATCTTCTGGGTCATAAGGGGTGTATCTACGATAGGCTTCTTTGAGTCGCTCTAAGAACGCTGAGGGAGTTTCTCCTGGTCCCTGCAATACCTGTTTAACTTTAGCCAGGTTGGTGGGGCGTCGGCCTGCCCCATGGAGACCCGCTATGAGCAACTGGCGATAGAGAATTAGGTGATTCCTACCTTCCTGGGTGGTGAAGTCCCAGTTGGGACGTTCGAGGGGAAAAGCGGCATCTATTTCATTAGGCAGCTGGGTGGGACGTCCGTCTGTTCCCCGAACCGCCTTTCGAGCCTCCAGGAGGACTCTCTGCTTCTCCTCCGAAGTCAGCAAAGTCTGCAGTAATTGTTGGCAATCATCCCAGGTGGGCTGATGAGTAATCAGGACCGACTCAATTAGAGCAGTCAGCCTAACTGGGTCTTCAGAAAAAGAGGGATTGTTATTTTTCCAGTTATATAGGTCGGAGGAGGAGAACGGCCAGTATTGTAGTTGGCCATTTCCTCTGGTCCGGAGAGGGAATGCCTGAGAGGAAGTAGAATCCGCGGCCAGCTGCTGGTCTCGCCGTCCCCTTAAGCGGGCTGCCATGGGGGACGGGGCAGCGGGAGATGGCGCGGCAGGCCCCTCGTTTTCATCGGTCGAGTCGGCCACCTGAGGTGGGAGGGCCTGTTCTCGGTAGGGAGGGGGGTCCTCCGTGAGGAGGTCTACCAATAGGTCATCCCCCGCGGGCAGAACCTGCGGAGGAGGAGGTTTGATTTTTGAGGGGTCAGTAAGAGTCGGATATAGAGATGAGCGGGATGGGGGTCCTGTTGGAGTGGGGAGGAGTGGAGGGGGTAAGGAGGGAGCAGACGGAGGAAGTGGGGGTGTGGGAGGGACGAAAGGCTTAACCCATGGTGGCGGATCATATGCCATTGCCTCCCAAGTCACGATGTAGGCAACTTGGTCTGGGTGCCCATGAGGGCCGGGGTCCATCACTTTGGCTTTGACCTGTGAAATAATAGTAAGGTCGAATGTACCATCCCTCGGCCAGCCCACGTTAAACGTGGGCCATTCAGACGAACAGAAAGTGACCCAACGCCTTTTTCGGACTTCCACGGACTGGTTGTTCGCAATGTCCTGGACGTCCCTCCAGTGCTGTAAAGTTAGACTCAAAGGGGTAATTAAGGACTGTCCCATATTTTCAAACACAGACACAGACAATACCAGACAAAGGAACAAAAAACCAATGACAAAACACCAAAATCGCGCAGCGCGGCTTCGGCGTAAAACCGAAAGCAAAGTCTGAGTTGGAGATAGCGAGAGTCCGGATCTCTCTACTCCCAGAAGAACCACATACCCTTCTGACTGCGGAGGAGCTCCAAACAGTCCGATCCGGGTAGGGTTCGCAGAAAACGGGCGGGTCCCGAATTGGACCCCAGATGCCCTCGGGACGTCTCCCAGGGCTGCGGTCGGGAGTGCGAACTCGTCAGTTCCTCCGCGGGTCCGCCAAATACAAATCTAGTCGGCCAACTAGTACAGAACCTGACGCGGGCGCAAACATAAAAATACAATACAGACAGTCACATAAAGCGATCGCTGGCCAGCTTACCTCCCGGTGGTGAGTCGGTGGTCCCTGGGCAGGGGTCTCCAAATCCCGGACGAGCCCCCAAATGAAAGACCCCCGAAATGGGTTGTCTTCCAGTCTGGGAAGACCCTCCCAAGGAGCAGCGAGACCACTCTTCGGATGCAAAACGCAAGAGACTTTATTCAGATACACAGGTACCTGGGGCGACTTAGTCTCTCGGAGGACTAGCGCGCCTTTAGGCTGGAGCAGTGGGTTTTTATAGGGTCGGGGAGCAAAAGCGCGGGTACAGAAGCGAGAAGCGTAGTTACAGGGTTCTGATTGGACAATTTAAATAAGGCTCGGGACAGCAGGGTACCTTCCAGGGGGCTTCCAAGAAATCAGATATGCAAGTTAACTTCATTTATCTAGGGTACCAGCTGTTTCTGTTCCCTTGCTCATGGCCGGGTGTCTGACCACAGATATCCTGCTTGGCCCCCACCGCCCTTGCTTTTCTGAGCTGAACTTTAACTGAGCTTCCCTGTCCTCTGCGCTGGTAAAATTTCATGCCTTGCGAAATGGCGTTACTGCTGCTAGCTGCTATTATTGAGTGGGGGTCTTTCACTGACCTTACTTGTAGAATGGCGTGTAATGGATAGCACAGAGAATTTTGGATTCTCAGGTATAGGTTCAATTCCTATTGTTCTAGAAATATGAGGATTTAAACCTCTATTATTTACTCTATCAAAGTAACTCTTTTTTCAGACTTTTATCATCTTTATAATGTTGTCTTTAAGGTTTTCTTGAACTTCTGCTGCATTGGAATATTCAGGTATTACTATTATAGAATAATGTTGCAGGGAGCCCTCTTGTTCGCCCTGGCCACCCAGCTATCTTAGCCCTGAAATAACCACACAGAAATTGTATTAATTAAAACACTGTTGGGGCCGGGCGGTGGTGGCGCACACCTTTAATCCCAGCACTTGGGAGGCAGAGGCAGGCGGATCTCTGTGACTTCGAGACCAGCCTGGTCTACAAGAGCTAGCTCCAGGACAGGCTCTAAAGCTGCAGAGAAATCCTGTCTCAGAAAAAAAAAAAAAAAAAAAAAAAAAAAAAAAAAACCACTGTTGGGCCCATTAGCTCTAGCTTCTTATTGGCTAACTCTTATTTTAATTTAACCCATTTATATCAATCTATATATTGCCACATGGCAGTGGCTTACCCAGTAAAATTCCTAGCATCTGTCTCCCATGGATTCATGGTGACTCTGCTCTTCTTTCTCTCAGTCTTCTGTTTAGTTTTCCCCACCTACCTAAGTTCTGCCCTATCAATTGGCCCAAAGCAGTTTCTTTATTAACCAATGAAAGCAACACAGAGATAGAAGGACCTCCCACACCGGAATAACTGGACTGTGGTGGTGTCATGTTGCCCTGGCTGTTGTTGACTGAATTCTTATACTGGTGTTTAGGATTGGGATTTGGGATGATTAGGTCTAACTCCTGATTTCCAAGTTCGATGGGTATTTTGTTCCCTGGGTTCTGTTTCCTCTTTGGTCTTTTAGTCTTTGTGGTCTGCATTACTGGCATCTGGCATTACCTCTGGTTTAGTGAGGAGTCTCTGTCCAAGTTTGGAGCTGGCCTGTGGAGTTATCTTAGCCTTTGTTGCAGCACAGTGTCTCTATTTTTTGCTGGAGACCTGTATTTTGTTATAGCCATCTTAAGTTCACAAGTTAAGTAAAATATTCACCTCTATCACCTCTGCAGGGCTAGTTCTGGACCTAGGAAATTAACCCAGTATCTTATTTCCCTGCAAGATTTGCAGGCCCCAGGCTTTAGAAGCAATTAGTATTTCCTTTGTCAGTTATTATCTCTTTCTTTCAGCCAGAGATGCTTCCAGACCTGAATTCCAGCATCCTACCTACCCTCCCCCTGCCCTTTTGCTATAAAAAGCTCCTGAGAAAAAATAAAGTTGGCAGCCTGATCAGAAAACCAGACTTGCTGTCATTTCTTGTGTCTCTTGTCCCCTTCATTCCTTTCTCCAGGTTTTCAGAGACACCCCATTCATGTCCCGCTGGCCAGAACAATTCTTCTGACTGGTGTGGCTTGCATCAGAGCAACAGGAGTCCCATGGAGTTGGGTCAGAGCCTGGCCTGGGCCTAGCAATGAGGTGGAATGGGTAGGCAGTAGGATAAGCCTTTGAATCTAGGGATTGGGGCAGTTCAGCTTACAAAAAACCAGGTCACTAACCTGTTCTTCTGACTGGTAAAGCCTTCACCTGAGCAGTTGAAGTATGTAGCAGTACTTTTCATTGGACTATCATTTGGATCATCAATCCCCAAAGAATGACATGGAAATTTATTACTAATTATGAAAGCTTTGCCTTTAGCTTGGACTTGTCTCAACTAGCTCTTGTAACTTAAACTTACCTGTTGTTTTTTTTTTTTTAAGTCCCAGGTGGCAGCTGTAGGCAGGCAGCGGACTCTGGGAGTGGCCAGTCCCAAGGCAGAGACGACTGTGGGTCCCTACAAGATCCCCCGGGCCATGTGAGCAGGCAGCAAGCTCACAGAGCAGCGGGTCCCAAGCAGGTCGCCGAAGATCCCTGGGTGTGGCGGGTAAAAGGCACATAGACACAGTAGGCAGGCATAGAACTGGACATTTATTACTTAGAAGGGAGGGGGGAGAAGAGAAAGGAGAGAGGGGGAACAGAGAGACAGAGAGAAACGCGTGCACACGCCAAGAGAGGACAGGAAGAGAGAGGGATCCAAGATGGCGGGGCAGGGGTCGGGGAGTCGCTGGGAGTGGGTGTGGCTTGCCCCTTAATTAATATAAATTACCCATTTATATTAATCTACATTCTGTGATGTGGCATTATCTTTCTTCTATCTTTCACCTCCTGTTTCCTCTCTGTGTCTGACTGGGACTCCTCCCTTCTTCCCAGAGTTCTGTCTGCTTAGAAGTCCCACCTATACCTCCTGCCTAGCTATTGGCCTTTCAGGCTTTATTACACCAATCACAGCAATGTATCTTCACACTGTGTGTAAATATTCCAAAAATATTTCTCCTTTTTTGTTTAGATAAAAAGAAAAAGTTTTATCTCTGTTACAGCAAGATTATGTAAAATAAGGACAATTATCAGAAAAGAATTGCATTCACAATGTTCAATTCAATTATATTTGGCAAATTCAGAGAAAATACTCTATTATCTATCCTCTCTTGGTGAGTACAAAGTTTTGTGTTTAATTTACATTCTATTGTAACTTGTATTACCAACCTAAAATATCTTTTATACCTTAAAACATTTTTGAAATAACTTAAGCTCTATATCTCTCAACCTTACAAATTTTACATTTCTGTTATAAGTTTTTTTTCTGAAGTTAGTAACAAGGAAAACAGTAAGACTATAACTAATTTCTTTAATCCCACCAGAAATCCAAGAAGGTTAAAATATTACCTGAGTAAATAGAAAGTGCAGAGTGAACAATCTCCAAAACTATAGAAACGACAAAGATAGCTGACTGTCTGGACAGTCAGCCAAGGTTCCTCTGCAATGCTGGGGCATTCATCTTTGGCTTATAGGCCAAGAATATCTTATTGACTTTTCTGTGAAGCAGGAAATTTGAAGGACTGTACTACCTTGTCTAGGCAAAGTTTTGTAATTGCCTTCTTTTGTGCCCTGCTTGTGCAATTTGTACAGCATACTGTCAGCAGTTGAGACAAGAGCAGTTCCTTGCCATGTGGCTAACTTTTGCCACAAAGAAAGAAAACTCCACATTTAGGTTCTTGATACCCATCATCCTTTTTTTTTTTTTTTTGAAGTAAATTGGTGCTGCCAGGAGTTGTGTCTCATTGTCATGAAAATCCTTATGTTATTAAAACATCTTAAATATCATATTCTGTAGATCTTTGAAGTGTTTAAAGATCATCTGTCTATCTAAAATTTATCTCTGTTTGACCTTGAAAACATACCTAAAAAGGTATACTATAAATTTTATTGTTAAATGACTAAGTACTAACCTGTATTTCTTAATTATCCTAAATAGTTTGTAAATATAAATTTCAAGGACTAAAAATTTACATTATATTGCCAAGTGAGCTATATAGGTAAAATTTCTTAAACAAAAGTAGAGACAAATATACAGAATAACAAAAAACAAACTTAAGTTTGTATCAATATATTAAAGTCCATACTAATGCAAAATATATAGTTATAGTTGGTTTTTAGTTTAAAGCACATTCAATAATCTACCCTTTAATCCTGTCATTTTGTAACACCCGATTCTGTGTTACCCCCTCAGTACAGTTCGCACGCCACTGTACCGTAAGCGAGTCGGACAAGGGCCTGGAGATTGAAAGAACACACAAAGAGACCTGGGTCATTCGAAAGGAGATCAGCCGAATGCCATTTATTTAGCCTTGGGGAAAATCTTATATACCCCACTCCTGCCTAAGGAATTCCACCCAGGCAGGTGGGAAATTACCATATCTAACTGCTGCACAAGGACTTCCACCTAGGCAGGTGGGAAATTACCATACCAACAATAGAGTCAACAATGCCCTACAGCAAATCACCAGGCGGGGCAGAGGGAGCACAGGAACAAACAGGATGCTTAGTCATCTGACCAGAAACTGTCCTCAAGATGAGCCCCAGGAACAAGGGCAGACCTGGGCCCTACAGTCATTTCTATATCCTCTTTTTTTTTTTTTTTTCAGAAAAAGATTCCTAAATGTAATCTTATTTGCTTAGTTTCCTCCTTTATCATGGCCAGTAACAACTTGCAATCAATCACCCTAATGATGATAAACATCCATAATCCATGGGATGACCAAACCCCACCCACTCCACCTCTTGGAATGTGGGCATCTTGTTTTTCCTGTTGTCTTGGGTGGGGGAAGATGGCATCTTTATGGGACCCTGAGAAAATTGGAATAATGGTCAAGCCCTGGGAGAGCTAGTTGTATTAGTCTTTTTGTTTAGTCTCTGTTTGGTGGGAAAGTTTAGATCTTATCTGGAGTCTTGACTGGATAGTCTGAGAGGTTGAACCATCTCAGTTAGCAGCTTTGAAGTTGTTCTGGATGCAGAGTTTTGAGGAAACGGAAGCAGAGGCATCCTGAGAGGCAGGATTATCTGAGCTACTTGTTTTCATTGATGTCTTGTCCTTTTTTTTCTGAAAACACACAAACATTTAAAGGTATCATATCTTTTACCACAAGTGTGGAATGTGTGATGTGCACAAATCAGCTAAAATGAGTTTTCTCTTCTACGTTTAAGCAGGTAAAAGGCATCTGTAAACTTTATAAGTCTGTTTGGACTGCATAACCAAACTGTAATATAAATCTCTATCCATGCCATATGAAAGGATGGCATGTAATAATAAGTCATGAGGACTCTGTAACCAACAAGTTCCATCATGTCTCAGAGCTCTTCTCATGTAGAGAAACATATATGTCACCTGTCCAGTAGTCTTCTTGGATTTCTCTTTTTATGTCTGTAGCCAAGATTTTCAGGAGGTCTTCTCTGGTCAAATCTGATATCTATTAACTTTGAAGAAATCTGTGGCTTTTTGTTTTCTTTGGAAACAAAGATACAGCCTCTCCCTCAATGCAACATATATTTTTAACTTCCATTCTGAAGTAAAGACAATCTTAAAATATACATGTTGGTTTAATTTAGCAGTTTTCATATCTAATGTCTCTCAGCAGCTATTGTTAACTAGCATTTAAAAATTTCAAAGTCAACAAAGCACCATACAGGATCCAGACACCTTGTGCATTTCCCATCTTTATGTGGCTTTTTCCTTTTATATTACTTTACTCTCTTTAAACATTTATTTTCTATGACTGTCTATACAAATTTTATTTTCTTTCATCAGCTTATAAGCACATTTTTAGACATACTATATCTGTTCAGAGGTTTTCTTGGTCTGGAGCTTACTTTCCATTCATCTGCAGCATTCTCTGATCATATGAGTCAAATCTTAAACTACTAAGTAGTTTAAACAACAGGGCCCTAGTGTCTAACTTTACCCCCTTCGTTCCATGAGAGCCTAACCTCATGCCTGCAGGCCCAGCCTGGAGCTGGTCTATCTGCCCAAGATGTGGGAAGTTTTGGGGTCCATACTGTGGTAGGCATTTATACCTAATCTCCTATCACTGAGTAGCTCATTGCTTGCTGCTCATAAACCCCATTTAAGTGCTTGGTAACAGGGTACCTTAAAAGAGCTATACCTCTTTGTGCCACTATTACTGAGCCTACCCAACAGACTGTGGTCACCAGAAAGCTTCTTTAGGCCTTATGTGTATATATATGGCCAGCTGTTAGGTGCCATTTGTAGTTGTACTTTTCATTGGGACTACCAGCCCACAAATAATGATCTGGAGACTTATTACTAATTATGAAAGCTTGGCCTTAACTTAGGATTTTTTCCAATTAGCTCTTATAACTTAATTAACCCATATTTTTAATCTGTGTTCTGCTGTGTGGCTCATTATCTCATCCCCATGTTGCATGTACTGCTTTCTTATTCTATTGGCACCATCCGCATGCTTAGATTCTTCTTCATCTTCCTCTCTCTCCCTGGAAATCCCACATAACCCTACTGCCTAGTTATTGACTATTGAACTGTTTTCTAAACCAGTCACACTGTGTACAAGCATTCTGCTGGCATTGGTGGGAAGGGCTGACCTCAGGGAGAATGATGAGATAGGAAGGCTTGCGTTCTAGAACTGGTTTGGGAAATGGAATTTAGGGAGTGGGGCCATTTCTTTATACTGTGTGATGTGTCACTGTGACTGATTTAATAAAAAACTAAATGGTCAATAGCTGGGCAGGAGGAATAGCAGGGACTTCTGGATAGAGAGAGCTCTGGGAAGAAGAATGGCGGTGCCATCAGCCAGATGCAGAGGAGGTAGGATGGGCAGTGCTGAGTAAAGGTAACCAAGCCACATAAAAACAAGACAAAACAAAAACATAGATTAAAAGTATGGGCGATGTGGAATAATCTTTTCGTACACTGTGAAAATGTCACTCTGATTGGTTTAATAAAAGCTGAATGGCCAATAGCTAGGTAGGATTTCCAGGCACAGAGAATGCTGGAAAGAAGAGTGAAGTCATCAGCCAGATGCAGGACAAGCAGCATGGGCATTACAAAGTAAAGTTAACTGAGCTACATAAAAGAATATAGATTAAAAGACATGGGTTAATTTAATCTATAAGAGCTAAAACTAAGCCTAAGCTATTGGCTGAACTATTTATTAAGAAGTTTCCTTGCTCATGATCTCCCTCCTTTTGCTCCTCATCAGGACCTTGGGAGCTCAGTCCGGTGCTCCTATGTGGGGCTCTGTCATTTTCTCCATCCAATGCCAGGTGAAGGTTCTATGGTGATAGGCAAGATATTCATGAGTATGGCAATAGGATCTGGACATTTCTGGCATCCTCTCCTCAGCTGCCCAAGGACCTAGCTGGGGGAAGTCAGGACCGTGAGGAGTGCGTTTACCCATTGAGAAGGTGGGACAGATCTAACGGGAGACCACCAAGTCCTGTTGGAATGGGACTGATGGAACAGGGGACCAAACCAGACTCTCTGAATGTGGCTGACGGTGGAGGAGGACTGAGAAACCAAGGACAACGGCAATGAACATGAACTCTACAGCATGGACGGGCTCACTGTGAGCCTTGTCAGTTTGGTTGCTCACCTTCCTGGACTTAGGGGGAGCTAGGAGGACCTTGGACTTAACATAGTGAAGGGAACCCTGATGGCTCTTTGTCTTGGAGAAGGGTGGAGTGGGGGTATGGGTGGAAGAGAGGGGAGGGAAGGGGGAGGAGGAGGGGAGGAGATGGAAATCTTTAATAAAAAAAAAAAAAAAGAAAAAAAAAAGAAGTTTCCATGTGGTTATTTGAATGCTGGCAGGCAGGACAGAGAAAGGCTCACTAGATACAGATTAATTTAAGTTATAAGATGTAACACCCAATTCTGTGTTACCCCCTTGGTACAGTTCGTGCGCCACTGTACCTTACGCGAGTCGGACAAGGGCCTGGAGATTGAAAGAACACACAAAGAGACCTGGGTCATTCGAAAGGAGATCAGCCGAATGCCATTTATTTAGCCTTGGGGAAAATCTTAAATACCCCACTCCTGCCCAAGGAATTCCACCCAGGCAGGTGGGAAATTACCATATCTAACTGCTGCACAAGGACTTCCACCTAGGCAGGTGGGAAATTACCATACCAACAATAGAGTCAACAATGCCCTACAACAAATCACCAGGCGGGGCAGAGGGAGCACAAGAACAAACAGGATGCTTAGTCATCTGACCAGAAACTGTCCTCAAGGTGAGCCCCAGAAACAAGGGCAGACCCGGGCCCTACAATAAGAGCTGGCAGGACAAGCCTAAACTATAAGCTAAGCTTTGTGATCTGGCAGTCCCACTGAGAAAGTTCGCCTACAAGTCACTTAGCCTGTTTTCCTGACCAGTCTGGTCTGCACCTGAGCAGAGGAAGTATACTGGGGTGTAGAACTTTCTAAGTGTCTTAAATTGATGTCCAAGAAGGATTCTCTGGTGAACACCCCACCCAAGAGACTCAAGAACAAGAAGATGAAACCACTGTTGACAGACTGACAATCCCTTTACTCCTTCAAGGTGAAGGTGCAAATCATGGATTTATTTATTTATTTCAATTTAGGCTTTGGGATTTTATAGAGCAGTATAGGCCTAGTAAATAAGGCCTAGTGTGGGTGGGTTTGAAGAACTAAGTGAGATCACTGGGTATCACTGAAATTTGACTCTAGAGATTATCCTCTGCCCTCCACATATCAGCCCTTTCTTTCTCTTCCTGCACATACATGTTATTTTGGTCTTTAGAGACAAGTGCTTAGTGTAGCCCAGGCTAACTTCAAGTTCACTCTACAGATCAGGCTAGACTTGAAAAGACTGTGTACCTCTGCCTCCTATGTACTGGGATTGCAGGCAGGGTCACCACACTCATTTCACCTTCAACTCAAAAAACAAGGATGGTTGAGTCAATGAAGAGAAATAATGTATTTGCAATAATCTCATCACGTCTGCCCCACCACAAATTTAACCCGGGGAATAAAGGCTGTGTAATAGTCTTGTTCTTTGGTCAGTACCAACAGAGCCAAGGACCTTGATTGAACATATTTAGAAATTGAGAACTCCACACAAAAGTGTGACTGCAATGAACATGTTAAGTGCAATCAGAAGTCATTTTAACAGCCATGCGATTCTGGTGAAATGTCTCTACTAAGGCTGGGCTCTAATCAGAAGTGATGTGTTCACTGACTGACGCTTCTCCTTTTTTTCTTTCTTCATTGTTACAGCAATCCAAAGAATTTATCCTATGTCTCAGAGATAAATCAGTGCTACTAGTCTAGATCTGCGTTTATTGTTTCTTTCTCTGCGGGATTCGTCATCCTGTTTCCCTGGCAACAGCAACTGGAGAACCCTTTGGAAAAGCAATTCCAAGTTCTGTAACAGAACTCCTGACATGAAACCTCCCTGCGCGTCGGAGGTTTCAATTCTGTGGCGCGCATCTCGCAGCAGCTTCCCTCGGCACCGGGACCCAGCAGGCCAGCCTGCCTGGACAGTAATCCCAGAGGCGCCTGAGCCTCCGCTGTACGGCAGGGTCCATGCCAAGATGGCCGCGCCCACAAGCCATCTCCGCAAGGCGCCGCCATTGAAGCGGCGGGACCCTCTGAAGCGGCGCTCTGGGTGGCTGCCGCGTCGGCCTCTGACTCCAACCAGGTCCTGACAAAGCCTGGGGCGGTGGGCCAGAGGAGCGCCTCAAGGCCGGGTGTCCGAGGGAGATGGCTGCACCTGAGCCCGCGGACAGCGATGCGGTGAGGGCCGTAGGATTTGGGGGCCATTTGGCGGTAATTGGAGGGTGACTGGAGTCTGAAGACAGATTTGAGATTTGTGACGTCGATATTGGATAATCTTTTGGAATGCCTGTGTTCTGAGAGATCTACGTATTATGGTATTATGGGCATATGGAGTATTAGGTATACTGATATAATACCCGTGGTATTAGCGACCTTAGTCGAGGATTGCTGTAATTTTAAGGAATCAGTATTCTGACGGATCCGCCTAGATAGTGAGGCTTGGGGGCAGGGAAACGTCTGTAATTGTCACTGACAGCGATTGAGTCTGGGTCTAGAAAGCTGGCAAGATCAGAAATGAGGGCTTTGTGATGTACCCGAGATGCAGAAGCCCTATTAAGGATTAGGATTTAGACTGAATGGGAACAGTCATGGTAAGCAGCTGGGTTTTATAGGCTTTGGACTGTCAGAGGGGCAGTGTTGAGATCTGGAGAGTTGGGTTTTTCGGAATATGTGGAGACCAGACGATGGGGCCTTGGGGTCAGGGGTGGTGGTATTTCCAGGAGTCCGATTAGCAGTCAGTGTCTTTCAGAGTTGGTGTTTTGTGTGCTATGATGGGCAGTGGGATCCTGGAGGCTAATGGGATGAGAGTTGGTGGAATAGGAGTTTTATATTGAAGTGCCTATGGGATGGTAGATTGTTATCTGGGGAGAAAAGATACCAATAATGATGTCTCGTTAGTGACGGTGTTCTTGGTAGGAATTATTAATAATTATTAAAAGTCCTTTATGATTTTATGACTAGAATCCTGAGGTCAAGAACTTATGAGGTTGCTGGTCTTAATGACAAGGCTCTGTGAGGTCTCTGACTGGAGTTCAATGGAGGGTATCAATTGTTTTGTGAAGAATGGTGCTTGGGAACTTCTATGGAGGGGATTTATGTGAAGGTTAGTGACTGAGGAATCTTTGAGTGTCAATGATTGGAAAACTGTAGAACAGACTGTAAGATGCGCACCTGTTTTAAGTAGCAACACACAGAGCCAGCCTGTCTTTTAATGTCTGAAATTCTAGAAACAGGAAAGAGACCACAAGATTGCAAATATTGTAAGATAGTTTCCAGGCAATAGTGCCTTTTATAGGTATTGTATATAATAGTACCAGGCAATAGTGCCTTTGATGAAGAAAAAAGGAAAGGATAATATGGTAGATCAGGAGTGTGATGTTTGCAAGTTAATCTTTTGAAGAAATAACAGTTTATTTGAATACAAATTATGACAGGCTATGGCTAATGCATGGATCCAAAGAATGTTCAAAAGAAAGAATGCCAATTGCTAAGGCCTCAAGATAGAAATTAGGTACTTGTTATACTAAGAAGAAGGAGGAAGAAGAAAGGAAGTAGTAGTAAGAAGGAGGAAGAAGAAAGGAAGTATAATAATAATAATAATAATAATAATAATAATAATAAAGATGATTAATTTGTTGGAACACACACATGCATACACAGATACACACACATGCAGGAAAAGTAGAAAAAACATGAAATCGGTGTTAAAAGGTATTATATCATGTAAGATCATATTGGCTAGTGTTGGATTTAGATTTTATTCTAATTTCAATGAGAAATCACTGAATTTAAGTCAGAAAGTGATTTGGTCTGAACAATACATCAGAAAGATCATCATGACTACTTTATGAAAGATAAACTACAAGGCTGTAGTCAGAAGGTCATAAGTTTATTGCAGTAATCAAAGGCAAGAGAGTACGGTGACAATTTGGAATTACACTGGAAGAATTAATATTCAGAGTACATCTAGATGTGAGGTAATATGATGTATTGGTGAATTAATATGGACAATGGAATTGAGATCTAGATTTTTGGCTCTAGGAACTGGTGTGTAGAATTTTTGTATATGTCAGCAGATGTTCCAATATAACCCAGTCCCTAGCAAAATCCTCAAGCACTGAGTCTCTTTGGGACTTTCTAGCACATTTCATATGTGTTGTCAAAACTTGTTTCTGGAAGTAAGCATGTTCTATGTGACTGTACTTGGATAAGACTCTTGGATTCTGTGTTTTCATTCTGAATCCATCCCTTAGTGATTTGCTTTGTGTCCTTTGACTATAATCAACCATGGCTGTGACTATAATTACATGATGAATCTTGTCACTCTTCCTGTTGAATCACTGAGCCATACAAGACTAATGTATTAAAAGCTGGTGCACTCAAGATAGTGAAACTGGTTAAGAAATTAAAGGTAGGCTCTGCTTGTTATCACTGTAAGGAATCAGGATCCTTGGGAGATGGGTGAACAGTCAACGAGTGGTTAAAACTGGAGTTTGCTGACAGAGATCAGGATTTCAGTGATGGCCACTGTAAAAGAGTTCTATTGGTGTCAGTGATTAGAGATTTCAGGACTTCTTGGAGATCAAGATCAATGTATATTGTGGAACCCCATGATAGAGGAATCCACTGAGCAAGTGCCTGGAAGGATCTGCTGATGTTTGGTAATAGAGTTGTTGGCATCAGTCATTTTAGAATTAATTAAGTGGTTAAGGAGGGTTGCACTGTGCTGGAGATTGTGAGGGCAGTGGCACTTAGTGTCGGGGGTTATTAAGAGTGCAGATAGGAAGCCTGTGAGGTAGAGATTAGTGACATATATATATATATATAGTATATATAGTATTGCTAGTCTGTGAGGGTGAGGGATTATCTTTAAATGTTAAGCAAGGATGTTTAAATGTACATAGTGATCAATAGTGGATAGTGGAGGCAAAAACAAATTCTGTTTATCAAATCACTCCTGAATGTGGAGAATTAAGGAATTATAGGCTGAATAGGAGTATGATAAAAATCAGTAACATTCAGAGATGTGTTTATGGCTTTTACTCAGAAAGAATGGGAGCAGCTGGAACCTGCGCAGAGGAACTTATCAATGGGTAAGGATAATTCCCCATCACTTGGAATGTGTTCACTGCAATCCCTTCTGTCTCAAGTCTTCGATGGGTTTTATTATTGTTGGTAGTGGTGGTAGTGGTAGTGGCTGTAGTCTGCCTACAACCATTCATTTGTTCCTAGCTTCCCAGACCCAAAATAGTCACAAAGAAACTATATTAATTGAAATACTGCTTAGCCTATTAGCTCAGGCTTCTTTTTTTTTTTTTTTTTGGTTTTTCGAGACAGGGTTTCTCTGTGGCTTTGGAGCCTGTCCTGGAACTAGCTCTTGTAGACCAGGCTGGTCTCGAACTCACAGAGATCCGCCTGCCTCTGCCTCCCGAGTGCTGGGATTAAAGGCGTGCGCCACCGCCGCCCGGCTAGCTCAGGCTTCTTATTAACTAATTCTGACATCTTAAATTAACCCATTCCTGTTATTTTGTATTTTACCATGAGGCTCCTGGTTTACCAGTAAAGTTCTGGGGCATCAGTCTCCTTCAGCAGCTACATGACTTTACCTACTCTCTCTCTCTCTCTCTCTCTCTCTCTCTCTCTCTCTCCATCTCTGTTCAGATTTTCCACCTGGCTTTACTCTGTTAAGCCATTAGCCAAAAGCAGTTTCTTTATGGCAGTAAAACATATTCACAGCATACAGAGGGGAATCCCACATCACCTCCCCCTTTCTGTTTAATTGAAAAGGAAGGTTTTAACTTTAATATAGCAAGATTACATACAACAAAACAGTTTTAGTCCATTTACATTTGGCAAATTAGGGAAAATTCTCTATCATCTATCCTATCTTTGTGAATCTAAAGTTTCATTTCTAATCTATCTTTTATAATTATAACTATTTTTCTTCAACTCCATCAGAGACTCCAAAAGACTATAATATTACCTAAGTAAACAGGTGGTGCATTTCAAGCAACTTCCAAAACTCTAGAATTTATAGAGACATGTCACTGTCTTGACAGTCACCCAAAGTTCTTCTGTAATACTGGAGTATCCGTCTTCAGCCCACAGGCCCATAGTATCTGGCAAACTCTTTCATGAAGCAGGAAAGTTCAAAGATAGTTCCGCCTATATAGGCATTTTATCTGTCACTTTCTTCTGTGACCTGCAGAATGTCTTGCAGACTCTTCCATGAAGAAGGAACCCTGAAGGACTGTTCTCACCTTCTTTAGACAATTTCAGCAGTCATTTTTCTATGGATCCTGCATGTCCAGTTTATACAGCATATCATCAAGCAGTCCAGGCAAGAGCATTTTCTTGTCCAAATGGCTAGCCTTGTCTCATTGAAGGCAAATTTCACAATGGGTTTCTTCAAGGCCCACCAACCTCTCTTGAAGGAATTGGTGCTGCAGAAGCAGACATGTCTCACTGTCAAGAAAAGTCTTAAGTTCTTAAAACATTTTAAATGCCATATTCTGTATGTCTTTAAAAGATTTGAAGGGTATTTATCCAGCTGAAATATATCTCTTTACATTTAGAAAACCTAACTAACATGACTACAAGTTTGACTATTATAAATGACTATTTATTAATCTGTATTTCTTAACTATACATTACATTTTTAAATGAACTGCACAAACACAGTACCTTAAACAAGAGCAAATAAATATAACAAAATTGACATAAAATTTGTATCAATAGACAAAGACCAATACAAAATATTCATCTCCATGTCATATCCCCCTTTAAATTAAAATAAACAGCCGGGCAGTGGTGGCGCACGCCTTTAATCCCAGCACTCGGGAGGCAGAGGCAGGCGGATCTCTGTGAGTTTGAGGCCAGCCTGGTCTATAAGAGCTAGTTCCAGGACAGGCTCTAAAAAAAAAAAAAAAGCTGCAGAGAAACCCTGTCTCAAAAAACCAAAAATAATAATAATAATAATAATAAATTAAAATAAACATTTATAAACAATATTTGGGAATTTGAGTGTAATTCTCTCTAAACTGCTTCCTGCTTTTTGTTGGGCATAGTATTTTTGGAGGTTCATGGAGGGATCTTGGCCTATCAAACCACATTAGTCTGGAAGGAATCCACAGGTTCTCATCCTCTGTGGAAACAAAAGCAGAACCTCTTTTCCAAAGCAACATATCCTTAGACTCAAATTATGAAGTCAAGATACCTTTAAGATATATATGTTGGTTTGGCTTAGCATCCCCCAGAATAAAATACCTCTCTGTAGTAAAAAAAAAAAAAAAAAAAAAATCAAAGAAAACACAATAATATGCATAATCTAGACTTTCTGTGTATATTCCATCTTTACATGTCTTGTTTTTCTTTACTCTTTTAATCTATGACTATCTGTACTCTTTTATATTACTTTCTCTTTAAAGACTTTGTTTTTTTGTAAAGCTATTATTTCTTCTTATAACTGTCTGTACTCTTTTTCTTTTCTCTCCCAAGCCTATGTACATATTTTAAACACACTGTGGCCCATTCAGAGGTTTGTTTATGTCTAAATCTGTCTTTATTGTGTAGCTGTAATCATTTTCTTACCAGGAGTGCTTTTAAAATGGTGAGCAACTTGGTTGTAGTGGCCCTGGATGCTGGCTTGCCTTTCTCAGCCTTTCAATATGGTGGAGGTACCTTTACTGCCAACTCTGGGGCCACCAGGTGGGAGCCGTGACCACCACCTCAACTCTGGGAAGCTGTTGGCCCATGCTGCCACCAAGTAACTCACAGCATGCTGCCCACAAACCCCAGTCAAGTTTCTTAGCCTCCTGAGAGAGTCAGACTTGTTAGTGCAACTAGCATAAACCAGGAAGTCTTTTTAAAGAGCCGTGTAGGTTTTGTTGCTACTGATGAGTCAGGAAGCTTTCTCTTAAAAGAATCATGCCTCTGCTTGCTTATAGCAAACAGAGCCCACCTGAGAAAATGCTGCTACCAAAAAAAGCTGTGCTTAACTCTGTTTTTTTGTGTCTAGAATTCCTTTCCAAGATCTCTCAGGTTTTATGTGGATGTAGTCAGCCCCATGTTGGGTACTGTTTTGTAGGTGGAGACTGCTCATTCATTCCTAGCTGCCCAGACCTGAAATAACCACACAGAAATTATATTAATTAAAATACTGATTGGCCTATTAGCTCAGGCTTTTTATTAACTAATTCTTACATCTTAAATTAGCCCATTCCTATTATTTTGTATTTTACCATGAGGCTCATGGTTTACTGGTAAAGTTCTGGGGCTTCTTTGGTAGCTACATGGCATCTCCTTGATTCTGCCCCTCCATCTCTGTTTGAATTTTCCACCTGGCTTTACTCTGTTAATCCTTTGGCCTTAAATAAAGCAGCTTCTTTATTAATCAATGGCAATAAAACATAGTCACAGCATACAGAGGGGAATCCCACATCAGGTGGTGGTGGTGGTGAGTCAAGGAGTTTCAATCCCTTTTTGGTACTAGGAAGAACACTTGGTGACATTGCCTTCAAAAGGGAAGGTCTATACTCAGTTGAGGCACACAGATATCCCTATTGTGAAACATTAGAAGCCATATGTGTTTATTAGCCTTAAAAGGTCCTGAAGTGCAAACACCAGGGCTTGATTTCTGAGATGAGATGGTTGGTCCTACACTCAGTTTCTACCCTTTCTTATGAGTAGGAAATCAAGATCCCAAACAAGGCATGATCTCTAAGATGGAAAAAGAAGAGCCATCACTGGGAGAGGCGAGAACAACCAGCCCACATAGTATGAGCAAAATAGTACAACCCAAGAAATCAGGAGCCAATGAAAGTAAGTTTTTAGTTTCTTGGTGCTAAGTTTGGAATTCTTCAAAGAATAACTTGTAAATTTTTATTAGGGCTGGGGATACAGCTCAACATAGAGAGTACTTCTTTACTTGTGCAAAGACCTAGATTAAAACCCCAATTTGAAAAAAAATCTTTTTTTCTTAAAAGTCCCAGATTTTCTTCTCTTAACCAGGAAATAGTAGAAAAATACCAGAATCTGTTAGGAGAAAAAGAATTCAAATTACAAATATTTTTTACTTGGAGATTCTAATATCTCCTCTTTCTGTGAACTTGTCCACATGAGAGGCTCATGACAAGCTCTTGTTTTATAGAGAAGAAAAAATGGGTGGTTCTGGGTGAGTAGAACCACTTAATTCCTAAAACCACTGCTTGGATGTGGTAGTTATCCATTTCAGTTAGAATGGTCAGAGCGAGCCCCGTGGTTCAGTGGGAGAGGCATGCATAACCTCTCCACAGGTCATGCCACTGGGAAGTCCCTGGGGCATGACCGGCCCTGCAGCCACTGATTCCCTTTACTTAGCTCCTAGCCCTGCCCATTTGCCCACTGCTTAGCTGTCAGAAGACTCTGCCTGGTCTCTCAACCTCATTCCTGTTTACCATATTCAGAAAAGAGTCCTCTTCTGCCCTCTACCCACACACCAATACCCTAATGTCTGACATTTTCTCCTGATGAATTTGGACATTCTTAGATTCTTCTGCATCTCTGGGAATGATGCCTCTGCTCCTAAGGGTTTTGTTTCCTTCCTTTCACTACAAAACTCCCTCTGCCTGTGTTCCATAAGACATCATCGTGTCCATTTGTCCCTAATCCCTGTGATGACTTGAATGAGTTGTTCCCCAATGTCTTGGGCATTCAAATGCTTGGTTCCCAGTTGGTGGCACTGTTTGGGGAGGCTTAGGAGGTGTGAACTGTTTCCTGCTTGCAGTTCAAGATGTTAGCTTTCAGCTTCCTGCTCCATGCCTGTCCATTGCTTCCATATCTCCCTGCCATGACAGACTCTTATCTGTCTGAAACAGACTTGTTGCCATGGTCATAGCAATAGGAAAGTAGTTAATACGATTAATATAGCCAACCTGCTTACCCTCTAATGCACATGTTAATAACTTTGATTAACCTTAAATTCTTGCCTTTTCTTTAATGAGCAAGTTTACTCACCAGCTTCCCTTTGTTTGCTGATGGTTCCTTAAGGTCCCAGCTTTTCTGTCTTTGCCTATGGTTCCTTCAGGCCCTGTCTCTCTATGTTCTGTTCCTCTATTACACCACTTTCCAACAGGCACCCATTATGTAAATACAAGCTTTTCTACGTTGGCATCTTCTAAGGCCTCTGTCATACCTTCTTATCGAAACTGCTTGTGGGGAAGTCTTTCCTTAGGAGTCAGATATGGAGTTTCATCTGCATTAGTTAGAGGCTCCTTTCACCATCCCTGTTTTTGTCCTCTAATTTTAACCCTGTGTTCCACGATCCTCTTATCAGGTCCCATTTGTTTTTTTCTTACTTGTCACTAGCATTACACAAACTAGGTTTATCTTATCCCTGAGTTCAGTTCTCAGGAGGAATTAATGGGTCTAGTTTTTAAATCATCTTATATGTTACTGATAAACATTACATATTTTCTGGTGTAGATGGAGTGGCGGGGCAGCTTTACACCTGAAATAATTACACAGAAACTATATACATTTAAACACTGTTTGGCCCATTAGTTTCAGCCTCTTATTGGCTAATTCTCACATCTTGACTAACCCATATTTAGTAATCTGTGTAGCACCTTACCAGGAGAGATCTTAACCTGCATCCAACTCAGAGAGAGGCATGGCGACTGCCTATGGCAAATGCCTGAAGCGTCTGCCTCACTCTGCTTTCTTTCTCCCACAATTCTGTTCTGTCTACTCCGCCTACCTAATTTTCTGTCCTATTATAGGGCCAAGGCAGTTTCTTTATTAACCAATGAAAGTAACACATAGACAGATGACTCTCCATCATTCTGGTACTATTGAGCTCCATGCTTAAGTTTCTGAAGTTACATTTGATTTCTCTTAAAATTAATGTTCTGTTGCTTTCTCAAATTAAGAGAATGATTTTCCCAGGTGGTAGTAGTGCATGCCTTTAATTTTAGTACTTAGGAGGCAGAGGCAGACAGATCTATATGAGAATAAGTCCAGTCTATAAAGTGAGGTCCAAGTCACCCAGGGCTACACAGAGAAACCTTGTCTTGATAAACCAAAATAGAAAGGAAAGAGAAAAGAAAAGAAGGAAGGAAGGAATAAGGAAGAAAGGAGGGAAGGAAGGAAGGGAAAGGAAGGAGAAAGAAGGAGAGAAAGAAAGAAAGGGAAGGAAGGAAGGAAAGAGAGAGGGAAGGAAGGAAGGAAAAGAAACTGATCTTAGCCTTAATGAAGTATTCTATCATACTGAAATCTGTCCAATATGATCTTATTACATACCAGAACTCTAACTTGCATTCTCTTTATATGAATTTTTCTTTTCATGCTTTCTTTCTTTCGGGGGAGTGGATATCAGTGTGGTAACTCAATACACCACTATAAGAAGTGTGTTATGGGCCTAGAGAGATGGCTCAGTTTGTAAAGTGCTAGCCACACAAGCAGAAACACTTGAGTTCAGATCCTCAACCCTCATGTAAAAGGTTGCACCTGGCAGTGCACACCTGTAATCCAGCACCAAGGAGGTGGAGACAGAGCCTTGGGATTCACTGGCCAGCATGTCTAGCCAATTGGTGAACTCTGAGTTCAGTGAGAGACCTTGCTGCAAATAAATAAGTAAATAAATAAAATGAAGAAAATAATCCAGGAATTGCATGATATCAAACTGGCTTCCACATGCATGGCATACTTATCTGTGTACACATACACAAGTGAACATGTATACACACAGGCAGTGTGTTACAATGTTACATGTCAAGTGGATAGGTGTAAGTCTTGATCACTTTCTTTCAAGAAGGAAGTTTGTCCCTGTCTTCCCCGTCATCACTGGGTATCAGAAGACTTGGCTTGGCATGGTACCTGGAAGATCCTGTTTATCTCCTTATCCTAGGGTGCTGAACCTCTTAAGAGTCCCTGGATGAAAACAGCCATCACTTCAACCTCTCTGCGCTCCCTACTACATCTAACTCTTTCCAAACCTGCCTCCGCCTCTCTGTCTCTGTCTCTCTGTCTCTTCAGATGGGTCTCTATTATGTAGCCCTGGCTGGCCTGGAACTCACAGAGATCTACCTGCCTCTGTCTCATGAGTGATGAGATTTAAGATATGTGTCACATACCCCATCAGAAGGCAAACTCTTAAATGCCCTCCATAAAAATGAGAATTTTAGCCCTTGGTTCAGATACCCTATTTTCTCCATGTAAAATACTTTTATATCACTCTTACATGTTTTTCTCTTTAAATGTTTAGAATTCTTATTTCTGATGATTTCCCTACTCCATTTGTATGTAGAGAATTAGTGTATGGGGAAGCAGAAGGCAAGTAGTCTTAGGGAAGAGGAACAATGTTTTAAGATTTCTCTAAATGTAATTGTGAAATATACAGAAAGATGTGAGCAAGTACTGAGACCTATATACATACACTTAATATATCTGATGATTTGGCAGTTAGAATGATGGCAGGAACCAGAGGTATGTACTCGAAAGTAAACTTGAAAAACAGGTGGGTGTGCACTGTAAACCCAAATGGCATAAAGTATTTCCCAAGCTAATTACTAGGAATCTCATGGCTTTATAAAGGCATCAGGGAACTTAGGGGAACTATGAAGCTTTTGTTTAATAAGAATGTCCTTGCTACATTGCTCATGGATAGGAATGGTGGACCATCCTTTCCTGCTTATTGTCTCAGTCATCTATTAGTTCCTTGGTTTTCCTTGGCAGACATATTCTCTATTTTAGTTTATTTTAGCTAGCCTTAGTAAATAGAGGGATTTATTGAAGAGACTTGGGTATATCTCTCATAATCTAAAGGCAGAGACTTTAGCCAGTCTCCACTAGGAACAAGAATTGGCAACTTAAGGTCACAGGAATTGAAATTATGCACACTTTATTCTTGAGGACAAATAGTCCTACATTTCTAATTCTTTCTGTGTGTGAATCCTTCATTCTTTGTGTTGAAAAGCTTTTTATTACATAGGAGAATTGTGCCTTTCACAGTACTTGGATTATGTCATCTTAATCACAAGGAAGAGACTGGTGATGTCTTGCTATGTAGCCCAGGCTGATCCCAAACTTATGAAATCCCTCCTGTTTCAGTCTCCCAAGTACTGAGATTAACAGACATGTGCCACCTTACCTGGCATAGTCATGAAGTCTTTTAACTTAATACATTCCTTGTTCAGATCTCCTTATGTCTATTCGCCTTCTATCCCAACCTTCAGGATTCTGTTTCTAAGCAGCCAAAGCTTTTCCTAATGACTACTCTTAGTTTTCTTTCCCCTGACATTCCTACGGCTTTCTTCCCTCAAGCGAATAGAGACATTCATTCCTAAATGAATGATTTCACATGCTTTCTCCCCTCAAGTGAACAGAGACATTCATTCCTAAATGAATGGTTTCACATGCTTTCTCCCCTCAAGCGAACAGAGACATTCATTCCTAAATGAATGGTTTCACATGCTTTCTCCCCTCAGGCGAACAGAGACATTCATCCTAAATGAGTTATTTCACATTGGCACATTAGGCTTGAACAAGTACCCAACCCCAAACAGGGCATGTCTTTATGAAACTTATAAAGAATTTCAGTGGGAGTGTAAAAACTTATGAGAATGTCTTATTAAATTCTCTTTTAGAAGTCCAACAAGATGATGTTCACATAGAGGAAAAGCAGAAATCTCAAGGCAAGCTCATTGAGGAAGCTACATTCAAGAAGAAAAATTCAACTAGTGAGAAAAGCAGCACATGTGCTTTGTTGGAGAGAAAAAAAGTCAGTACAAAACATTTTCCTTCAAAAAAAAGGCTTCCGAAATCTGATTCACATGGAAAGAGCTTAAAGCAGAATTTAGATTTACCTGATCAGATTAAAAACATTACAAAAAAGAAATCTGATACAGCTAAAGAACACACAAAATCATTCAGCCAAACCATATCTGATACAACAAAAGATAAAATTCCAGCTAGAAAGAAATGTGAGAAAATCCTCAACACTAAGTCACCTGGTAAAGGTGACAGAAATTACACTGGCAAGAGATGTGAGAAAGTGTGCTCATCTCACACTAAAGACGACAAGGTCCAGACTGGAGAGAGACAGAAATCATCTACCAAGTCTGAGAAAGCTCCAGCTTCTGGGAAGCCTTATAAATGCAGTCACTGTGGGAAGGTCCTCAGCCACAAACAAGGACTCATCGACCACCAAAGAACTCATACCGGGGAGAAGCCATATGAGTGTAATGAGTGTGGGATAGCTTTTAGCCAGAAGTCCCACCTGGCTGTCCATCAAAGAACTCACACTGGAGAAAAACCATATGAATGTGCTCAGTGTGGCAAAGCTCACGGTCATAAACACGCCCTCACTGACCATCTGAGAGTTCACACTGGAGAAAAGCCCTACGAATGTAATCAGTGTGGAAAAACCTTCAGACACAGCTCAAACCTTATGCAGCATGTAAGATCGCACACAGGTGAGAAGCCTTATGAGTGTAAGGAATGTGGCAAATCCTTTAGATATAATTCATCTCTTACTGAACATGTGAGAACACACACAGGTGAAATACCATATGAATGTAACGAATGCGGCAAAGCTTTTAAGTATAGTTCATCCCTGACTAAACACATGCGAATTCATACTGGTGAGAAACCATTTGAATGTAATGAATGTGGGAAAACTTTTAGCAAAAAGTCCCACCTGGTTATCCATCAAAGAACTCATACAAAGGAGAAGCCTTATAGATGTGATGAGTGTGGGAAAACCTTCGGACATAGCTCATCCCTTACCTACCACCTGCGGACTCACACAGGTGACTGCCCCTTTGAATGTAACCAGTGTGGGAAAGCCTTTAAGCAAGTTGAAGGCCTTACTCAACACCAGAGAGTTCATACTGGCGAGAAACCCTATGAATGTCCTGAGTGCGGGAAAGCCTTTAGTCAAAAGGCTCACCTCATTGTGCATCAGAGAACTCACACAGGGGAGAAGCCCTTTGAATGTTATGAATGCGGGAAAGCATTCAGTGCAAAATCACAGCTTGTTATACATCAGCGATCCCACACTGGAGAGAAACCCTATGAATGTAATGAATGTGGTAAAGCCTTTAAACAAAATGCTTCTCTTACCAAACATATGAAAATTCACTCAGAAGAGCAATCTCATGAGGAAAATTAATGTAGGAAATCTGACAACTGACTGGTTTGGTCTTGTTGAATGTTAAAAGATGGTCTCAACTTGATGTAGGTTAGAAAATCTCTTTTAAGGACATTATTCCTTGTTATACATGAGAGAATTAATAATGGATTAATAATAAAATTTAAATTTGGTCCTAAACCTATACAGAAAATACTGTATTTTTACACTTGTTATAAATTATCTCCATATTTAGAACAAAATATGAATCTTAAAAAATGTGAATAAGGATTTGGGGAGATAACTTAATCAGTAAAATTATTCCTGAGCAAGTATGAGGACCTGAATTCCACCTGGGATCCCTGTTAAAAGCTAGATGTGGGGGCATGTGCTTGCAAACTCAGAACTGGCCAAGTTGAGACAGGAGAGTCCCTGAAACTACCTGACCAGCCAGACTAGCCAAATTTGCAAGCCATATGTCACAGGGAGGAAATCTGCTTTAAAACAAGATACAGTTATCCTGAGGAAAATACATTTGCCATTTGGCCTGCACATATGCACTCACACGTATGACCACACACACACACACACAATTGTGAAAATATTATAGTAACAAATGAACAGTAAAATATGCCAAGAATTCATTAACTATTAGGCTGTTGTGTATTGAAGCACCACAATTAGTATTTAATATTTATGCTTTTGCATACTTACTGCCTTGTGTAAAATAAAAATGTGGTTATCCCCTCTGGTATGATCTAGTTATCTTTGCTAATGTCTATGTTGGCTCTGAATCAGTAGAAAGCTTCCTAGTTTTCTTTGAAATAGCATCTCACTGTGTAGTCTTAGCTAGCCTAGAACTTGCTATGTAGACCCAACTGGCTTCAAACTAACAAGAGATGTGCTTGTCTCTGCTTCCCAAGTGCTGGGATTAAAGGCTTGAATAGAAAATTTTAAGGGGTTTTGTCTAGATGTTGTTAATGAGAGGTTAAGAAAAAGTGGAAAAGCTGAAAAAATGTGCTGGTAGAGAATGATGCTCAAGTTATGTTGTGAAGCAGACAGTGCATATAGTGTATTCTCATTGTGGACAAAGAGGCTGTGTTTGCCTGCCCTTTTCTGCCTCTCTGTGTACAGATGTATTTATACTTATATATTTGTATATGAATAGATTTGTTTTTTTAATGTAGAAGAAACTTTAGTGGTTACCATTGAACACAGAAGGACAGGATTGAGGTCTGACATTTTTATCATGTACATGTGCTATATTCAAATATATATTAAAATACTTTTATATGCACAAATTAACACAGTTAAAAAATACAGCTAAGTCCATTCCACAGTGTTGTTTGACAAAGTAACATAAGGTTTCTATGCTCATTTATGAACAATGAATTTGTGGTATATGGCACTAAACCTTGATATTGAATTCACACAAAGATTTTCTTTTTGAACACAGGTTTTGTTAACAGAACAATTCACAACTGTAACAGTATTTTATTTCCCTTGTTTGCTATTAAACTGAAGAATAATCCTGGGTACAGATGAATGAAAGTGGTATTTTGAACCATAATTCCATTTTATTTCATATTCAGAGTGCTCATTTACAAATGCCTTAGTCACGGATTTCAGCTGTATGCAACAAATGTCTCCATACCTTGTTCTTGCCCATTGAGCAGATATTGTTGATGGATCACTCACTCTGCTTCTCTCAGAGTCTGTTTCAGAATGTCAGCATGTATTTCAGAAGGTTCTGCCTTTCAGTTTGACTTTGTTCAAGAGACCTGTCTGCCATTTCATGCTTTACTAGCTGGTGTCTAACTGCTGTGATCAAACACCATCAAAGCAACTTGGGGAGAAAGGGGGTTTATTCCATTCTCCATGGAAGCCAGGGCAGGAATTGAAGGCAGAGGCCATGCAGGAGTACTGCTCGCTGCATGCTTCTCATAGCCTGCTCAGCCTGTACTTCTGTACTAAGGTGGACAGCCTAGGGATGCACCTACCACAACGAACTGGACACTGTCACAAGCACCGTCGATCAAGGAAATGCAGGCAGCTTTCCTCATGGGCATTTTCTCAACTGATGTTTCCTCACACACTCGTAATCCTAGCACACAGGAAGCCGATTCAAGAAGATCACAACTTTGAAGCAAGGCCCCATCTTGCTCCTTTCTCCCCAAAGAAAACATTTGGTTTTGTGCTACCTTTTATATTTTCACAGCATATTCAGCAACTCCGATCTCAAAAGAGCCATGGCCCAGTCCCTAGAACTTTTCTAGTTTGACTCAGTTCTCAGTAAATATTTTATTTGCATAGTGGTCTAGCATAATAATAGGTCCTAAACAAATAGGGATCAAATGCTTTCTGCATAGACTTCATTCTTGTTCCCGCCTTCCTAACTTCATTTCAGAGATTAATAAAGTATAAATATAGACAAATCAAAGTGTGTGTGTGTGTGTGTGTGTGTGTGTGTGTGCACATGTACATATTTGTGTTGGAAGATTACTTTATGGTTATTGTGCTCCCGTTTTCAAATAACCGATTCACTCTTGGGTGAAGAAAGTGCAGTGTGAAATCTATTTGCACCAGTTAATTTCTCACCAAATGGAAGTCTGGCACTATGCACAGAGCTAGAAAGGGCCTTCATCTTTTAGGATAAAACAGTTGTCGGTTATGGCTCCGTTTACCTTTCATGCCTTTTGAAGAGCCTGTAATAGTGCCATACTTAAGATAATCAGAAATTTAGGGATATCTGGACAGTTATCCCTGTTATGGAGATGTTTGTACTTAAAATTATATGTAGTTAAACTTATCATTGGTGAATGAAAAAAATGTCTAAACTAGATGTCAGGACTGAGGGGTGTCTCAGGAGGCATTGGGATAAAATGAGGATCTGAGTCTCGATCCCCAGCAGCTACATAAAAGCCAGACAGGCTGGTACATGTCTATAAACGTGTTGAGACTGTGGGTGAATCCAGGGGCATATTGTCCAGTTATCTCCACGTTCAATGAGAGACCCTGTCTCAAAAGCATAAAGTTGAGAGCAAGAGGAAGACACTTGACATCACCCTCTGGCCTGCACTAACCTATGCATGGGCAAGTACATTTGCACACACACACACACACACACACACACACACATACACACACACACAGGGAGAGAGAGAGAGAGAGAGAGAGAGAGAGAGAGAGAGAGAGAGAGAGAGAGAGAGGAGAAGGAGGATGACGATGTGAGCACTGAAAAAATAGAGCCTAAACCAAAAATATACAAAAATATACAAACTTTAGTCATCGGAATTTCCTGAAGTAGGACTTTTTAAATACAAAATCTTGAATCCCACCACAGATTAATTTAAATTCTAAAACTTATGTTTTAATTTTCCTCACATCCCAGACCAAGAGGTGCCGAGCATTTACATCCTCTTCATGAGCCTAATGCCTCTGCGTTACAGACTGGAGCCACTTCGCTTGAGAAGTGAAGCTGACACTCCGTAGACACCGTCATCCAGAAACATCCCTGATTGGAAGTCAAACTACAGCTCCCATTCATTTTCAATTTGTACGTGCACCAAATTCAGCTCATAATCAGAGAATACCAAATTCCTCTTCCCCACAGCTGTCAGAATTCTTTGCCTAGCTGCAGACATTAGCTGATGCATGTGACAATTGTGATTGTAATCCTTGTATCTTTGTTGTGTAACAGTTTTCTTCATGGTTTAAAGGTTTCTTTATGGTCTAAAGATCTGACTCAGGGAGTCCTGAAGAACTCCTCTTTAAAGCTTAGAATGCAGTATAGGAGGCTCAGTGCATAATGGCACTGGTTTCTCTTCCAGAGGACCTAGGTTTGATTCCAAGAACTCATGTGACAATTTTACAACTGCAAATCCTGTTCCAGAGGATTTCAATGGCCTCCTCTGGTCTCACTCTGGTGCACAGACATATATGCAGACAAAAGACCCACTGTTGGATCACACTGAGGACCCTGAGTTAGCATTTGCAGTAATGAAACACAATTAACCTTGGATCAGGAGGCTGAGTTAGCAACTAGTTGGCAGAATCTATAGAGCATCTAAGGGCATCTGGAAGAGACAGAGATGCTCCAGAAGTAGTGGGGAGGGATTTTGAGAGGCCTGGCTTTTTGTTGTTGTTTTGGTGGAGCAGAAGGGTGTGATTTTTTGGAGACACCAACAAGAAGAGAATGTTAATTAGTTGCTACTCAATCTCTCTCTGCTATCAGATTTTCACCCCAGTCTTTGAATCTCGTCTTATTTATAAATAGGACAATAGAAATTTAGCTAAAGTTACCTTGCAGCAGCAGCAGCAGCAGCAGCAGCATTCCTGCTGTGCTGTGGCCTGAGCAGTCAAGCCAGTGCCAGAGAAGCAGACCAGTAACTTTGGAGTCACAATTGCTGTCTGAAATAATAGTAGAGTAAGGCACAGAGAAGTGACCCCTTTAAGAATGGCTGCTCCTTACTCCCAGGAATTCCCTCTTGGTGAGTTTCCATCTCCCCCATTACCCACCCCCTCTGGATTCCAGCACCCCCTGCCCATACCCAGAAGACTACAACTGTTACTAACAGGTAAAAGAGCCTATCAGGAGAAGAGATGCCTGGCAGGACTAATTAGGGAGGAGAGGAATCTTTCTCTGGAGTGTATGCTCTGCTAAAAAATTCTCATCAACACCTCTTAAAAGAGTTGCAAGGTTTTGCAGCTAAAGCTGAGTCAGAAATTTGGTTGCCTTGGGGGAGGAGATGTTATGCCTTTTTTTCTACAGGAAACAAAAAGCTTCAAAATTATTCAAAACATGCCTTCAAAATTAATAAAGATCAGATTTGATCAGGGAAGACCTAAAAATCTTGGCTACCAACATGAAAAAACAAAGAAAACTCAGGACAGGTGACATTTGTGCTGGGCCTCTACTCTGGCAACAGCTCTAAGAAGAACACATCAAACATCACATTAACAGAATGGAAAAGAAAGGTTAGAGCAAAATAGAATAGACAAAATGTAAGTTGAAGAAATGAAAAGTTTACTTTTTGAGACATGAAACTTGTAAAGCAGTAAATAGGCTAAGAAATGAGAGTCAACCAAATTAGAAAGGGACTACTTTACAATTGGTGCCAGCCACAGGAACAAAAGAGGCACAAAAGCAAATTAGACATGTAAGAAATACATGAAATTCTAGAGACAGAAAACCCATCAGCATTGAATTAAAAAAAAAAAAAGAAAATCCGAAACTGGTCAATGGCAAATAAGGAGACGAAATAGCCAAAACCTTGAACAAAGAACAAACCCAGGACCTAAGAGGTTTTTTCCTCCTGTTTCTTTTCATTTATTTTTATTTTTTTTATTAAAAATTTCCATCTCCTCTTCTCCCACTTCACTCCCCTCCCCTCCCCCCACAACCCTCCTTTCCTCTCCAGGCCAAAGAGCAGTAAGGGTTCCCTACACTATGGGAAGTTCAAGGTCTTCACAACTCCCCCCAGGTCCAGGAAGGTGAGCATCCAAACTGACAAGGCTCCCACAGAGCCTGTCCATGCAGAAGAATCAAAGTCCAGCGCCATTGGCCTTGGCTTCTCAGTCAGCCCCCACCGTCAGCCACATTCAAAGAGTCCGGTTTGATCACATGCTCCATCAGTCCCATTCCAACTGGCCTTGGTGATCTCCCATTAGATCTGTCCCACCGTCTCAGTGGGTGGGCGCACTCCTCGCGGTCCTGACTTCCTTGCTCATGTTCTCCCTCCTTCTAGGACCTAAGAGTTTTACTGGTGAACTGTAGCACACTCCACCTGTTCTACATGTGCTATGGTACCATGCCTGTAGCACACTGCCTGACCTACAGGAATGGATGTTTCACTAGCTGGGCAAGGGGCTGGAGATCGAAACACACAGACACAGAGACAGAGACACAGTCATCCTTGAATTCCCCAAGAATACCAATTTTATTGTGTTCCAGAGCAGCTTATATAGTGCCTTCCCTGACCAATGACCATGTTCTCGGGGTCCTTCAGCTGCAAGCCACCAGAAACCACTCCTCTGTCTCATGCACAGAGCAGCTGCAAACACAGGAAAACAAGCTGTTTACTCCAGCACAGGAAATTCAGGGTCTGGGGGTCCACAGTCCCCAACAGTGAATTCTACCAAACAAAGAAGAATTTCTAAAAATAATTTTAAACTCTTCAACAAATTAGAAGAGACAATACTTCCAAATTCATTGCACAAACAAATATCACTAATACCAAGTAGAGACAAGGGCTCCATGTCATAAAAACAAACGAAAGCATGGGGGGCTGACAAAGTGACTCAGAAGATGACATGCTTCCATATGATGGAGGTGGGGGACTTGACTTGCATGGATCATCCTCTGACCTTCATAGGCATGTCTTAGCATATTCACCAGCACACATACTGTTCACATGTACACATTACATTATATGGGGATGGAGCAGGATGATACTCGTAAGGATTTAGTGTGGGAATAAATTCAAGATATAAAAAAGAAAAAATATTACACAAATATCAGGGAATTCATAAAAAAGACACAACGGTTTCTAGCTACGGAAATGGGAAGAATAGTGTTAATGAGCTAAAAATGTTGACAGAAAGGTAGGCAACCTACTAGAGGTGGGAGATTTTACTTTTCTCCATAATGAACTTAAAGTAATTCAAGCTGAAGTAGAAGCGTCTGGTGGAGAAAGAATTTAATTAGAGGGATACATTGTCATAGAATGTAAATGAGATGTGTGGGCTGGAAAATAGGGGGTTAATGATGTGGAAAAATATATAAAGATATCACAGTGCATGGATTTTTTTTTGAGAGAGAAAGAAAGAGAGCAAACAGGTAAAAAATGCACCTGCAATGGTTATTCTTGCTTGTTAACTTGACTACATCATAACTAAAACCCTAGAAACTGGATGCTGCACCTGTGAGGGTTTTTTTTTTTTCAGTTAAATCATTTCAAGTGGGAAGACTCACTTTTAATCCAAATATTTTGAAGGGGGGAAGATATACCTTTAATCTGGGCCACACCTACTGGTGCCAGCCTATATAAAGGACATGGAAGAAGAAATCTTGCTCTCTGTTTGTCTGCTTGCTCTCATAGGCAAGTTCATTTCTTCACTAGCATTAGAGCCAGATTCCACCTTATACTGAAGATCAGTGGAGACATCCAACTTTGTAGACTAAATAACTACTGGATTCTGGGACCTTCTAGAACCACAGTCTGTAAGCTGTTCTAATAAATTCCATATGTATATGTAACCATATGTATCTCCTTAAATTTGAATATATATTTATTCTGTAAACTCTGTTCCTCTAGAGACCTAACTAATACAGGCTTTGGTACCAAAGTTGTTCTAGAACAGCAGATCTATGAGGACAAATGTTTTAAGTATCTGGAACAGGCTTTTCAATTTGCCAACACCTATAGTTTCTAAAGCCTCCAGTTACTGAAATCTTCCCCTGAAGCTTGGAGAGCACTGAATGTCCATGGTGTGGGCTATCTTACAAACTGAAGGGTACAGATGTATTCAACTATCCTGGTTCACCATTTGTGAGAGGCAATGGATTCACGCTTCTCTATATAAAACTTTTTACAATTTGAGGAAAAATAAGGAAAACTATGCTGGTTGATGCTCCTAACATCTCTGGATAAACTGACAATGGAAATGAATGTGCTCCATGATTAACCAATTTCTAGTATGTCAGTGAAAAATAACAATGACCTTGGTGATAAAATTGACCAACTCCAGATATGCATAAACAATCTAAAGGTTTCTAAGCATAGCCATAAAGATAGTCTTCTCACCAGGAGCCAGAGAAGACAAGTTGCAGAAAACTAACCTGAAGCCCTCATAAGACAGCTGTGGGACAATGGTCTTTTATCCTGTCATTTGTATTATTTTTAATAAAACACTGATTGGCCAGTAGCCAGGCAGGAAGTATAGGCAGGGTGACTGGGCAGGAAGTAAAGGTGGAGTGATGAGAACAGGAGAATTCTGGGAAGAGAAGAGACTCAGTCTGCAGTCATCACCCAGACACAGAGGAAGCAAGATGAGGATGTCTCACTGAAAAAGATACCAAGCCACGTGGCTAACATAGACAAGAAAAATAGGCTAATATAAAATGTAAGAAAGAGTTACTAAGAAGCCTGTTCTAATAGGTCAACCAGTTTATGATTAATGTAGACCTCTGTGTGTTTCTTAGGGACTGAACGGCTATGGGACTAGGCAGGACAGAAACCTCAGTCAACATAAGACTGACAGAATTACAACAAAAATTCAAGTCCCAGCATCAGAGGGTGGAGAGTGTTGGTGGTTAAAGTAAGGGTATTAATTAATAATAGATAGGACCCTGTAACTTGGGATGGAGACATGTAGAAGGACCCTATTGAGGCTGAGAACTTTGAACCTTCAAATTCTCAATGGTTTTTATCTCACCCAAGGAAGTAGTTTTTCCACCCTCAGTAGATAGACTCCTATCCCCTGAAATATTGTCTTTCTGCCCTTGACTGGGGAAATCAATGATTCATTGTCTGCTAAACCAGCAGTGACTTTCCCTGAAGGAGAGGGCAGGCAAGACAGTACTGATGTCCCTCAGGACCCACCAAGAGTTGCCTCTGTACCTTCAGACTATAGGTAAAGGAGGTGCACAGAGGGGAGAGAGAAAGTGTATCGATGAGGAGAGGTGCTACACTACAAAAGAGTTTAGTTTGCTAATTTATTTAAGCAGAAGTCTGGCAAATATGTGAAGGAATGGATTTTAAGGGTGTGGGATAGTTATAGATGGAACATAAAACCAGATCAGGCTGAATTTGTTGATATGGACCCACTGAGTGGAGACTCTAGGTTTAACTTTGCACAGTTAAAAAAGATGTCAGAAGTTAGGACGGTTGGCTGAAGCGTTTGTCAAAAGCTGGCCTAATGAAAAGGAGTTGGAAATGCCAGATATCCCTTGACTATGTGTTGATGAAGGGATTTTAAAGCTCAGGGGAAATCTTTTTGCTGTCTGCCAAGCCCCCATCAGTGCAGGGCTTGAAGGGAAGCCATGGAGTCAGCACATACTAGACTTTTTCATCTGAGGGGGCTAAGGGAAAAAGACACTCTTTCTGTTGACTGAGTTTTCTATCCTGCCCGGTTCCTGCAATTGTTAAGAAATCACACAGAGGTCTACATTAACTATAAACTGATTGGCCCATTAGCTCAGGCTTCTTATTAACTCTTATAACTTATGTTAGCTCATTATTCTTGCCTATGTTAGCCATGTGGCTAAGTATCTTATTCAACAAAGCAGTCACATCTTGCTTCTTCTGTAGCTGGGTCAGGACTGCTTTCCTCTTCCTAGAATTCTCCTGTTCTCTTCACCTCACCTCTACTTCCTGTCTGGTTGTCCCACCTATACTTCCTGCCTGACTACTGGCCAATCAGCATTTATTTAAAATATAATTGACAGATTACAGACCATTGTCCTACACCATCTCTCTTGATGTTTTCCTTTTTTATTTTTTATGTATTCTCCATTTTCTATTCTTATCTCTATCCAGAAATAACCCATTTGTTTCTATTAATGTTATTCTTCTAACTCTTTTTAACTCTTTCTTGATGTTTTTCTTCTAAACAATTTTAGCTCTCTCTATCTCTATTCTTTCCCTTACAGCTTACATACCCCAGGTGTGTGTGTGTGTGTGTGTGTGTGTGTGTGTATAAAATCAGGCAATATAAAAATTGCAATATAGGTACATTCTGCTTTATAAGTAAGTGAATGCAAGTAAAAACAGCATGTTTTCCATGTCCCTTACATGACTAAACATTGTACATATTACAGGTGAAAAGCCAGCATGCATGTCCCTCACATGACTAAACTGTACATAGTAAGGTGAAAAACAAATTCTCTCAAGAACCCACATATATTCATACCCAGCAACTTGTTATAAGTTAACCATGTAGGAAAGCAAGGTATTCTTCTCAGCCATGCCTTTTACTGGCAAGCTGTGTTTTGCAGTTACTAAGAAAGAACCAATCACTTTATTACTTAAGGTAATCTTATAAGGAATCTTAAACGAATCACAAATCTAAAGTTCTGTATCTGAAAAAGAATCAGTCAGTGTTACTTTAAATCTCTAGGGTACATACCCACTCATCAATAGTTTTTTTATATCAGTTTTCATCAAAAAATTGAGGAAAAAATGGGTATAAGGACTTAGTCACCACCTTTGGTCATCAACCACTGCTAGCAAGAAAGGCACATCAGCTAATAATGATTGAACAGCTTTGTTCTTGTTCCCCAACCTGAAGGAGTTCTCACTCAACTCTGTGCCTCTCTAAAACTGCAGATTGTCTTCTTGGGTTTTTCTACCTCAAAGCTATTTGACAAAAACACCTTTGTCTAACTTTAAGTTATTTTCAAAGCTTTGTTTCAGTTATGGTGCACTTTGAAACCTATGACCACATCTCCCAACTTTAAGGTTAAAAGAGTTACTCAACTTTAAGCTAGTTGAGTTACTGGGACTCAATTGTTTTTCTTAATCATTAACTTAAATTACAGTCTATACAACTCAATAAAAACTCAAATATTCTAGCTGTATAGCATTTCCTTGTATTTATTTTTATTTATCAAAACTCTGTATATGCTAACATTATTATTAACAGACAGTACATCTTAGGAAGGAATCATCTTCATAATAATCTGTAACACCCGATTTTGTGTCACCCTTTCGGTACAGTTTGCATGCCACTGTACCATACGAGTCAGGCAAGGGCCTGGAGATTGAAAGAATGCACAAGAGACCTGGGTCATTCGAAAGGAGATCAGCCAAATGTTGTTTATTTAACCTTGGGGAAATCCTTATAGACCTTGCTGCTGTACAAGGATTTCCCCCCCAGGCAGGTGGGAAATTACCACACCAAAGATGGAGTAAACAATGCCCTACAGCTAATCACCAGGCAGAGCAGAGGGAGCACAAAAACAAACAGAATGTTTTCGCTGGCTGACCAGAAACTGTCCTCAAGATGAACCACAGGAGCAGGGGCAGACCCAGATCCTACAATAATCCACAGGTAAAAATGTTCAGTAGAATGGGGATGTTTCCATGAGATAAACACACTACATTACAGGCAGTGAGGATCTCCCAATACCCATTTACACCATGCCAGATACCAGAAAAAGAGTAGTAGCAAACATGTAAAGGCACAGCAGAAGCAAAAGACATTCCAGGGTCTGTGGTCATGGGGCCTTGCCTATCTGAGATTAACCTATCGATGGTTTTCCTCCTGGTGGGCTGACACCCTGAAGTCTATTGCCATCTGCTACTCCTCTGCCATGGCCACTGGAAAACCTAACCTTACACTGTGTAAAACCACAATGGGAAAGCCCACAAGACATGCCCTTCATGAATCCTATAAGATACAGAATGGTGAGGGGCACCAATACATTTGAAGAACTTTGTTGTTACCCTTTTCCTTGTGCCAGACCTTAGGGTTGGAGATGCTGCTGCTCAGTTAGAAGGATTAAATGCAGTGGGTTTAATTGGGCCCCAAGGAAGCAGAAGGCTCATGGGCAACACTTAATCACTGAAGGCAAGGTTAGCATAATGGGCAACCCTGATGCCTTAGTTAGGGTTTCTATTTTTGTGAAGAAACACCATGACCATGGCCACTCTTAGAGAAAAAACATTTAATTGAGGGCGGCTCACTTACTGTTTCAGACATTCAGTCCATTATCATCATGAAGGGGAGCATGGCAGTGTGCAAGCAGAGGTGCTAGAGTTGAGAGTGCTACATCTTGTAACAGGAAGTTAAGGATATTGCACTGAGTGAAGCCTCTGAAAAAGACCTCAGAGCCCGCCCCCACAGTGACACACAAGATCACTCCACCTAATAGTGCCACTCCCTTTGGGGCCATTTTCCTTAAAACCACCACAATAGACAAAGCAATGTTCATAACGGCCTAACATGTAATAGTCAGCACAGGCAAGGTAAATTTTATAGTGGCATGACTCATACAGACTAGTATTGGCTAGCCAATCATTGTCTTTCCAGGCATGAAACAGATAAGAAGCCTACTGCATTACTATTTGAGCCATATAAGCAGAAAAATTCTCAAACAAACAAAATAAGGGCAAAAGTGGATTGTGGGAAAAAGCAATCTTGCCCAGTGAGTCAGTTTCCAGATTGGAGCTGGTTTGCAGACCCAGAACCCCTGATTGAAGGGGTGGCCAGGTTCCCCTGAGAAAGAAACTTGATGATACACCTGGAAGTTTTACTTGTCTCCAATTCTTTCTCAGATGGGGCTATGGCCTTCTACAGGGGTAACTGCGCACTGGGAGAAGGAAAACAATAGACTTTCTGGAGTCGTTGAATACTTAATACTGAATTGACACTAATTCTTGGAGATTCCAAGAAACACTGTGCCCACACCCCAGTTAAAGGAGGGGCCCATGAAGTTTTAGCTGATGTCTGGCTCATAGCAGGTCCTGTAGGTCCCTGAACTCATCCTGTGGTTATTTCCCCAGTTCCAGGTGTATAATTGGGATATATATATATATATATATATATATATATATATATATATATATGCAGGAATTGGCAGAATTCTCACATTGGTTTCCTGACCTTTAGAGTGTTTAGTTGGATTTCTCTTTTTCTAACTTAAATTACCCTGTTTCTCATCTATGTTTTGCCATAGGCTTTTGTTAATTTTATGGATTTTTTATTGAGCTCTACGTTTTTCTTTGCTACCCTCCCTGCCTTTCCCCTTCCCTTGAACCCTCTCCCAATGACCCCACACTTCCAATTTACTTAGGAGATGTTGTCTTTTTCTACTTCCCATGTAGATTAGATCTATGTAAGTCTCTCTTAGTGTCCTCATTGTTGTCTAAGTTCTCTGGATTGTGGTTTGTAGGCTAGTTTGCTTTATGTTTAAAAACACTTATGAGAGAGTACATGTGATAATTGTCTTTCTAGGTCTGGGTTACCTCATTCAAAATGATGTTTTCTAGCTTCATACATGTTCCTGCAAAATTCAAGATGTCATTATTTTTTTCTGATGTGTAAATGTACCACATTTTCCTTATCCATTCTTCAGTCAAGGAGCATTTAGGTTGTTTCCAGGTTCTGGCTATGACAAACAAAGCTGCTATGAACATAGTTGAGCACATGTCCTTGTGGCACGATTGATCATCCTTTGGATATATACCCAAAAGTGGTATTACTGGGTCTTGAGGAAGGTTGTTTCCTAATTTTCTGAGAAATTGCCACACTGACATCCAAAGGGGTTGTACCAGCTTGCATTGCTACCAGCAATGCAGACGTGTTCCCCCTTTCCCCATAACCTCTCCAGCATAAGTTGTCATCAGTGTTTTTGATCTTGGCCATTCTTACAGGTGTAAGATGGAATCTCAGTTTGATGTGCACTTCTCTGATGACTAAGGATGTTGAGCATTTCCTTAAGTGTCTTTCAGCCATTTTAGATTCCTCTGTTGAGAGTTCTCTGTTTAGGTCTGTACTCCTTTTTTAAAAATTGGATTATGTGTTCTTTTGGTGACCAATTTCTTGAGTTCTTTGTATATTTTGGAGATCAGACCTTTGTCTGATTGGTTGGTGAAGATCGTTTCCCATTCTGTAGGCTGTTGTTTTGTCTTGTTGACAGTGTCCTTTGCTTTTCAGAAGCTTCTCAGTTTCAGGAGGTCCCATTTATTAATTGTTTCTCTCAGTGTCTGTGCTACTGGGGTTATATTTAGGAAGTGGTCTCCTGTGTTAATGTGTTCAAGTGTACTTCTGACTTTCTCTTCTATATGGTTCAATGTGGCTGGCTTTATGTTGAGGTCTTTGATCCATTTGGACTTGAGTTTTGTGCATGGTGATAGATATGGATCTATTTTCATTCTTCTAAATGTTGATATCCAGTTATGGCATCTGGGCTCTTTTCTCTTTTACCTTTCTTTATTCTATTTACCTGGCTTCTTATTACCTGGCTGACTGGTTGGTTCAGTGACTGAGTGGTTGGCTCCTGGCACTTCCCTCTCCCTCCTTCTTTTCTTTTTGAGCCTAGATTTCTCCTCCTATTTATTCTCTATGCCTACTGTCCCTGCTATCTTTTCTCTGCCTTTCTATTGACTCTTCAGCTCTTTATTAGACAAATCGGGTGCCTTAGGCAGGCAAGGTGAAACAGATGCCACACATCTTTTTTAAATTTTTTATTGCTTTATAAATAATACCATTCAAAATCCACTTCCTCCCCTCCTCCTATTTCCCTCATGCAGCCCCCACCCCTCCAGTTCTAAGAGAGGGCAGGGTACCTTGCCCTGTGGGAAGTTCAAGGCTCTCCCCCACTCCATCCAGGTTTATGAAGGTGTGCATCCAAACAGACTAGGATCCCAAAAAGCCAGTACACACAGTAGAGACAAATCACAGTGCCATTATCATTGGCTTCTCAGTCTGCCCCAATTGTCAGCCACATTCAGATAGTCCAGTTTGATCCCATGCTCATTCAGTCCCAGTCCAGCTGGCCTTGGTGAGCTCCCATTAGATCATACACACTGTCTCAATGGGTGGACCAACCTTTCACAGTTCTGACTTCCTTGCTCATATTCTCCCTCCTTCTGCTCTTCAACTGGACCTTGGGAGCTCAGTCCAGTGCTCTGATGTGGGTCTCTGTCTCTATCTCCATCTGTCACTGGACAAAGTTTCTATGGTGATATTCAAGATAATCATCAGTGTGATAGTGGGGCAAGGCTGGTTCAGGAACCTTCTGCTCTGCTGCCCAAGGACCTAGCTGGGGACATCCCCGTGGACACTTGGGAACCCCTCTAGAGTCAAGCCTCCTGCCAACCCCAAAATGGCTCCCTTAATTAAGATATCTTCGTCCCTGCTCCCATATCCATCCTTCCTCCATCTCAACCATCCCACTCCCCCAAACTCACCCCAACCCTCTCCTTCTTCCTTCTCTCTCCCCCTGTCCCCTTCCCTCTACTCCACTCCTACCCCCATGCTCCCAACTTTTGCCTGGCGATCTTGTCTGAGTCCAATTTCTAGGAGGATTTATATATGTTTTTCTATGGTTTAACCTTATTATTTATCTTCTCTAGGATCATAAACTATAGGCTCAATGTCCTTTATTTATGGCTAGAATCCACTAATGAGTACATACCATATTTATCTTTTTAGGTCTGGGTTATCTCACTCAGGATAGTATTTTCTATTTCTATCCATTGATACAGCACATCTTTACATAATTAAGCACACATACTTACATTAAGTAAATGCAGCATAAACAAATGTAACAGATCTCTGTCTAGTTCAACAAATAGTCCACAACAAGTGAAAGCTATTATAGTTGTAAAGGCTAAATTGAAGCCTTTAGAGTTGCCTTTGCCAAGAAAAATAATGAATCAAAAACAGTACTGCATCCCTGGAGGAACTGCAGAAATAAGTGCCACCAAGGAGTTGAAAGATGCAGGGTTGGTGGTCCCCACACATCTCTATTAACTCTCCTATCTGATCAGTGCAGAAGAAAGATGGATCATGGAGAATGACAATTGGCTATCAAAACTTAGTGATTTAGTAACTCCAATTGCAGCTGCAGCACCTGATGCAGTGTCCTCACTCAAACAAATTAGCACATCTCCTGGTGTATGGTATGCAGCTATTGATATAGAATTTTTTTTCTCAGTACCTGTCCAGCAGTATACTTTTCCAGGTTTGCTTCAGGAATATATTAAATCTCCTGCCCTGTGTCATAACTTAGCTAGAAGGAATCTTGATCATCTGACTCTTACACAAAATATCACACTGGGAGTGTATTCAAGGTCTTTGGCTCAGGAACAGTGTCCTGCTCCTGCACCAAGGCCATCCACCCAGAGGAGTGAGAAGCTGCCCTCCAGGCAGGTCTGAAGATTCCTGTAAGGGAGTGCAGGCGCCTTCAGCTTGTGCTGCAAGGTCTGCTGTGTGCTACTGGACCCTGCCCTGCCCCCACATTTGCCCTTTTGTCTGCGAGGTGTCCTTGGGCTACCAGGCATCCCTGATTCAGTGCTGAGGAGTTCCATCTGGATGGGTGGGTGTGTGCTATCCTGGGGCGGCCTGTCTCGGAAGAGAGCACAGCCCCACTCCCCCATCTCCTGCTGCAGGGTTGTCTTTGTTACACATATCCCTGCCTCTCCCAAGCCTGCTCTAGTGTATTCAAGGTCCCTGACTCAGGAACAGTGTCCTACTCCTACACCAAGGCCATCCACTCAGAGGGGTGAGGGGCTGCCCTCCAGGCAGGTCTTAGGATTCCCGCAAGGGAGTGCGGTCACCTTCAGCTCGTGCTGCAAGGTTCGCTGTGTGCTACTGGACCCCGCCGTGCCCCCACGTTTGCCCTTTTGTCTGCATGGTGTCCTTGGGCTACCAGGCATCCCTGATTCAGTGCTGAGGAGTTCCATCTGGATGGGAAGAGATGGGCAGGCGCTAATGCAAGAATTCCTCCAACAACCTGAAAAGTAACATGACATCACCAGAATCCAGGCATCCTGAAACAACAAGAATTGAACACCCTACTCCAGAAGAAATAGAAGAAATTGACTTTAAACAGTACTTTATGAAAATAATAGAGGACCTTAAACAGGAGGTGAAAAAATGCCATAAAGAAATGGAGATGACAAACAAAAAGGTAGATGAAATGAATAAATCTCTCAAAGATACCCAAGAAAAACAAGGAAAAGCAATCAAACAGGTAAGGGAAACAGTTCAAGACCTGAAAAATGAAATGGAGGTAATGAAGAAAACACAATCAGAGGGAAGGCTGGAAATGGAAATTCTGGGTAAACAGAAACTACAGAGACAAGTATTACCAACAGAATACAAGAGATAGAAGAAAGAATCTCAAACTCTGAAGATACTATAGAGGAAATAAACTCACTGATTAAAGAACAAAACAAATCTAACAAATTCTTATCACAAAACATCCAGGAAATCTGGGACACCATGAAAAGACCAAACCTAAGAATAATAGGGGTAGAAGAAGGAGAAGAATTACAACTCAAAGGCCCAGAAAATATATTCAACAAAATTATAGAAGAAAACTTCCCCAACCTAAAGAAGGATATTCCTATGAAGGTACAAGAAGCCTACAGAACACCGAATAGACTGGATCAAAAGAAAACATCCCCACGGCATATAATAATTAAAACATAAAACATACAGAATAAAGAACAGATATTAAGAGCTGCAAAGGAAAATGGTCAAGTAACATATAAAGGGAAACCTATCAGAAGTACACCTGACTTCTCACTGGAAACCATGAAAGCCAGAAGGTCTTGGATAGCTGTGCCAAAAACACTAAGGGAACATGGATTCAAGCCCAGACTACTATACCCACTAAAGCTTGCATTCACCATCAATGGAGAAAACAAGATATTCCAGGACAAAAACAGATTTAAACAATACGTAGCCACAAATCCAGCCTTACAGAAAGTAATAGAAGGAAAATCACAAACCAAGGAGTCCAACAATGCCCACAATAACTCAGACATCTAGCGACCCTTCACCAGCACAACTCGAAGAAGGGAAACACACAAACTCTACTACCAAAAAAAAAAAAGACCAGAGTTAATAACCACTGATCATTAATATCACTTAATATCAACAGACTCAACTCACCTATAAAAAGGCACAGGCTAAGAGATTGGATACGAACAGGATCCAACATTCTTCTGTTTACAAGAAACACACCTCAACCACAAAGACAGACATCTACTCAGAGTAAAGGGTTGGGAAAAGGTTTATCAAGCAAATGGACATAAGAAAAAAGCAGGTGTTGCCATACTAATTTCTAACAAAAAGTTAGAAATTAAAAAGTTGACTTCAAACTAAAATCAATCAGAAGAGATGGACAGGGACATTTTTTTTCCGGTGGATTCTGTCTGGTTTATTAGTTCCCCCTGCATCTCAAGCTGACTCACTGCTCCAATTTTAGACAACACATGACATCATAATTGCTTCTGGCATTTTACAGTAATAGATAGCGGTGAGAGTCGTCTGAGCTTGCTCTTCCCACTCCTCTCACCTTATGAGCACATATTTTTTTCTCATTTTTTAATTAAAAAATTAAAATTAAAAAAATTAAAAATTAAAAAAAAATAAAAAAATTTCCATCTCCTCCTCCCCCTTCTCTCCCCTCCCCTCCACCCATACCCCCACTCCCGCCCTCTCCAGGCCAAAGAGCCATCAGGGTTCCCTACACTATATTAAGTCCAAGGTCCTCCCAACTCCCCCCAGGTCCTTAGACTCATAACAGGAACAATTCATCAGGATGAAGTCTCAGTCTTGAATATCTATGCCCCTAATATAAAAGCACCTACTTATGTAAAAGAAACATTACTAAAACTCAGACAGACATCAAACTGTACACACTAATAGTAGGAGACTTCAACACTCCTCTCTTACCAATGGACAGGTCAATCAGACAGAAACCTAACAGAGAAATAAGAGAATTAATGGAGGTAATGAATCAAATGGACTTAACAGACATCTATAGAACATTCCACCCAAACAGGAAAGAATATACCTTCTTCTCTGCAGCTCATGGAACCTTCTCAAAAATTGACCATATACTTGGTAACAAAGCAAACTTCCACAGTTACAAAAAAAATATTAGTAACCACCGGTGTCTTATCGGATCACCATGGATTAAAGTTAGAATTCAACAACAATGCTACCCCTAGAGAGCCTACAAACTCATGGAAACTGAACAGTCAACTACTGAACCATGCCTGGGTCAAGGAAGAAATAAAGAAAGAAGTTAAAGTCTTCCTCGAATTTAATGAAAATAAAGGCACAACATACTTAAACCTTTGGGAAACTATGAAAGCAGTGCTAAGAGGAAAGTTCATAGCACTAAGTGCCCACTTAAAGAAAACAGAGAAAGCACACATTAGAGACTTAACAGCACACCTGAAAACTTTAGAAAAAAAAGCAGACTCACCTAGGAGGAGTAGAAGACTGGAAATAATCAATCTGAGGGCTGAAATCAACAAAATAGAAACACAGAAAACAGTCCAAAGAATCAATGAAACAAAAAGCTGGTTCTTGGAGAAAATCAACAAGATTGACAAACCCCTATCCAAACTAATCAAACGGCAGAGAGAGAACAAGCAAATTAATAAGATCAGAAATGAAAAGGGGGACATAACCACAGACATAGAGGAAATTCAGAGAATCATTAGATCTTACTACAAAAGCCTGTATGCCACAAAATTGGAAAATGTAAAAGAAATGGACATTTTTTTTTTTTAGATAAGTACCATATACCAAAGTTAAACCAGGACCAGGTGAACAATCTAAATAGACCTGTTAGCCGCGGAGAATTAGAAACTGTTATCAAAAACCTCCCTACCGCCCTTTTGTCTGGGCTGCGACCCTGGGCTGCCTGGGATCCCTGATCCTGTGCCCTGACATTCCATCTGAACTGTGTTCTCAGGTGTCCTGCTCCTGTTCTAAGGCCATCCACCCAAAGGGGTCAGACTCTGGCCCCCAGGCAGGTCTGAGGATTCCTGCAGAGGGGTGCGGGCTCCTTCAGATTGTGCTGCCGGGTTCGCTGTGTGGTATTCCATCTCGCCCTGCCCCCACCTTGGCCCTTTTGTCTGGGCTGCGACCCTGGGCTGCCTGGGATCCCTGATCCTGTGCCCTGACATTCCATCTGAACTGGTGAGTGAATGCGGACCCTGGGGCAACCTGCCCTGGAAGAGAGCACAGACCCCCCTACCCCCACTTCCCTCTGCAGGCTTGTGTAGGTTCTCCGGTCCCTGTGTCTCCCAAGTTTTCCTTAGTGTTCTCAGGTGTCCTGCTCCTGTTCTAAGGCCATCCACCCAAAGGGGTCAGACTCTGGCCTCCAGGCAGGTCTGAGGATTCCTTTAAGGGAGTGCGGGCTTCTTCAGATTGTGACGCAAGGAATAGGTCCTCCTCTGGCACTGGGGAGATCCAACCAGTTTCAGTCACAGCAAAGATTGGTCTAGGACACCAAACGCC
This sequence comes from Arvicola amphibius, assembly GCF_903992535.2. Lineage (NCBI taxonomy): Eukaryota > Metazoa > Chordata > Mammalia > Rodentia > Cricetidae > Arvicola > Arvicola amphibius. The sequence continues at coordinate 84,295,175 of NC_052052.2, forward strand.
TCCGGGCTCCTTTTGAAGGAAGAGATGGGCAGACGCCAATGCAGGAGCTCCTCCAACAACATGAGAGGCAATATGACATCACCACAAGCCAGACATCCCGAAACAACAAGAATTGAACACCCTACCCCAGAAGATATAGAAGAAACCGACCTTAAACAGTACTTTATGAAAATAGTAGAGGACCTTAAACAGGAGGTAAAAAACTGCCATAAAGAAATGGAGATGACAAACAAAAAGGTAGACGAAATAAATAAATCGCTCAAAGATACCCAAGAAAAACAAGAAAAACAAGAAAAAGCAATCAAACAGGTAAGGGAAACAGTACAAGACCTGATAAATGAAATGGAGGTACTGAAGAAAACACAATCTGAGGGACGACTGGAAATGGAAACTCTGAGTAAACGAACAGAAACTTCAGAGACAAGTATTTCCAACCGAATACAAGAGATGGAAGAAAGAATCTCGGACTCTGAAGATACTATAGAGGAAATAAACTCACAGATTAAAGAATTAAACAAATCTAACAAATTCTTAACACAAAACATTCAGGAAATCTGGGACACCATGAAAAGACCAAACCTAAGAATAATTGGGGTAGAAGAAGGAGAAGAATTACAACTCAAAGGCCCAGAAAACATATTCAACAAAATTATAGAAGAAAACTTCCCCAACCTAAAGAAGGATGTTCCTATGAAGGTACAAGAAGCCTACAGAACACCAAATAGACTGGATCAAAAGAAAGCATCCCCACGCCATATAATAATCAAAACACAAAACATACAGAATAAAGAACAGATATTAAGAGCTGCAAAGGAAAAAGGTCAAGTAACATATAAAGGGAAACCTATCAGAATTACACCTGATTTCTCAATGGAAACCATGAAAGCCAGAAGAGCTTGGATAGATGTGCTACAGACACTAAGGGAACATGGATGCAAGCCTAGACTATTATACCCAGCAAAGCTTGCATTCACCATTGATGGAGAAAACAAGATATTCCAGGACAAAAACAGATTTAAACAATACGCAGCCACAAATCCAGCCTTGCAGAAAGTAATAGAAGGAAAATCACAAACCAAGGAGTCCAACAATGCCCACAATAACTCAGGCATCTAGCGACCCTTCACCAGCACAACTAGAAGAAGGGAAACACACAAACTCTACTACTAAAAATGACTGAAGTTAACAACCACTGGTCATTAATATCACTTAATATCAATGGACTCAATTCACCTATAAAAAGGCACAGGCTAAGAGACTGGATACGAAAACAGAATCCAACATTTTGCTGTTTACAAGAAACACACCTCAACCACAAAGACAGACACCTACTCAGAGTAAAGGGTTGGGAAAAGGTTTATCAAGCAAATGGCCCTAAGAAACAAGCGGGTGTGGCCATACTAATTTCCAACAAAGTTGACTTCAAACTAAAATCAATCAGAAGAGATGGAAAGGGACACTTTATACTCATAACAGGAAAAATCCATCAGAATGAAGTCTCAATCCTGAATATCTATGCCCCTAATATAAAAGCTCCCACTTATGTAAAAGAAACACTTCTAGAACTCAAGGCAGCCATCAAACCACACACACTAATAGTTGGAGACTTCAACACTCCTCTCTCACCAATGGACAGGTCAATCAGACAGAAACCTAACAGAGAATTGAAAGACTTAATGGAGGTAATGAACCAAATGGACTTAACAGACATCTATAGAACATTCCACCCAAATAGGAAAGAATATACCTTCTTCTCCGCGGCTCATGGAACCTTTTCGAAAATTGACCATATACTTGGTAACAAAGCAAACTTCCACAGTTACAAAAAAATATTAGTAACCACCTGTGTCTTATCGGATCACCATGGATTAAAATTAGAATTCAACAACAATGCTACCCCCCAGAAAGCCCACAAACTCATGGAAACTGAACAGTCAACTACTGACCCACACCTGGGTCAAGGAAGAAATAAAGAAAGAAATTAAAGTCTTTCTTGAATTTAATGAAAACAAAGACACAACATACTCAAACCTATGGGACACAATGAAAGCAGTGCTAAGAGGAAAGTTCATAGCCCTAAGTGCCCACTTAAAGAAAACGGAGACAGCGCTCATTGGTGACTTAACAGCACACCTGAAAGCTCTGGAAAAAAAAGAAGCAGAGTCACCTAGGAGAAGTAGAAGACTGGAAATAATCAAATTGAGGGCAGAAATTAACAAAATAGAAACACAGAAAACAATCCAAAGAATCAATGAAACAAGAAGCTGGTTCTTGGAGAAAATCAACAAGATTGACAAACCCTTAGCCAAACTAATCAAACAGCAGAGGGAGAACACGCAAATTAATAAGATCAGAAATGAAAAGGGGGACATAACCACAGACACAGAGGAAATTCAGAGAATCATTAGATCTTACCACAAAAGCCTGTATGCCACAAAATTGGAAAATGTAAAAGAAATGGACAGTTTTTTAGATAAATACCATATACCAAAGTTAAACCAGGACCAGGTAAATGCTCTAAATCGTCCTGTTAGTCGCGAAGAATTAGAAACTGTTATCAGAAACCTCCCTACCAAAAAGAGCCCAGGACCAGATGGTTTCAATGCGGAATTCTACCAGAACTTCCAAGAAGACCTAATACCTATACTCCTTAAGGTATTTCATAATATAGAAACGCAAGAGTCACTGCCAAATTCCTTCTATGAAGCTACAGTTACCCTGATACCTAAACCACACAAAGACTCAACCAAGAAAGAGAATTACAGGCCAATCTCACTCATGAACATTGATGCAAAAATTCTCAATAAAATACTGGCAAACCGAATCCAAGAACACATTAGAAAAATTATCCATTACGATCAAGTAGGCTTCATCCCAGAGATGCAGGGCTGGTTCAACATACGAAAATCTATCAATGTAATCCATCATATAAATAAACTGAAGGAAAAAAACCATATGGTCATCTCATTAGATGCTGAAAAAGCATTTGACAAAATTCAGCACCCTTTTATGATAAAGGTCTTGGAGAGATTAGGGATACAAGGGTCATTCCTAAATATAATAAAAGCTATTTACAGCAAGCCGACAGCTAACATCAAATTAAATGGAGAGAAACTCAAGGCTATCCCACTAAATTCAGGAACACGACAAGGCTGTCCACTCTCTCCTTATCTCTTCAATATAGTGCTTGAAGTTCTAGCAATAGCAATAAGACAACATAAGGGAATCAAGGGGATTCAATTTGGAAAGGAAGAAGTTAAACTTTCATTATTTGCAGATGATATGATAGTATACATAAGCGACCCCAAAAACTCCACCAAAGAACTCCTACAGCTGATAAACTCCTTCAGTAACGTGGCAGGTTACAAGATCAACTCCAAAAAATCAGTCGCCCTTTTATACACAAAGGATAAGGAAGCAGAGAGGGAAATCAGAGAAGTATCACCTTTCACAATAGCCACAAATAGCATAAGATATCTGGGAGTATCGCTAACCAAGGAACTGAAGGATTTATTTGACAAGAACTTTAAGTCTTTGAAGAAAGAAATTGAAGAGGATACCAGAAAATGGAAGGATCTCCCCTGCTCGTGGATTGGGAGGATCAACATAGTAAAAATGGCAATTCTTCCAAAAGCAATCTATAGATTCAATGCAATCCCAATCAAGGTCCCATTAAAATTCTTCACAGAGATTGAGAGGACAATAATCAACTTTATATGGAAAAACAAGAAACCCAGGATAGCCAAAAAAATCTTATACAATAAAGGTTCTTCTGGAGGCATTACCATCCCTGACTTCAAACTCTATTACAAAGCTACAGTATTGAAAACAGCTTGGTATTGGCATAAAAACAGAGAAGTTGACCAATGGAATCGTATAGAAGACCCGGATCTTAAACCACAAACCTATGAACACCTGATTTTTGATAAAGGAGCCAAAAGTACACAATGGAAGAAAGAGGGCATCTTCAACAAATGGTGCTGGCGTAACTGGATGTCAACCTGTAGAAGAATGAAAGTAGATCCATATCTATCACCATGCACAAAACTCAAGTCCAAATGGATTAAAGACCTCAATATTAATTTGAACACATTGAGCTTGATAGAGGAGAAAGTGGGAAGTACTCTACAACAAATGGGCACAGGGAACCGTTTCCTACGCATAATCCCAGCTGCACAGACTTTAAGGGCAACATTGAATAAATGGGACCTCCTGAAGTTGAGCAGCTTCTGTAAAGCAAAGGACATTGTCACTAAGACACAAAGGCAGCCTACTGACTGGGAAAAGATCTTCACCAACCCTGCAACTGACAAAGGTCTGATCTCTAAAATATATAAGGAACTCAAGAGACTAGACGGCAAAATGCCAATTAACCCAATTAAAAAATGGGGTGCTGAATTGAACAGAGAATTCTCAACAGAAGAAGTTCGAATGGCCAAAAGACACTTAAGGTCATGCTCAACCTCCCTAGCTATCAGGGAAATGCAAATCAAAACAACTTTGAGATATCATCTTACACCTGTCAGATTGGCTAAAATCCAAAACACCAATAATAACCTTTGCTGGAGAGGTTGTGGGGTAAGGGGTACACTCATCCATTGCTGGTGGGAATGCAAACTTGTGCAACCACTTTGGAAAGCAGTGTGGCGGTTTCTCAGGAAATTCGGGATCAACCTACCCCAGGACCCAGCAATTCCACTATTGGGAATCTACCCAAGAGATGCCCAATCATACAACAAAAGCATATGCTCATCTATCTTCATAGCAGCATTATTTGTAATAGCCAGATCCTGGAAACAACCTAGATGCCCTTCAGTGGAAGAATGGATGAAGAAACTGTGGAATATATACATGCTAGAATACTACTCAGCGGTAAAAAACAATGACATCTTGAATTTTGCAGGCAAATGGATGGAAATAGAAAACACTATTCTGAGTGAGGTAACCCAGACCCATAAAGATGAACATGGGATGTACTCACTCATAGTCGGTTTCTAGCCATAATTAAAGGACATTGAGCCTATAAATTTGGGATCCTTGAGAAGATAATAAGAAGGTGAACTCCCAAAAAAAGATATAGTAATCCTCCTGGATATTGGAAGTAGACACGATCGCCAGGCAAAATTGGGAACTTGAGGGTTGGGCAAGACTGGGCCAAGGGAAGATGGAGAGAGAAAAGTGTGAAGGGGAGAACGGGGGGAGCTCAGAGGAATGGGGTGCTTGGGATATAGGAAGGGTAGATATGGGAGCAGGGAAGCATATATCTTAATTTAAGGAGCTACCTGAGGGTTGTCAAGAGACTTGACCCTAGAGGGGATCCCAGGTTTCCAGGGAGACGCCCCCAGCTAGTTCCTTGGGCAGCTGAGGAGAGGGAGCTTGAAAAGGCCAGTTCCTATAGCCATACTGATGAATTTCTTGCATATCACCATAGAACCTCCATCTGACGATAGATGAAGAAAATGACAGAGCCCCACATTGGAGCACCGGACTGAGCCCCCAAGGTCCGGATGAGGAGCAGAAGGAGAGAGAACATGAGAAAGAAAGTCAGGACCGTGAGGGAACCTCCATCTGGCGACAGATGGGGAAGGTGACTGAGCCCCACATTGGCGCACTGGACTGAGCTCCCAAGGTCCTGATGAGGAGCAGAAGGAGCGAGAACATGAGGGAGAAAGTCAGGAACGAGAGGGGAAAGAAGAAGAAGCAATGAAGCCAACGAGATTTCACTTGGCTATTGGAAGGTTGAGAATGTTGCTGAATTTCCCAGGAGTCTGTGCACACGACCAAGTTGCCAGTGTCTTAACTACTGGAATTGTCAGGTTCACCCCAGTCGTGTTCATTGTGAAGGCACCAGGCTATTGGTGAATCTCAGCATCAGCATCATTTGTTGACAGAGTTCCTACTGATTGTGCCACGTATTTGAAGAACCTCCACCTGACGATAGATGAAGAAAATGACAGAGCCCCACATTGGAGCACTGAACTGAGCTCCCAAGGTCCTGATGAGGAGCAGAAGGAGAGAGAACATGAGAAAGAAAGTCAGGACCGTGAGGGGTGCGTTCACTCATGGAGACGGTGGGACAGAACTAATGGGAGATCACCAACTCCAGTTGGAATGGGACTGATGGATCATGCGACCAAACCCGTCCTTCTGAATGTGGCCAACAGCGGGGGCTGACTGAGAAGCAAAGGACAATGGCTCTGGGCTCTGATTCTTCTGCATGGACGGGCTCTGTGGGAGCCTTCTCAGCTTGGTCGATCACCTTCCTGGACCTGGTGGGAGTTGGGAGGACCTTGGTCTTAGCATAGAGTGGGGAACCCTGATGGCTCCTTGGACTTGAGAGGGAGGGAGGGGAGGTATGGGTGGAGGGGAGGGGAGGGAAGGGGGAGAAGGAGGGGAGGGAAGGGGGAGGAGGAGGGGAGGGAAGGGGGAGGAGGAGGGGAGGAGATGGAAATTTTTAAATATAAAAAAAATAAACCATGAGGAAAAAAAAAAAAAAAAACCTCCCTACCAGAGAACCCCCTACCCCGCCTCATCCTCCCGTCTTTGGGGCCACAAAATCCCACAGCTCAGCCTGTTTGGGCTCCGGGGTCCTGGAATTGAGTGCACCCAGGCCGGTGGGAGGCCCCCTCCTTCATTAGCCTGCCTCCAGCAAGGCAGGCCCTTTGTTAGCTAGCTGCTTGGCCTGCAAGGAGACCTGACAGTCTGCCAGAGGATCCATCATTCATTGGGGTGAGTTAATTGAATTCATTGGGGGGAATTGAACTTCTAAAAGAAGACCCAAAGGGGATTATTCAGAGGAAGAAATGGGCAGGCGCCAATTCAAGAATTCCTCCAACAATTTGAAAAGCAACATGAAAGCACCAGAACCCAACGAAGTTATAACAGGAGGACTTGAACACACTAATCAAGAAGAAGTAGAAAAAATTGACTTTATGAAAGTAATAGAGTCCCTTAAACAGGGAAATGAACGAGAAGAATAACAAAAAGTTTGAAGAGTTGAGTAAATCCGTAAATGATATCCTAGGAAACCATGAAAAAACAATCAAACAGATAATGGAAACAGTGCAAGACTTGAAAACTGAAATGGAGGCAAGGAAGAAAACACAACCCGAGGGCCAGCCGGATATGGAAAATCTATGTAAACGAACAGAGACTACAGAAACAAGCATAACCAACAGAATACAAGAGATAGAAGAAAGAATCTCAGATTCTGAAGATACCATAGAGAAAATAAACGCACTGATCAAAGAAAACAGCAAATCCAACAAATTCTCATCACAAAACATTCAGGAAATCTGGGACACAATAAAAAGACCAAACCTAAGAATAATAGGCATAGAAGAAGGAGAAGAAATACAGCTCAATAGTCCAGAAAATATATTTAATAAAATTATAGAAGAAAACTTCCCAAACCTAAAGAAAGATATTCCTATTAAGGTTCAAGAAGCTTACAGAACACCAAATAGACTGGATCAAAAAAAAACATCCCCTCGCCATATTATAATCAAAACCCAAAACATACAGAATAAAGAAAGAATATTAAGAGCTGCAAAGGAAAAAGGTCAAGTAACATATAAAGGTAAACCTATCAGACTAACACCTGACTTCTCTATGGAAACCATGAAAGCCAGAAGGTCCTGGATAGATGTTTTGCAGAAACTAAGAGACCATGGATGCAAGCCCAGATTACTATACCCAGCCAAGCTTTCATTCACTATAAATGGAGAAAACAAAATATTCCAGGATAAAAACAAATTTAAACAATACATAGCCACAAATTCAGCCTTACAGAAAGTAATAGAAGGAAATTCACAAACAAAGGAGTCCAGCATTGCCCAAAATAACTCAGATATCTAGCGACCCTTCACCAGCACATCGCAAAGAAAGGAAACACACAATCTCTACTACCAAATAAAAAATGACAACCGGAATTAACACCCACTGGTCATTAATATCGCTTAATATCAATGGACTCAATTCACCTATAAAAAGGCACAGGCTAAGAGATTGGATACGAAAACAGGATCCAACATTCTTCTGTTTACAAGAAACATACCTCAACCACAAAGACAGACATCTACTCAGAGTAAAGGGTTGGGAAAAGGTTTATCAAGCAAATGGACCTAAGAAACAAGCCGGTATGGCCATACTAATTTCTAACAAAGTTGACTTCAAACTAAAATCAATCAGAAGAGATGGAAAGGGACACTTTATACTCATTACAGGAAAAATCTATCAGAATGAAGTCTCAATCCTGAATATCTATGCCCCTAATACAAAAGCACCCACTTATATAAAAGAAACATTACTAGAACTCAAGGCAGCCATCAAACCAAACACACTGATAGTGGGAGACTTCAACACTCCTCTTTCACCAATGGACAGGTCAATTCAACAGAAACCTAACAGAGAATTAAGAGACTTAATAGAGGTAATGAACCAAATGGACTTAACAGACATCTATAGAACATTCCACCCAAACAGGAAAGAATATACCTTCTTCTCTGCGGCTCATGGAACCTTTTCGAAAATTGACCACATACTTGGTAACAAAGCAAACTTCCACAGTTACAAAAACGTATTAGTAACCACCTGTGTCTTATCGGATCACCATGGATTAAAGTTAGAATTCAACAACAATGCTACACTACAAACTCATGGAAACTGAACAGTCAACTACTGAACCACACCTGGGTCAAGGAAGAAATAAAGAAAGAAAGTCTTTCTTGAATTTAACGAAAATAAAGACACAACATACTCAAACTTATGGGACACTATGAAAGCAGTGCTAAGAGGAAAATTCATAGCACTAAGTGCCCACTTAAAAAAAACGGAGAAAGCACACATTGGAGACTTAACAGCACACCTGAAAACTTTAGAAAAGAAAGAAGCAGACTCACCTAGAAGGAGTAGAAGACTGGAAATTATCAAACTGAGGGCAGAAATCAACAAAATAGAAACACAGAAAACAATCCAAAGAATCAATGAAACAAAAAGCTGGTTCTTGGAGAAAATCAACAAGATTGACAAACCCCTATCCAAACTAATCAAACGGCAGAGAGAGAACACACAAATTAATAAGATCAGAAATGAAAAAGGGGACATAACCACAGACATAGAGGAAATTCAGAGAATCATTAGATCTTACTACAAAAGCCTGTATGCCACAAAATTGGAAAATGTAAAAGAAATGGACACTTTTTTAGACAAGTACCATATACCAAAGTTAAACCAGGACCAGGTAAATGCTCTAAATCGTCCTGTTAGTCGCGAAGAATTAGAAACTCTTATCAGAAACCTCCCTACCAAAAAGAGCCCAGGACCTGATGGGTTCAATGCAGAATTCTACCAGAACTTCCAAGAAGACCTAATACCTATACTCCTTAAGGTATTTCATAATATAGAAACAGAACAGTCATTGCCAAATTCCTTTTATGAAGCTACAATTACCCTGATACCTAAACCACACAAAGACTCAACCAAGAAAGAGAACTACAGGCCAATCTCACTTATGAACATCGATGCAAAAATTCTCAATAAAATACTGGCAAACAGAATCCAAGAACACATTAGAAAAATTATCCACTATGATCAAGTAGGCTTCATCCCAGAGATGCAGGGCTGGTTCAACATACGAAAATCTATCAATGTAATCCATCATATAAATAAACTGAAGGATAAAAACCATATGATCATCTCATTAGATGCAGAAAAAGCATTTGACAAAATTCAGCACCCCTTTATGATAAAGGTCTTGGAGAGATTAGAGATACAGGGGTCATTCCTAAATATAATAAAGGCTATTTACAGCAAGCCGACAGCTAACATCAAATTAAATGGAGAGAAACTCAAGGCCATCCCACTAAATTCAGGAACGCAACAAGGCTGTCCACTCTCTCCTTATCTCTTCAATATAGTACTTGAAGTTCTAGCAATAGCAATAAGACAAAACAAGGGGATCAAGGGGATTCGAATTGGAAAGGAAGAAGTTAAACTTTCATTATTTGCTGATGATATAATAGTGTACATAAGCGACCCGAAAAACTCCACCAAAGAACTCCTACAGCTGATAAACTCCTTTAGTAGCGTGGCAGGATACAAGATCAACTCCAAAAAATCAGTCGTCCTCCTATATACAAAGGATAAGGAAGCAGAGAAAGAAATCAGAGAAGCGTCACCATTCACGATAGCCACAAATAGCATAAAATATCTTGGGGTAACTCTAACCAAGGAAGTGAAAGACCTATTTGACAAGAACTTTAAGTCTCTGAAGAAAGAAATTGAAGAGGATACCAGAAAATGGAAGGATCTCCCTTGCTCTTGGATTGGGAGGATCAACATAGTAAAAATGGCAATACTACCAAAGGCAATCTATAGATTTAATGCAATCCCCTTAAAGATCCCATCAAAATTCTTCACAGATCTTGAGAGGACAATAATCACCTTTATATGGAAGTACAAGAAACCCAGGATAGCCAAAACAATCTTATACAATAAAGGAACTTCTGGAGGCATTACCATCCCTGACTTCAAACTCTATTACAGAGCTACAGTATTGAAAACAGCTTGGTATTGGCATAAAAATAGAGAAGTCGACCAATGGAATCGAATAGAAGACCCAGATCTTAACCCACAAATCTATGAACACCTGATTTTTGATAAAGGAGCTAAAAGCACACAATGGAAGAAAGAAAGCATCTTCAACAAATGGTGCTGGCATAACTGGATGTCAACCTGTAGAAGAATGAAAGTAGATCCGTGTCTATCACCATGCACAAAACTCAAGTCCAAATGGATTAAAGACCTCAATATCAATCTGAACACACTGAACCTGTTAGAGGAGAAAGTGGGAAGTACTCTACAACATTTGGGCACAGGAGACCGCTTCCTACGTATAGCCCCAGCAGCACAGACATTAAGGGCAACATTGAATAAATGGGACCTCCTGAAGCTGAGCAGCTTCTGTAAAGCAAAGGACACTGTCACTAAGACAAAAAGGCAGCCTACTGACTGGGAAAAGATCTTCACCAACCCCGCAACAGACAAAGGCCTGATCTCCAAAATATATAAAGAACTCAAGAGACTAGACTTTAAAACGCTAATTAACCCAATTAAAAAATGGGGCACCGAATTGAACAGAGAATTCTCAACAGAAGAAGTTCGAATGGCCAAAAGACACTTAAGGGCATGCTCAACCTCCTTAGCAATTAGGGAAATGCAAATCAAAACAACGTTGAGATACCATCTTACACCTGTCAGAATGGCTAAAATCAAAAACACCAATGATAGCCTTTGCTGGAGAGGATGTGGAGTAAGGGGTACACTCATCCATTGCTGGTGGGAATGCAAACTTGTGCAACCACTTTGGAAAGCAGTGTGGAGGTTTCTCAGGAAATTTGGGATCAACCTACCCCAGGACCCAGCAATCCCACTATTGGGAATTTACCCAAGAGATGCCCAATCATATTACAAAAGCATTTGTTCAACTATGTTTATAGCAGCATTATTTGTAATAGCCAGAACCTGGAAACAACCTAGATGCCCTTCAGTGGAAGAATGGATGAAGAAAGTGTGGAATATATACATATTAGAGTACTACTCGGCGGTAAAAAACAATGACATCTTGAATTTTGCATGCAAATGGATGGAAATAGAAAACACCATCCTGAGCGAGGTAACCCAGGCCCAAAAAGAGGAACATGGGATGTACTCACTCATAATTGGTTTCTAGCCATAAATACAGGACATCGAGCCTATAATTCGTAAAAAATCCTAGAGAAGCTATATAAGAAGGTGAACCCAAAGTAGACAAGATTGCCGGACAAAAAATGGGAACATGGGGGTGGGGTGGGATGGGGGGATGGGGAGAGAAAAGGGTGAAGTGGAGGATGGGAAGAGCTTGGTGGAATAGGATGGTTGGGGTATAGGAAGGGTGGATATGGGAATAAGGAACTATATATCTTAGTTAAGGGAGCCATTCTAGGGTTGGCAGGGACTTGACTCTAGAGGGGTTCCCAGGTGTCCAGGAAGATGACCCCAGCTAGTTCCTAGGGCAGCTGAGGAGAGGGTGCCAGAAATGTCCAGATCCTATTGTCATACTCATGAATATCTTGCATATCACCATAGAACCTTCACCTGGCATTGGATGGAGAAAATGACAGAGCCCCACATAGGAGCACCAGACTGAGCTCTCAAGGTCCTGATGAGGAGCAAAAGGAGGGAGATCATGAGCAAGGAAGCCAGGACTGCGAGGAGTGCTTTTACCCATTGAGACGGTGGAACAGATCTAACGGGAGACCACCAAGTCCAGTCGGAATGGGACTGATGGAACAGGGGACCAAGCTGGACTCTCTAAATGTGGCTGACGGTGGAGGAGGACTGAGAAACCAAGGACAATGGCAATGAACATGAACCCTACAGCATGGACGGGCTCACTGTGAGCCTTGTCAGTTTGGTTGCTCACCTTCCTGGACTTGGGGGGAGCTGGGAGGACCTTGGACTTAACATAGTGGGGGGAACCCTGATGGCTCTTTGTCTTTGGAGAGGGGTGGAGTGGGGGTGTGGGTGGAAGGGAGGGGAGGGAAGGGGGAGGAGATGGAAATCTTGAATAAAAAAATGAGAAAAAAGAAAAAAAAAAAAAACCTCCCTACCAAAAAAAAAAAAAAAAAAAAGCCCAGGACCAGATGGTTTCAATGCAGAATTCCACCAGAACTTCCAAGAAGTCCTAATACCTATACTCCTTAATGTATTTCACAATATAGACAGAAAAGTCATTGCCAAATTCCTTTTATGAAGCTACAGTTACCCTGGTACCAAAACCACACAAAGACTCAAGAGATGCTACAATCATACTACAAAAGCATTTGTTCAACTATGTTCATAGCAGCATTATTTGTAATAGCCAGAACCTGGAAACAACCTAGATGCCCTTCAGTGGAAGAATGGATGGGGAAACTGTGGAATATATACATATTGGAATACTACTCAGCGGTAAAAAACAATGACATCTTGAATTTTGTATGCAAATGGAAATAGAAAACACTATTCTGAGTGAGGCAACCCAGACCCAAAAAGATGAACATGGGATGTACTCACTCATAATTGGTTTCTAGCCATAATTAAAGGACATTGAGCCTATAATTTGTGATCCTAGAGAAGCTGAATAAGAGGGTGAACCCAAAGAAAAGCATATAGTTATCCTCCTCGATATTGGAAGGCAAAAAGATTGCCGGGCAAAAATTGGGGACTTGGGGGACTGGTGGGATGGGGTTAAGGAGAGATGGAGAGAGAAAAGTGTGAAGGGGAGGATGGGGAGAGCTTAGGGGAATGGTTGGGATAAAGGAAGGGTGTATATGGGAGCAGGGAAGTATATATCTTAATTAAGGGAGCCATTTTAGGGTTGGCAAGAGTCTTGACTCTAGAAGGGTTCCCAGGTGTCCAGGGAGATATCCCCAGCTAGGTCCTTGGGCAGCTGAGAAGAGGGAGCCGGAAATGGCCCTTTCCTATAGCCATACTGATGAATATCTTGCATATTACCATAGAACCTTCATCTGGCGATGGATGGAGATAGAAACAGAGCCCCACATTGGAGCACCAGACTGAGCTCCCAAGGTTCAAATAAGGAGCAGAAGGAGGTAGAACATGAGCAAGGAAGTCAGGACTGCGAGGAGAGCACCCACCCACTGAAATGGTGGGGCTGATCTAATGGGAGCTCACCAAGGCCAGCTGGACTGGGACTGAAAAAGCATGGGTTAAAACCGGACTCCCAGAACATAGCAGACAGTGAGGGCTACTGAGAAGCCAAGGACAATGGCACTGGGTTTTGATCGTACTGCATGTACTGGCTTTGGAGGGGCCTAGCCTGTTTGGATGCTCACCTTCCTAGACCTGGATGGAGGGGAAGTACTGTGGACTTCCCACAGGGCAAGGAACCCTTACTGTTCTTCGGACTGGGGAGGGAGGCAGAGGGGATTTGAGGGAGAGGAAGGGAAATGGGAGGCGGGGAGGAGGTGGAAATTTTTAATTAAAAAAATCACACTGGTGCACTATATTGATGGCATTATGCTGACTGGACTAATTGAGCAGGAGGCAGCAACCACTTTAAATTCATTGGTAACACATATGCACATCAGTAGATGGGAAATAAATTCAACCAAAATTCCAGGACCTTCTACCTTAGTGAAATTCTTAGGAGTCCAGTGGTGTGGGGCATGCAGAGATACTCCTTCTAAGATGAAGGACAAGCTCTTGTACCTGGCCTCTCCCACCACCAGGAAGTAAGCATAATGTTTAGCGGGCCTATGTGGACTCTGGAAACAACACAGTCTTCACTTGGGTGTGTTACTCCAACCATCTACCAAGTGACTCCGAAAGCTGCTAGCTATTATTTAGCTATTGCTAAACTTCACATATGGCACCATTCCCTTGGGTGGCCAGCCAATGACCTAGTGGCACGCTGACTACATTGGACCACTTCCCCTGAGAAAGGACAACACTGGAATAGACACTTATTCTGGTTACGGATTTGCCTTTCCTGCACGTAATGTTTCTGCCAAAACCACCATCACTGGGCTTACAGAATGCCTTATCCACTGTTATGGTATTTCACCAAGTACTGCATCTGACAAGGCACCCACTTCACAGCCAGAGAAGCGGGACAGTGGGCCAGGATCAGAGAATTCACTGGTCTTACCATGTTCCCCACCATCCTGAAGCAGTTGGCCTGATAGAATGATGGCCTTTTGAAGACAGTTATAGTTCCAGCTAGCTGGCAGCAGCCTGGAGGGTTGAGGCAGGGTTCTCCAGAAGGCAGTATATGCTCTGAGTCAGTGTCCAGTATGTGGTACTCTTTCTCCCATAGCCAGGATCCATGGGTCCAGGAGTCAAGGGTGGAAAAGGGAATAGTTCCACTCACTATCACCCCTAGTGATGCATTAGGGAAATTTTTGCTTCCTTTTTCCATGATCTTAAGTTCTGCTTGTCTAGAAGTTTTTATTCCAATGAGGGAAATATTCCTTCCAGGAGCCACAACAAACATTCCACTAAACTGGAAGCTGAGACACCCTCTGAGCACTTTGGGGTTCTCATGCCCTTGGCCAACAGGCTAAGAAAAGAATAACCATGTTAGGAGGGATGGTTGAAACAGGTTACTATGAGGAGACTGGATTACCCCTCCACAATGGAGGTACGAATGATCATGTCTGGAGTGCAGGAGATCCTTTAGGGTGTCCCTTGGTCCTACCATGTCCTATGACTGAAGTCAATGGAAAACTACAGCAACCTCATCCAGATAGGATGACAAAGGGCACAGATCTGGTATGAGTCACTCATCTGGGAAAAGAGGGAACACCTGCAGGGGGTCTTGCTGAGAGTGGAAGAGATACAGAATGGGTGGTAGAGGAAGGTACTTTTAAATACCAGCTAAGACCACGTGACCACCAGCTAAGACCACGTGACCAGTTGCAGAAACAAAGATTGTAATAGACATGAGTGTTTTATCATATTTTGTTAAGAATGTGTTTGTACAGATATTTGTGTTTTCTTTCCTTGATTTCTTTGTCGTGTAATATAACAACAATTAAGAGTGTATCAGTGGCTATCATACTTAAGTTTAGAGATACCAAAAGAATGTCTCTCAAGGGATATTACCACCTATTCTAAAATTTATAATGCATTTGTGGTTTACAAGGGATAGTTCCATCATGTTATGTACCCTGTTAAATATATAATGCTTTTGCAGTTGTACATAGAATAGCTATATAGGTGTAATTATGACCTGGCTATTACATTTATTTGGAAATTAGGCATGGCATAAGGAGATGGATCGTGTCTTAAGCTGGCATGGGGTGAAGCTGTGATGGCTAGTCTTAGTTGTTAACTGACTATATCTGAAATTAATTAAAACCTGAGCTCAGTACAGCTAGCTGTGAGGAATTTTTTTTCTCTAAATCAATCAACTAAAAGTTGGAAAATCCACTTTTAGTCCTGATCTTTTTCAAGGTGGGAGAATCCAGCATTCATCCGGGCCATACCCCCTGCTGCCAGCTCATATAAAGCAGATGGAGGAGGGAAGCTCCCTCTCTGCCTGCTTGCTCTCACTCTACAGGGAAATCCATTCCCCTCTACATGCTATGAATACCATTGGTTAATGAATAAAGCTGCTTTTTTCCTATTGCAGTGCAGAGTAGGGCAAGGTGGGAATTCCAAGCAGACAGAGGAGGAGAGAGTAGGTAGAATCAGAGAGAAGCCATATAGATGCCACAGGAGACAGACGCCAGTCACCGGACAGAACCTTACTGGTAGGCCACAACCACATGGCCATGCACAGATTAATAGAAATTGGTAAATTTAAGATGTAAGAGCTAGCTAGAAATATGCATAAGCTAATAGGCCAAACAGTATTGTAATTAATACAGTTTCTGTGTGATTATTTTGGGTCTGGGCAGCCAGGAAATGAACAAGCAGCCTCCGTCTACACATTCAGTCACTGGCATTAGAGGCTACTTCTTCAGGATTCCAGTCTATACTAAAGGATAGCTGAGACATTCAGCCTCATGAAATCCATTAGTAGATGACAGCCGCTGTTGGACTAGCTGGATCACAACCTGTAAGCCATTCTAATAAATCTCACATATATATTCTGTATGCATACATATAAAGAGAGTACAGAATATATGTACAAAATATACAGAATATACATCTATTTTCTGTAAGGTTTGTTGCTCTAGATAACCCCAACTAACACAATACCATAAAAGCATTTATATTTGATTTGTATTGGAGAAGAAATAACAAAAACATTTGGAAAGAAACTGGAACAGAAAGAAAATCTTACAATGTCATATAAGCAAAGATAAATTGTCTAACACAGAAGGTCCAAGAACAGGTCCCTGTGGAGAAAGAATTGGAAAAAATATTTTATCAAAAATAAAAAGAGAAGAATGTAACTCAAAGATTAAAAGAAAAGTAACCAAGGCTTTCTGTTGTAGGACTGAAAACTTGTAATGAAAGATGAAATTAATATTTGAAAGTGGATTAGAATCGGAGCCTCTGGAATTGGAGATGCTGTGAACTGTCATACTTATGCTGGAAACAGAACTCCGATCGTCTGCGAGAACATCAAGTGCTCTTACCCACTGTATCATCTCTCCAGTCTCTATTTTTCTATTTTTAAGAATGATTAAAATGAGCACAAGTTTTGTGCTCTATCTCTCCAGCTACTAACTGCAAATTATATTTATCAACATATGTATGTAACACACACACACACACACACACACACACACACACACACACACCATAAATGCATACAGAGACTTGGTTGGCCAGTAGGAGGAAACCCCGCGCCTTGTTGCACTTGCTTCCCAATCTCTTAAACCTGCAGGAGATAACCTTTGCCAGTTTCTTGATCATCAGAGTCCAGATGATTGCTGGGAAGTGTGGTTAAGATTCTTACACTTTCATCTGTGGATGAGCCTAGCAAAGCTACACACTCATAATTACTGAGATTATGGCAAGATTGCTTAGTCTGTCCTATTACCTCCAGAGTGTTAAATCAAATGGGCCCACCCCTTCATTTCTTATGTGGTTTGTCAGTAGCTTTTGACCATTCCTTCCATGTTTTTAATATATCTAGTTAAAATTTTATTGCTTATTGGATTGATTACACAGCACTCAATTAAGCTGAGCACCACAGTTATTTCACACTGTCATACAAATTGGTACTTCTCTGCACAATAAAACTTATTTAGTTGTCTTAAAATAAATAAATGTCTGACACTAGGTTTATTGGAAGTAGACACGATCGCCAGGCAAAATTGGGAACTTGAGGGTTGGGCAAGACTGGGCCAAGGGAAGATGGGGAGAGAAAAGTGTGAAGGGGAGAACGGGGGGAGCTCGGAGGAATGGGGTGCTTGGGATATAGGAAGAGTGGATATGGGAGCAGGGAAGCATATATCTTAATTTAAGGAGCTACCTGAGGGTTGTCAAGAGACTTGACCCTAGAGGGGTTCCCAGGTTTCCAGGGAGACGCCCCCAGTTAGTTCCTTGGGCAGCTGAGGAGAGGGAGCTTGAAAAGGCCAGTTCCTATAGCCATACTGATGAATTTCTTGCATATCACCATAGAACCTCCACCTGACGATAGATGAAGAAAATGACAGAGCCCCACCTTGGAGCACCGGACTGAGCTCCCAAGGTCCTGATGAGGAGCAGAAGGAGAGAGAACATGAGAAAGAAAGTCAGGACCGTGAGGGAACCTCCATCTGGCGACAGATGGGGAAGGTGACTGAGCCCCACATTGGAGCACTGGACTGAGCTCCCAAGGTCCTGATGAGGAGCAGAAGGAGCGAGAACATGAGGGAGAAAGTCAGGAACGAGAGGGGTGCGTTCACTCATGGAGACGGTGGGACAGAACTAATGGGAGATCACCAACTCCAGTTGGAATGGGACTGATGGATCATGCGACCAAACCCGTCTCTCTGAATGTGGCCAACAGTGGGGGCTGACTGAGAAGCAAAGGACAATGGCTCTGGGCTCTGATTCTTCTGCATGGACGGGCTCTGTGGGAGCCTTCTCAGCTTGGTCGATCACCTTCCTGGACCTGGGGGGAGTTGGGAGGACCTTAGTCTTAGCATAGAGTGGGGAACCCTGATGGCTCCTTGGCCTTGAGAGGGAGGGAGGGGAGGTATAGGTGGAGGGGAGGGGAGGGAAGGGGGAGAAGGAGGGGACGGAAGGGGGAGGAGGAGGGGAGGGAGGGGGGAGGAGGAGGGAAGGAGATGGAAATTTTTAAATATAAAAAAAATAAACCATGAGAGAAAAAAAATAAATAGTGCACTTAATGACTGGAGATTCTTTTTAAATATCCATTTCAAGAAGGTCCATTCTCTGTAGTCATTTAAAAACTATTTAAATTTCATTTGCATCTGAATAAAATCAAAGTGGCAACATCAAAGCTGAACTTTCTCTTCAGAAAACCAATTCTCAAACTTACAGTGATGTTTATCAAATGAATTATGGAAGACAAAGCCAGGGATTGCCATATCATCTTCATAGGCACATATAATAACCCCATTTTAGCTTTTCTTTTATTACTGTTTTTAATTTTTTAAGATTTATTTTACAGAGAGAGGGAAGGAGGGAGGGAGGGAGGGAGGGAGAGAGAGAGAGAGAGAGAGAGAGAGAGAGAGAGAGAGAGAGAGAGAGAGAGGATGTGTCTGCATGCCCTGAGTGAGTACAGGTGCATGCAGAGGCCCAAGAGGGCTTGGAGCTGGGGTCACAGGTGCTGGGATCTGCCTGATGTGGGTGCTAGGAACTTCACTTTGCTCTCTTCCTCTGGAAGTATCTCTGGAGACACTCCTAAGTGCTTGAGGCATTGTCAGCCCCTTTAGTACATCTATAAGCATCTAGTTTTACATTTTAACATTCATGGCTAAAATATTTTTAAATTCTGTTAAAATCATTAATTATGCTTCAGATAAAACGGAATTAAAGTCAACAAAACATCACTACCATTCAATTGAACCATATGGACTGCCAACACAATTTATTTTTGATCTATAAAATTATATATATATATATATATATGTTATTGTGAATAGTTTTATAATTATGTGCAGGATATTCCAAGGGGGAAAGTCTTGAACATAATTCATAAAACTATTCATGACAAGATATATAGAGAATTATGAGTAATGAGGGAAGAAGAGGAAAAGAAAGACAGAAACATGGTTTACTTACATCACAAAGGCGTTTTGCGTGTGCATTCTAGCACCGACTCTCATTCAGCCAGCACCTATTACATCAGCCAACTGTGTACAAAACCCCCACACCAACTTGTATGCAGGGACACCAACATCAGGTTTCCAACCACTGGCTGAAGGGGTATTTTTATTTCATTTCTCATGTAGACTTTTTGTTTTTTGTTTTTGTTTTTTTGTTTTATCTTCATTAATAACTGTCCTGGTTAGTTTTTGTTTTTGTTTCATCTTGACACAAGTCAGAGTTATTTAGAAAGAGAGACCCTCAAGTCAGAAAAATGCCTCTATAAAATTGGCCTGTAAGCAAGCCTGTGGTGATGTGGGATGCCCCTTTGTATGCTGTGAATATGGTTTATTACCATTGGTTAATAAAGGAGTTGACTTGGCCTATGGCAGGGCAGAATATAGCCAGGTGGGAAATTCAAGCAAAGGGAAAGGGAAAGGAAGGCAGAGTCTAGAAGATGTCAGCAGCTGCTGGTAGAGTATCGGATATAGTGCCTCGTGGTGGAATAAAAGAAATGGGTTAAGTTGTAAAACCTAGTTAATATTTAGCCTGATCTAATAGGCCAAACCATTTTTAATTAATATTAAGCCTCAGGAACTGGTGGGAGGGAGAGAAACCTCTAGTTACACTGTGGAGCTTTTTCTTGGTTAATGATTGATTCAGGACGGCCCAATTCACTATGGAAACGCCACTCTGGCAGGTGGTTCTGCCAGAAGAAGGCAGACAGAAGGAGGTGGGTTCACAATCTACAGGGAACAAACCAGGAAACAGCGTTCCTCCATGTCCTCTACCTAATTCCTGCCTCCAGGTTCTTGAGTTGACTTCCTGCCCCCGACTTCCCTTCATGATGGACTACAACCGTTTCCTCCCCAAGCTGCTTTGGTTGTGGTGTTTGCCACAGTAATTCTGTTTATCTACATAAAGGCACAGAAAGTTAGGTTGACCTTTGCCCTTTGCACTTGCTAAACGCCACGTCCGTCCCAACCATCTTGGAAGTAAGCTAACATAAGCTCTTGCCAGAATGGGCAGTCGTTTCCTTCCCCATCTCTGAGCACAGTGGTCCTCGCCCTTCCTATGCTGTGACCCTGTGTTGTGGTGACTGCCAACCACAAAATTAGCTTGCTGCTGTTTCACACCTGTAATTTTGCTACTATTGTGAATTGTAGTATAAATATCTGGTATGTAGGATATCTCAAATGCCACCCCTCTGTGGGGGTCGCTACCCACCGGTTGAGAACTTCTGTTAGCACCTTTATCTCTTAAATCATGGGATTTCCTTTTGTTATTTCTTATCTGAATTCAACCAGATGAACTTTAAAAAGCACACGTCAGCTGGGTGGTGGTGGCGCATGCCTTTAATCCCAGCACTCAGGAGGCAGAGATCTCTGTGAGTTCGAGGCTAGCCTGGTCTACAAGAGCTAGTTCCAGGAGAAAGAAAGAAAGCACATTTCTGACCACGTTCCTGTTGTTCTCTTAAAGTCTTCTATTGATTCTCATTTATATGGAAACCAGCTCTCTATCAAATGCCTCATGAACCCACATGAGCTGATATGGGATTAACTGTGCTTACAAAAATACATACATTGAATAAGATGAGGTCTTCACAGTGAACCCTAACATAATATGGCCAGTGTCCTTACAAGAATAGACAAGGATATGGGCTGGATCAGAGGGAATACCTCCTGAAGACATAAGAAGGCAGATGCCTACAATCTAATCCATGAGAAAAACCTCAGGACCAAACAAACCCAGCTGACCCCCTTGATCTCAAATTCAAGCTTCTGGAAATGAGAAAGTTTTAATTTTCCCCAACATAATATTTTTATTATTTTGGGAATTTTGCACAAGGCAACAGTCATACTCACTTCCCATCCCCCCAGATCCACCCTCCCACCCTTGTGCCCCCACCCCAAAAAACAAATTTAAAAAACCAACAATTTTTGTTGCCCATATACAGCAGACAGACCCTTAAAGAAAAGTTAATCCCTTCCCACCGCCACCCATACCACAAGAACTACCTTTCAGCATCTTTATTACAGTTTTAAGGGCTCGTTTCAGTAGTTTCGTTTTTTTGGTGGGGAGGGGTTGTCGCAGAAGCCTTCAATGTCTTTCTTCTCAGTTATGACTCTGCAGTTACACCACTGCAAAAGAAGCTTCCTTGACCATAGCAGCCGGCAGTGGTAACATGGCCTCTGGTGGCCCACAGATTGTGAACATCAACCTGGTTCCTGGAGGCAGCACAAACAACGACATCAACAAAACCTGCCATGGCATTGCAGGCTACGGAGACCAGCATGATCTCCAGAAGCAGTGTGAACCACAGAAGTCTTTCAAGGAGGCATAATCCAGAAAACAAATGGTTCTTCATCCTGGATATCTTGTTGCTCAGAGGCAGAGTGTCTGGGGGCAGGACCTGTGTGAACACCACCCTGTCCTTGGCACTAGCCACCTACCTAACCCACGCCATACTTGTAGCTTGGTTGTGAGGAGTGTGTCAGTTAGCAGGCAGCTGTTAACTGCTTCATATTCCCTTCACCGCTGAGCTACGGTGCTGTTCTCTTTGGGGGTGCACCCCCAATGACTGAGCAAAACCATGACAAAGGACAGATGCAGAGTGAGTTTCAGCACTATGTACTATCACTCTGACTCTAGGGGACTAAGGAATATTTCTGCTTGGGACTTGACTCAAATAAGCTCATGTTTCTTGCTATTCTTCTTGGCACTGAATACATCTTGGCATCATATAAATAACTTGAATGTTTGCACAGGCTTTCTGAATGAGCTATTTGTTCAATTAGTTGAGAGTAAGACTGAGGTCAAGGTTATTAAATCTATTTCCTATTAGCCAGTTTATTTCAGAAGTGCTAGCTAGTTAAAAATGGGCTGTTAGCTGGTTATACATAAACTCCTGAGACCCCTTAGCCACACACTTTGTCTAGTCATTTCTCAACTGTCTTAGCTTTTCTGTCACATAGTCTACATGAGGTGTCAGATGGAGGAAGAGTATTAGCGTGACTAGTGACAAGGAAGGTTCCTGAGTTCCTGAACTGCAGTCTAAGTGGAAGGGAATAGCTGTTGTTTTCGGCTATAGAAGCATCTTCTAATTCATTACTAGAAAAGCAACAATCCACAGCCAGGTGTGGTGTTACTACCTGTAATCTCAGGATTCAGGAGGCTGAATCAGGAGGATTGGCACAAATCTAGGCCATTCAGGGCTACATTGTAAGTTCAAAGCCAGCCTATGTGTGAGGGACTGGGAAGAGATAAGGGTTTCAGCAAGGTCAGATCAGACCCTCAGGACTCACACTAAAAGGATGATCATGGCAGAATGCACATTTAACCCCAGCACTTGGTGGACGACGGAGACCGGAGGATTGCTGGAACTTGCTGGTCAATCAGCCTAGCTGAAAAACAGCAAACTCCAGATTCAGTGAGAGATCCTCTCAAGGCAACAAGGGGAAGAAGAGCTAGAGGGAGATGCTGCTATCCTCTTCTGACTTCTGCATATAGCAGCACAGGCACAGGCATGTGCACTGGGACACGTGTGCACACACAACATAAAGAACAAAAAAAAGGAAGAGGAGAAGGAGAAGAGAAAGCCCAAGTCAACCATCTGCATGTTCATCCCTCAGATACTTGTGGCCCAGGAGAGCGCTGTAGTCACCTCATCTTCAGCTGAGCTACACCCACAGTTTCACATTTGAAAGAAATTCATGAGCAGTTTGTTCAGTACTGCCTGACAGGAAGACAAGTCTGGAGGTCTACAGCACCGTTTATCCCTCTCTCTAGTTAACCATCCTTCCTCCATGGTAAAACCACACTGACCTGTGTAGTGGAGTTAATAAGAACAGGGGCCTCCTGGGTCAGACTGTCTTGGGTTTAACTCTAAGTTCTTCCATTGACAGGATGAATGATCTTGCACTTAAGCTTTCTGAGTCTTAATTCATACTACAGTAAAATGAATAACATACTGCATACCAGATAAAGCTGGTGCAAGGCTGACATAAAATAAAACCTAAATACCTGCCTTTTTCTTGTGTTCTTTATATCCTCACATCAAACAGTATTTTGTTTCTAGTTCCAGTAAATGAAATTTGTACTAATACAAAATATGTTTCTGTTATAACTATGTGTCATTGGAAGCAGACTCTTGGCATAATTTCTGCTTGGAACTCCAACAGCAAATATGAGTTTGAAAAAAACTGTTTTTCCTTAATGATAGGATTATGTCCAGTCTATTGATGTCCAAAGGTCTCTAAGGTAAAAACAGCTGATGCAACTTGACTATCAACTTAGCAGTTCAGATTCTGGTGTCAGTGTCCTCTGAACAAAGATTGAGGGGCCCTTGGGGATGGTGAAGCTTAGCCTCAGGAAGACCTTTCCTGACAATCTTTAAAATTTTTTAAAAAATTTATTATTTTTATGTGTGTGTGCTTGCATGAGTTTATATGTATCACATGTGGGCAGGAGGCCACAGACGTCAAAAGAGGGTGTGTGATCCCCTATAACTGAAGTTGCAGTCAGTTGTGAGCTTCCATGTGACACCAGGCACCAGACATGCAGTAGTACACAGACACACACGCAAAACAAATATTCATAAACATAAAATAAAACATTTTCAAAAACGACTAATGCATCTACTTCCACACTCCACTTGAGTCTTAGAGCAAAGATTGACTACACACTCGACCTCTCAGTTCAGCTCCACCCCGCCCCCCCAGAGTTGGCTTTCTGACTCCAAGCCAGATTCGGAGTTCCACCTGGCAGCAGGTTGCAAATGGTAGCTCTCTAGAGCATCCACTATTTTTCTTGAGAATATGTTTTGAGAAATCTAAGGTTACTAAATCAATCCATAGGAGATGAGACTGCCAAGTTTGAGAAGGGCAGGAGCAATCACATCAATAAAAGAGAAAACATTCCACAGGGGCTGAGGGGAAGTGGAGGAGATCCATAGTTTAAAAAACCAAAAAACAAAAATGACCCCACTGAACTCAGAAACTATAAGAACAAGGGAGCTGGGAAGTGAAGTGCAGCCACCATCGGGAAAGACTCGGTTCTGACAGAGAGACAATTTTATTTCCTACCAAAATGAAGCTGCTGCTGCTGCTGCTGGGTTTGGCGCTAATTCTAGTCTGTGTCCACACAGGACAAACTGGTGCCATCGGAAAGAGCTTTAATCCAGAAAAGGTAGGTTCATGAGGAATAGTGACTTCTGACCCAGAGGATGCTTCGGGGTCCTTTGAGGTGAGGGGCGCAGTTCCTCAATCAAGCAAACAATGAGTGGCTTCAGACCGTGAAGTTAGTCCATATCTAACAATGCCTGGGGTCCTTCACTCCCACTAGGAGACAGACACGGGATGTCACTATTGTGCCAACTGGTGTGAGATTTAATTCTGTGTGTGCTCATGTCCTGGCCCATAGTCAAGAGTTCAAGTAGAAACATGTCCACGAGGTGTTCCTGCCTTTCCTCCCTTAATAATTAGCTTATCTTTTGCAGATTGAGGGAGAATGGTATACTGTTGGCTTGGCTGCCGACAAAAGAGAAATAATAGAAGAAAATGGTAGCATGAGAATTTTCGTGGAGCACATCCATGTCTTCAAGAATTCTTCCTTAGCCTTTCAATTCCATACTGTGTAAGTGTGGTGTTTTAGCTGAGAAATAGAAAATGGAAGCCTCCCATGTCTCAAGCCTGTACACATACACACACACAAACACACACATATATGTATACATACATATACATATATACACACACATATATATGTACACACACAAGGAGAAAAACATGCCCCTCACAGTGTACACAGTATACACTCATGCACACACACACACACACATACACATATATGTGTATGTGTGTGTGTGTGTATATATATATATATATAATTATGCCTTTCACGGTATGTACACACATACACACACACACATACACACACACACACACACACACACACACACACACACTGAGCCTGTGTCCAATACTAGAGTCTCCCATCTGACACTAAATCAAGATTTCATAACCAGGGTTTTTTTTCAAAAGTCAGAGACAAGAGTTGGTGATAGAAGTAAATTCACTGGGAATGGAATAGGTAAAGGTCAGAGACATTTCTGAAACCATACTTACTGAGACAGTAGAGCACAGTTTTAAAGTATTTGATAGTGAATTAAATTTTTCTTATTAGTTGTTAGCTAAGAAAATCCACCCCTCCAACTCGAATTTTCCTGCAGTAAAGAGAAGTAATAACTTCTCTGCGAATTTGGGTGGGGACACGTCGTGTAACACTTGCAACATTTGCAAAGCATGACTTGATGCAGATGTGGACATCTGGCTGACAATCTGCACAACAGTGATGCTGGGAAGTCGTCAGAGTTGTGACAGTGATGCAAAGTGATACTAGGCAACTGTGTGATTACTAAAGTACCAAATATAAGTAGAATAACATAATGAAGGCCTTTTGTTAATTTTACAATAATATTCAAAAGTTAACTGGAATCAGAAACTGGAGATATGGATAGAGCAGAGACTGAGGAAGCCAGCCATACTAGTTTTCTTAAGCACCAGCTTATTCTGTTTTACAGTATGAATGGAGAGTGCACCGAGCTGTATTTAGTTTCTGACAAAACAGAAAAGGAAGGTGAATATTATGTCAAATGTGAGTATATAAAAAATCTATATATTTATCCATAAGGAATTTTGTAAACCCTAGTATCTTATTTGTATGTGTGTATGTGTGTATGGGTGTGCATGTGTGTATGGGTGTGCATGTGTGTGTATGTGTGTATATGTGTGTGTATGTGTGTATATGTGTGTGTATGTATGTATATATGTGTATGTGTATGTGTGTGTATGTGTGTGCATGTGTGTGCATGTGTGTATATGTGTGTATGTGTGTGTATGGGTGTGTATGGGTGTGTGTATGTGTGTGTGAGAGAGAGACACACACATGCATAAGGCTGGGGCTTTAACTCAAGGCCTTGTGCATACTAGGCAAATGCTCTATTACTAAACTACACCCACAACCCTCTTCAGAATCCCAGTTGCTCCTGATCATTGTTTATTTAGCTAATGCAACAGGCGCCATCTAGTAGCTACAGGTAGGTGGAACAAGTATGGTAAGATGGCTCCATGTCTCCTGTCATCTCATTCTGCCCCAGCGGTTGCCACCAGTGTGCATTGCTCAGAATGTGGCAGCAGGTATGTCACTAGAAGCTGTTGAGAGAGGTAGCCAGGCCTCAGAGAGGGAAAAAGAAGCTGAGTTGCTTGTTGCTAACTGTTCATGAGAAATCGATCTACCAGTGTCCCTTCTCCTAAAGTTACTTCATGTAGTCGGAGACTAATCATTCGTTTCCATGCCGCTCAGACCTGAATAATCACACAGAAACTATATAAATTACAACATTGTTCGGCCAATGACTCAGGCGTATTTTTAGCTAGCTCTTCCATCTTGAATCAACCCATTTTTCTTTATCTGTGTATTGCCACGAGGCTGTGTCTTACTGGGTAAGGTTCTAGTTGGAATCTGTTTCCCTCAGCAGCTGCATGATATCTCCTTGACTCTGCCTACTCTCTCTTTCTATTTCTGTTCTGATTTCCGGCCTGGCTTTACTCTGCTAAGTCAATGGTCTGAACAACTTTATTCATCAATAATAAAAGCAATACATATTCAGAAGGACATCCCATATCAACTTCATGAAGTCCGAAGAGCAACAGATGGAAAGCACCAGACATTTCCCGCCATCCCTTTTAGAATGTGCATTTTAATTTCTTCATATGTGAGGTAGAACAAGTAAAAGGTTTTCATTATTTCCTGGGGAACAAAAAAATTCTGAGCTGTGTTCCATTTCTTCCACAGATGATGGAGACAATATCTTTAATGTACTTGCTACAGACTATGATGATTATATTATATTTCATCTCAGAAATATCAACAATGGGGAAACGTTCCAGATGATGGAGCTCTATGGTAGAGTATTTGCACACAGACACTGATCTTGGGGTGGGAAAAGAAGAGGAGAAAGAAACCCTAACTCTAACATGGTCATTCCAGCCTGACCCTGAACTGCCTCTTTTTTATATCCTGAAGAGAGATGCTTACCTCTTTACCTCTGTCAGCCCTCAAGCTCAGTGGTGGGAGGACTCTGAAATCTCTCAGTGTGCTGGAAAGATGTCAAATTCAGGACAGGTCATATCCATTACTGTCAATCATGCTGTCAATCTCTTTCTCATCCTCCCAGAGGAGCCCTGCCCCATCATTCATCTCGGTGAATGTGGTCAGAACATAAAATGCAATCACTACTGTCACTGGTATTTTTACAGGCCGGAAACCAGAGTTGAGTTCAAACATCAAGGAAAAGTTTGTGGATCTATGCAAGAAGCACGGAATTGTTGAGGAAAATATATTGGACCTAACTGGGGTTGGTAAGTCAAAACTCATTTATTTTCCTCTTCCTGAATTTTATATCATGATAAACCTAAGGGATTGCCAACCAGATTTGTGTTGCAGCTGAAGAAGCATCTAGTTTCTCTTGGGGAAATTAAGTGGTACCTGATACCTGAATGTGTTCTTGTTCTCACCCTGCAGATCGCTGTCTCCAGGCCCGAGATGGAGGAGAGGCCTGAGCCTCCAGGTGGGTGATTTTCAGGTGAGAGTGAAAACAGGGCAGGCAGGAATGAGGACCTTCCAAAAGTATTAGTATTGTGTCCTAAAAGAACAATAAAAATAATTTAATAAGGAACCTTTGAGGAGAGCTTGAAATTTGGCTTCAAAATACCTGGGTCTATGATTTAGTCTTACCATAACTTTAAATAAGTGACCCAAGCAATTAAACAAGAAAACAAGGATGCATACTTTATATATGCATACTTTGTGCAGTTGTGTGAAAATGGTTCAGCAATGCATTAAATGTCATGTGAGTATAGACGCTTATCAGTGTGTGTGGTCTACTTCCCTCCCATTCCTTATAATAACATCTCCTTTGAACGCTGTACAGCCTTGACTTCTTACCTGGGGATGGACCTGCCAAATTTGCACTTCTCCTCCAATATGGAGAGCACACTGAGTTCCCTTATCTGTCCTCTTTCCTATTTAGTTCAAAACTTCACTCGGATAATGTGTAAAAGTCTTTGAAAAGTAGCCAAGGCTTTTATCATTATTTTTCACTTTACTGAAAATTCTTCAGAATTTTATGATGAATCATTTCTCTGTTCCACCTGCCAGCTCCCAAATAATAACACAGAGACTTATTATTAATGATGGAAGTTTTACCTATAGCCTAGCTTGTTTCTAACTAGCTCTTATAACTTAAATTAACCCGTTCATATCAATCTACATTCATGCAGTTTTACTTCTCTTCTATCTTGCACCTCCTGGTGACTCCACTCCTTTTTCTTCCCAGAGTTTCTCTCTCTCTCTCTCTCTCTCTCTCTCTCTCTCTCTCTCTCTCTCTCTCTCTCTCTGCCTGGAAGTTCCACCTAAAGCTCCTGCCTTGTGATTGGCCATTTATCTCTTTATTAAGCCAATCACAATGACACATCTTCACATACTGTACAAATATCCCACGAAAGAGTTTCTTATGCCAAAAATAGTGGGAACAAGCCTTATATCTTTCATTACTTCCTTTTATTTTTCATATGTCGTCAACAAGGAAAAAGTCATTTATTCTATTCCTTTCAGCCCTGTATTCTGGTAAGGAACATCAGTTAGACGGCAGGGAAAGGTCTGTTTCTTCATCCTTTGCTCTATGTAATAGAATGGCTCTATGTCCTGAAGTCACCCCAAGCAATGCTTAATGAGTTTTTGTATTCTTTCTTCCTGGCTTACTCAGTGTTGAATGGGGACTCCTCACCTGGACTCCAGCATCATCCCTTTCTGTCCACACACCACCCTGTGACAAATTCTGTGATCTGATTCCCATCGCTGTCCTCCAGAAAGTGTAATCCCTGCATCCCCAGAGTCTTCCCTGATTACCTAGGACAACTCATCTAGAATCAAAGGTTTTCTTTAAGTTTCTCTTTGCCACACCCATGACAACTCCATGAATGTTTTCCTTTCCCTGTCCAATAAATGAATACACTTGCAGTTTCATATATGTCTCTGTGTCCATGAAAATATAGGACTGACAGTGAGTGAATGAGGGGACTTGTTGGGTCTTATACTCAAGATCCTTCCTCATGTCCTAGAATCTAACCCGGGTTTCAGGATTTTACCTCCTCTTCAACAATCTCAAGCCCCAGTGAGTTCTGCCTGTTTGTTGGTTCACCCATTTTAGTGACCTTTTTAAAGAGAACAGGAACACAGACTTGGCGCATACTTCCTCCATCCATAGCATCTCTTTTTTCAACAGAGCGTGGAGAGACACATGCTTCTGAGGTTATACCTGCTCAGCATTGTTCAAGACAAGCTCTGTGAAAAAGAGGATGGTTTGGTCACTAGAGGCATAAAGACTAAAGAGAAAAGGTCATTTACCTCCTCATAGTATGCTCTGACCCCTGATCAAGTGATTAAATAAGATTTAAGCTCATGACTCCTGATTCAAGTTCTTGGTGTATTTTGCTAAAATATGGCAAAATAGTATTGAGAAAGTCAACCAACTATGTTGGAACCCCCCTCACTCCTTCCATCCCACACAATGATGGACTCTTACTGTTTCCTAGGTTGGCCTGAAATTCCTGGGTCCAAGTCATTCTCTGGCCACAACATCCTAAGTGTCTGCAACTACATCCATATACTGCCAGGTCCAACTTTTCATTTCTAATGTTGGAATTTAAGAGACAAAAAAATCTATACACAACCTACGATGTCCTTGAGAATACTTAGAAAAATAAATAACAGCTCTAATTCAGGACTCTGTCAATCACAGGAAATGGCTTGACAATGCCACTGTGAGACAAGTGACTACAACCCAGAGAATGTTCCCAGGCCTGGATGGCAGCTTGAGTCCACCCTGAAACTGCTGCTTCCACCACTTCGTGGAAATGAGTCATGAAATAGTAAAAGTATTCAAAGTCAAGGAGGAAACCACAAATCTCAGACACAGAGCAATCCCTTTCTAAGGGAAGGAGACAAGCAAGTGATGAGGGTTGGTAGAGTAGGCAATTCTTCATGATCTGGGGTCTGACTACAGCTTAACCAAGCATGCAGGAGTGGGGGCAATTATCACAAAGGCCTGAAGGGATGGATGACAGAGGAGGATGCACCCTACAGAGGAACAAAGGCTGAGGCAGAGTGATTTTGTGAACATCTCCCACCCTTACCTGGTCATACAACAAGAAGACAAGTGCCTGTGACTGCAGAAAGTCATATGAAAGATCAAAGCAGCTGCTGACATTGTAGGTCTGGCCTGGCTTTTAGATCTAAGAGCCTTCATTTCAGCAAGCTGGTCTGATGCTCATTGCTGGTCCACAATGTCTTGTTGGACATAAGAAACCTCATAAAACAGCAACACTAGGCAAAATCATTTGCCGTCTACAAACATGCCTGTCCTCTGGCTAAAATGAGTGACAGCTACTTCTTTACCAATTACAGTTAGCTTGATGTCTGTCTTCACTTACAGATGGGATTCACTGGGCTCTCTAATCACTGGGCTGTTGTTGTTCTCCAATTGTACTTGACCTAAGACACCCACATCTCATAGGAGGTTCCTTGTTTCATTCTTTTTGACAAAATTGCCTTGTGTTGTTTGTGTGTGTATGTGCATGCATGTGTTTTGGGTGTATGTACACAAGTGCATGTATGTGTGCATGTGTGTATATAAAAACCAGAGGCTGGTGTCAAGTGTCTTCCTCTATCACTCCCCACCTTGTTCTCTGATGCAGAATCTTTCACTGAACAAGAGCATAAGCGTAAGAGTAATAATTCGTAGGAATGTAACTATCCTGACCCCCAGGACCTCCTCCTCCACTTCCCCAGTACTGGGATTACAGGTAGGAACCACTGTACATAGCTTCTTCTGGGGATCCAAACTTAGGTCCTCAGGCTTTTAGGGAAAATACCTTACTAAGGGAGCTCCCCAAACCAGGTTCTTTCTGTGATGCCTCTGACTCCCCCTAGAGCATCCTTCCCAACTTCAGTAGTAGACTAGTAAACCCAATCTTATTTACTTACAAGTATGCTCCTAGGGTTCTTTTAGCAAGTTGATATTAAAATTTTGAGACAACACAAGATTACTCCATGACTTGGAAACACCAGCCTAACTCATAAATGAGCTCGGTTTGATCATGTGCACTTACTAGATGACAAAAACAAGGAAGTCTTCAAATTTTTGTCTGAATCATCAGAACAAGAGCATTGTCATTTCTCTAAGTCTCTTGGGAAAATAGACTTACTCGAAAAGGAAAGGTTCCAGTCTCAAACCTTTATTATTTGGTTAGGCCACTATAAAAAGGCCCCAGAGCAAGGAAGATGACTCAGTTGATAAAGAGCTTGCTGTTCAAGTGTGAGGATCTGAGTTTGATCCCCAGACCCACATAAAAGAGTGGAACTTAGTGAAGTACACATATTTATAACCCCAGCACTGGGAGGTGGAGACATGCAGCTCCAGAGGGCTCTGCTCGATGGCCTGCCTACACAGCCTCTAGCTCGGCCAGATTGGGCTCCAGACAAACAACACTATATTTGATCTCCAAATATAGTGGACAGCCTCTGGCAAATAAGACTCAAGGTTGACCTCTGGCCTCCACACACACATACACTCATGCAAACCTGCACCAATATACACACACACACATGAACACACACATACATGTGTACACATGTGCACATACACACACACACACACACACACACAAGAGACCAAATCATAATCCAATATGGCTCAGTAAAGATGGAATTAATTTCTCTCTCCATGTATTCATTCAGGAACCTGGTTCTTTCCCTATATTATCCCCATGGGACATGTCCTCATGTCCTCATCCACATGGTACAAGAGAAGAGGAGACAGTGGGTGACCCTGTCTTCTGTTTACTCTACTCTGGCTCTGGATCCAGGAAGTTCTGCCTCTTGTGTTATCCTCCAAGGCCGATCCCCATTTCCTGTTTCCTCAGATTCAGAGCAATGACCCTGGGGATTAGCATCAGAGCTTCATCAAAGGCCAGGCATGAGTTTCTGTTGGCAATACAAATTCTTCACAAACATGAAGGATGTTTTCTGTTTGCCACTCAACCTCTCCATGTATAGTTACCTTATCTAATCAGAGTTTTAAGACTAGAAAGTCTTGGGATTTTCTAGATTGACTTCTAGGACCTGCCTACTCCCTTCCTGTCCTTTAAATTGATGGTGACCATCTTGAAGTCATCTAAAATAACAGACTTGAGTGGAGTAGCTCTTTAACCCCTTCCCCAGCTTTCCAAAGCTCTCAGTAGCTGTCTTATCTGCTGTGAAGCTTTGACACTCACTTCACGGACATCATGTATACTGCTTCAATTCAGGATGCAGAAGCAGGGACTTTCAATCAGGTTGGAGTGAGGCTTTAGGCAAGGAAGGCCTGACTTAGTAAGACTCACTTCCTGGGAGATGAATAAGGCTGATTAGGTGATTAAAACTTCAATGATTGTAGAGTCGAATGCTATAGGTCCAGAGCTATCATCAATTCCCTAAATCCTTCATTCCCTGCATTTGTGTGTGACCCTAATATCCTTGTGACTTTTAGGTAAATTAAGTTCCCCAATTTAATGTTCCCACCAAAACATTTTTAAAGTATCTTGCTCTATGATTTTCTTTGTTATGTCACTATGAAGATGCATAAAGCTGTTGTCACTCTGGAATGTGCTATTAGGGTAGTCTATAATTGTGTTCCTAGGCAACTATTACAAAGAAAACATTTAATTGGAATGGCTCACTTAGAGTTTCAGAGGTTCGGTCCATTATCATGACAGGAGCATGGCAGCGTGCAGGCAGATGTGGTACTGGATTTGGGATGCTACATCTTGTAGGCAACAGAAAGCCAATTGACAGTCACATTGAGGAAAATTTGAGCAAAGGAAACCTTAAACACCACAGTGACACACTTCTTCCAACAAGGCCACGCCTCCTAATAGTGCCACTCCCTTTGGGAACCATTTTCTTTCAAATCACTACAACTGTGTTAACTAAAGTACTCTCTGGTTCTAGCAATTTATTTATTGTTGTTTATTTAGGGAGCTGTTGTGTATACTACAGATCTCCTCAGGCATCTTCTACACTTTGCCTTGAGTAGACTTGTCTAGCCTCCATGTAATTTCTGTAGACAACTCAATTTCTTTGAATTGTTTCTGTCACTAAAAAGGAAATTTGTTTAATTTTATTTTATATGTATAAGTGCTTGCCTGCCTGTGTTTATGTGTACCACGTATCTTCATGGTACCTGCAAAGGCCAGAAGGGGGCACTAGATTCCTTGAAACTGAAGTTATGGATAATTTGAACCACACTGTGTGCAGGTAAACCTTTCTGTGTCTTGGCAGCTGCTCCCAAATAACCATTCAGAGACTTATTAATTATAAATGTTTGGCCAATAGCTCAGGCTGGTCACTAGTTAACGCTTACATTTTAAATTAACCCATATTTCTTAGCTCCCCTCTGTCACATGGCAGTACCTTCTTTCAACACAGTACATTCATCTTGATTTATGTCTGCTTGACTCCACAGACTCCAGCCTACTTTTCCCAGCATTCTCTCTACCCTGCCTAGCCATCAGCCAATCAGCTTTTTATTAACACTGATGGCAACACATCATCACAGAGTTCAGAAGGATTATTCCATAGCACTGTGGGTGTTGAGAACCAAACCTGGGTCCTCTACAAGAGCAAGGAATGCTCTTAAGATGTCTCCAGTCCCTTATCTCTCTTTTAACTTAAGTTTATTCACTATTTTCTAGAAAGTAATGTTTTTCCTTTTTTCCCTTCTTATAATGAAGAACAATTAAACTACACTGGTGACATTGCAGATTCATTCAAGTCTAGATAAAGACCATACTTTTAATATACATTGATGAAAGCAAATGAAAGACCTAGTGATTCATCCTGTGGGATTCTTAGATGTCCTTGTCTCAGTAATAAGGAAATGTTATTCCTATATTCAATGATGCTCTTGCCTCACGTAGTAAACATTAAAATCAAGATCCAACAAAATCAAGTTGTTTGTACGTAATTAAATTCTCAGAGAAAGGTTCAATAACACAGACATATAAATGAGCCGCCCACAGGTTCTGACAGTTAATTAAAAAAAAATAACCCGCCCATAGAGAAACAGGGAAGTACAGTCTCCAATGAGAGAATAAAGCAGAATAATAATAATAATAAATAATATATATTTATATATAATTATTATAAATAATAAATAATAAAGAATAATGCTGTTCTTAGCATTAAGACGTTAAAATAGTGGCCACCTTCTTTAGTGAAGCTACCATGTGCTGGCTGGTGATTCTGAAGGGTGTCCACTAAGCAGAAGGAAAACAGGAGTCTATACAGAGCAAGGCAGACCTGGAAACCACAGGTGTGTGCCCCACTTTTTTTTTTTAAAGCCTACATTCTTAAAAGGCGTTGACTGTTTAAACAACACAATAATCACATATTGTGTTGTTCTAAGATGTAGAGGGAAATGGTGATAACAAGGGAATGAGAATGAGAGTGAGGTTGAACCGCACTGTTTCGAGTCTGGTTCTAAGGACGCGGATGCAAT
This sequence comes from Arvicola amphibius, assembly GCF_903992535.2. NCBI lineage: Eukaryota > Metazoa > Chordata > Mammalia > Rodentia > Cricetidae > Arvicola > Arvicola amphibius. Next base: position 84,330,591 of record NC_052052.2, read on the forward strand.
GCCCTTAACGACGGGCTGCAGACAGTATGAGTGTGCTCAAACCTGGAGCACCAGTCAGAGGACAAAATAAAGACTTCTAATAAGCCAACAAAGAAGACAACAACAAATTTAAAATTTTCATCCATGGTGGTGCATGCCTGTAATCCCAGAACTTCGGAAACTGAGGCAGAAGGATCAAAAACATTAAGGTCAGCCTGGGCTACCTCATGAGTTTGAGACAAGACTAAACTATGCAATGAGTTCTAGGCAAATTGAGGCTATCTAGTGAGACCATCCCCTCTAAAAAATAAAAGAGACTGGAAGGAGGGGGAAAAGGGGAGTAGAAATGAGAAGAGACAAGTGAGACAGTCTGAAAACAAGCAATACATGAAAGGTTTCTAACTGCTGCCCGTGAGCTCTCTAGCCCCTGGCCAGCCCCAAAAGCTGCACTGAATGGCTCTTCAGAATGTCTTTGGCTATTGCCAGATACAAAGTCTCTACCAGGGAATATGAGCAAATATGATTTGTCAAAGTAAATCTCCTCCAGAAAGTCTTCTCCTTTCCACAAGTCCACCAAAGATTCCTGAGTGTTCATGTATTTTCACACCTCTTCCAACCTGGACAGAACCTGCTTCTGGTTTTGCTTATAGAGATTAGAATCTTGGTGATGGTGTAACTAGCATGTTCCTGAATATCAGTGAGTTCAGGGTCAATTCCTCTACTGCGATGTTTCATCTTTAGTAAATCAATTTGCATTTTCTTTTTTGAGATAGCCTTTCTCTGTATAGCCCTGGCTGGCTTGAACTCACAAAGATGGCCTGGTTCTGCCTCCCCAGTGTGGCCAGGCATATGAGAGTCCTGAGAATAGCATAGTCTGTTGACCTCACACATCATGGGGGGCTCTCTTCCTTTGTCACCTTTGCCCATAGTGTCTGTGAGTGACACCCGATCACATCTGAAGGAACCAGATCCGCCAGTTTAGAGCTAAGCTTTGTTTCCATAGTTTTAAGTTTTTGCTATGGAAGTTTTTTGCTGCTTCTTGTACATAAGTTTTCTCTATTTTCTCTTATCATCTTCACAGTTTTATCTATTACATTTAAATGTTTATTAACTGGCTTCATGTTACTATAAGAAAATGTCTGAGATAATTAATTTATAAAGAAACAAGACTGTGGTGGCACACACCTCTATTGCCAGCACTCAGGAGACAGAGGCAAGTGGATCTCTGTGAGTTCAAGGCCAATCTAGTCTAAATAGTGAGTTACAGGCTATTCAAGAGAGAGAAGTTGAGGTATTCAGACTCATAATTCTGAAGGCTCTGATCTAGCATCAGATGGCTCACTGCATTCAGTCTCTAACAAGGGTAGCACATCCTAATAGAAGGCACACTGATCTCCTTCTCCATATGTTACTGCTAACAGCTATACACCGTGGCTTTGTTCTACATTCCCTTCCCTGGGGTAAACAAAACTATCAAACTAGAGCCACGAATGCACCTTAAATGAAACAGGCATTGAGTGATGATTTGAGAAGCAATTTTTTAAAAAGTAGTCCTGACACTGTTCCCTTTAACATCATGAATCACCTTAGTCCAAGTAGAAGAAAGTCAGATTAATGTCAAATAGATCTCTAGAGAAAATATCAAGCCAGGGCATTCTCAGGTTATTTTAGGACATTAAGACCCATAATCCTTGTTCCTGGCTTAGAAGCTTTTGTACCTTTGACGTTGTTCTGCCAAAACAGAATTTAGTTGACACTGTCCCTCCATGGTACTAGCTACTGTTTCTTGAAAAACAGCATTTCAAAAACATTTTACCGAGGCTTCCAAGAATTTTTGTGGAACTAGTTTTGGTTGAGAGAATAATGAACAACTTCTGGCAAACCACTTATTGAAGATAGAACTGGTTTATCAGGCTGATGTAGAGAGCCTAACCCTGCTCCTCAGGCCATTGGACATCAGCGTTCAAGGTTTATTATCACCCAGCTTCCAGGATCCCCACATCCCAACATGATCTCAGAGGTCCCCTCTTATCCATGGGGTCGTTCTCTGAACTGTCCAGTGAAAGCCAGCAGCCATAAGGAGCACCAAACTCTGGCTTTCCTCTATGCACATATCTACACACACCTTTGAACACCTGATTTTTAACAAAGAAGCAAAAAATATCAAATGGAAAAAAGAAAGCATATTTAACAAGTGGTGCTGGCATAACTGGATATCAACATGTAGAAGAATGAAAATAGATCCATATCTATCACCATGCACAAAACTCAAGTCCAAATGGATAAAAGACCTCAATATCAATCTTCACACACTGAACCTGATAGAAGAGAAAGTGGGAAGTACTCTACAACACATGGGCACAGAAGACCACTTCCTATGTATAACCCCAGCAGCACAGGCATTAAGGGCAACATTGAATAAATGGGACCTCCTCCTGAAACTGAGAAGCTTCTGTAAAGCAAAGGACACTGTCACTAAGACAAAAAGGCAACCTACTGCTGGGCGGTGGTGGCGCACGCCTTTAATCTCAGCACTCGGGAGGCAGAGGCAGGCGGATCTCTGTGAGTTCGAGGCCAGCCTGGTCTACAAGAGCTAGTTCCAGGACAGGCTCTAAAAAAAGCTGCAGAGAAACCCTGTCTCGAAAAACCAAAAAAAAAAAAAAAAGGCAACCTACTGACTGGGAGAAGATCTTCACCAACCCCGCAACAGACAAAGGTCTGATCTCCAAAATATATAAAGAACTCAAGAAACTACACTTTAAAAAGCTAATTAACCCAATTAAAAAATGGGGCACTGAACTGAACAGAGAATTCTCAACAGAAGAAGTTCAAATGGCCAAAAGACACTTAAGGTCATGCTCAACGTCCTTAGCGATCAGGGAAATGCAAATCAAAACAACTTTGAGATACCATCTTACACCTGTCAGAATGGCTAAAATAAAAAACACTAATGATAGCCTTTGCTGGAGAGGATGTGGAGTAAGGAGTACACTCATCCACTGCTGGTGGGAATGCAAACTTGTGCAACCACTTTGGAAATCAGTGTGGCGGTTTCTCGGGAAACTCGGAATCAACCTAACCCAGGATCCAGCAATACCACTCTTGGGAACATACCCAAGAGATGCCCTATCATACTACAAAAGCATTTGTTCAACTATGTTCATAGCAGCATTATTTGTAATAGCCAGAACCTGGGAACAACCTAGATGCCCTTCAATGGAAGAATGGATAAAGAAAGTGTGAAATATATACACATTAGAGTACTACTCAGCGTTAAAAAACAACGACATTTGAACTTTGCATGCAAATGGATGGAAATAGAAACACTACTTTGAGTGAGGTAACCCAGACCCAAAAAGATGAATTTGGTATGTACTCACTCACCAGTGGATTCTAAATATAAATAAAGGTCAGTGAGCCTATAATTCATGATCCTAGAGAAGCTAAATAAGAAGGTGAACCCAAAGGAAAACATATAGTTATCCTTCTGGATATTGGAAGTAGACTAGATTGCCAGGCAAAAATTGGGATCTTGTGGGTAGGGTGGGGTGGTGGTGAGTGGTGATGGGGAGATGTGGAGAGAAAAGTGAGGAGGGGAGGATGGGGAGACCCTGGGGGAATGGGATGGTTGGGATGGAGGAAGGGTGGATAAGGGTGCAGGGAAGAAGATATCTTAATTAAGGGGGCCATTTTAGGTTTAGCAAGAGACTTCACTCTAGAGGGGTTCCTAGGTATCCATGGAGATGTCCCCAGCTAGTTCCTTGGGCAGCTGAGGAGAGGGAACCTGAAATGGCCCTTTCCTATAGCCATACTGATGAATATCTTGCATATCACCATAGAAGCTTCATCTGGCGATGGATGGAGATAGAAACATTGGAGTGCAGGACTGAACTCCCAAGGCCCCAATGAGGAGCTGAAGGAGGGAGAACATGAGCAAGGAAGTCAGGACCGCGAGTGCGCCCACCCACTGAGACTGTGGGGCTGGTCTAATGGGAGCTCACCAAGGCCAGCTCTACTGGGACTGAAAAAGCATGGGATCAAAACGGATTCTCTGAATGTGGCGGACAATGAGGGCTAACCGAGAAGCCAAGAACAATGGCACTGGGTTTTGATCCTACCGCATTTACTGGCTTTGGGGGAGCCTAGTCTGTTTAGATGTGCACTTTCCTGGACCTGGATGGAGTGGGTTGGATCTTGGACTTCCCACAGGGCAGGGAACCCTGACTGCTCCTTGGACTGGAAAGGGAGGGGGAGGGGAATTAAGGGAGGGGGAAGAAAATGGGAGGTGGGGAGGAGGTGGAAATTTTTAATAATAATAATAACAATAATAAATAAACCAAAAAAAGCTTAATTTAGAATTTGGATATTTTAAAGAATTAACAATAGCCAATATGGTAGTTATGGCAGTATACTAAAAGATATAATATAATTATAAGATAATATTATATTATATTATAATTTATCTATTATAAGATAGATATTATATTATATTATATTATAATTTATCTATTATAAGATAATATAAAAGATATATAAAAGATATTCAGAACTTGCAAATTAATTGCAAATTAGATTTTCTATTTGAACCTGGGTTTGGTTCTCAGCACCCTCATCTATGGGCTCACAATGGTCATAACTCCAGTTCTATGGGATCTGCTGCTGTCTTCTGACTTCCGTGGGCACCTGCACACACATGGTGCACATAAACTTACACAGACACACAGACATACGAGAGAGAGAGAGAGAGAGAGAGAGACAGAGAGACAGAGAGAGACAGAGAGAGACAGAGAGAGACAGAGAGACAGAGACAGAAAGAGAGACAGAGAGAGAATAAAATCTTTTAAAATGAAATCACCACAGGCCTCCAGTTGAACATAGTTGGGCATGCAGCTGTCTTTCCTTCTTCCTGAAGCCTTACCTAGATACTAAAATTTAAAATCTTCACAGTGGAGAAAAGGGAGGGGTTGCAGCAGAAACACTCAAAGATGAGAATACAGAGAAAGTAATAGCAGGCAAGGATTGCTGTAATCTCAGAAACTGGCAGATGGGTACAAGGGCTGAGTTAGCCAAGCAGAGAAAGCCCAGAGCCCGTAGGGAAGAAAGATCCAAGAAGAGCAAAGATCTCAGAACAAATGCTCCAGGTCAACAGAGATTCAGGCAAGGGGAACATTAGGATATGGGGTCAGGCATGTGCAGCAGTGCCACCTCTGCAGGAAGAGCAACCTGGAGACGGGAGGAGAGAGACAGGAAGAAGTGGCATTACTTGGGGTATACTTGGAAAGAGAAGAAGGATTTCATAATGGGTGAGGTCTGTAACAGAGAGAATGAGGGCAAAGAATGACATCTCAGATCTCTGTCCCACACAACAGGAAATGAAACGAGAGAGGTGGGGTTGCTATCAGCTGAAAAGAGAACTACAGAAACTGGGATACCATGAGTTATAGTACAAACATTAACTTTGGAGTGGCTATTGAACTTCAAGGGATAATGCTAAGCCATTATCTGTATTGTCTTGGTGGGGAGACATATCTGCTCTTAACCCCAAAGAGATATCTTCATTTCCCAGGTCATTTGTCATACAAGTATCCTTGGAAAGATATATAACTTCACTTTGTACCCAAGCAGTCCTCATACAGCAAAGCTTCTGCCTGGACAGGTGAGATGAAAGAGACAAAAACCTCTCTCTCTCTCTCTCTCTCTCTCTCTCTCTCTCTCTCTCTCTCTCTCTCTCTTTCCCTCCCTCCCTCTCTCTCTACTCCTCTCTCTCTCCCTCTCTCTTTCCCTCCCTCCCTCCCTCTCTTTCTCCCTCCCTCCATCTCTCCCTCTCTCCCTCCCTCTTTCCCTCCCTCCCTCTTTCTCTCACTCCCTCCCTCCAGCTCTCTCTTTCCCTCCCTCCCCCTCACCCCCTCTCTCTCTCCCTCCATCCCTACCTTCCTCCCTCACCCCTCTCTCTGTGTTATATTATATACACATGTATGGAGATTGACAGCAGGTATCAGGTAACTTCAGGTTCTCCACTCTATTTTTGAGGCAGGCTTACACCAGCTCAATGGCTAGACTGGTTGTCCAGAGAATCCTAGGATCGGTCTCCTCACTCCAGCAATGGACCACAGGTGAGTGCCAGCACACCTGGCTTCTCTGTGTGTGCTGAGTATCCAAACTCGGGTCCTCATGCTTGCACAGTAAGTGCTTTGCCCACTGAGCTGTGCCCAGCAACCCCAAAGAGACCAGACCACTCTCATCAAACTTAAATTTGAATCCCACTGAACATCCCTTTAATGTAGTTCCTGCACAAGACAGGCCTTCACAAGAGAATAACCCAGCTCAAAACATCAAGGTCAAGAAGCCTGGCAGGAGAGGGTATAACATGGTCTTCATGAGCTTGGTGGTATGTACTTGAAGGTACTTCGTTGATACTGAAATGAAGTCCTTCGCAGAGAACATCTCAACTCAGGTGCCCTGAATTTACACATTAGATGTTTTTTAAAGACAACTATTTTATAGTTATCTCTAAAGCTCCCATTTCTGCCTCCAGCAGTAAACAGTCTTCTGCATTTCAGACAAAGGTTGGCACGTCCATGTTTGAACTGTGTATTGTGGCCCTTGGCAGTGGCCGGTTTTACAGCTCTCAGCCTGGGATGTGAGGCAATGGACCCTGAAGACTTGAAGTTCTCTGGAGCTTCTGGAGACCTGGTTCTCCTCATGGGTTCTTCTCAGCATGTTGCCAGATCTCTGCTCTCCTGAAATCTCTCTTCCTCTTCACTTCTTGCCCCGACTGCTCCTGCAGTTGTCAGTGGAGAACTGTCAAGGACTGAGCAGGGCCACTCAGCATCCCAGCAGGATGATCTCCTGGTGGGGTCAGCAGGGAGTCTCAGGCCACCTGTTATAAGGTGCCAGGATGCCAGCAGGTAGAATCAGACCTGTGGGTCACTGCCAGTTAGTGGCTTTAAGGCTTCCAGAGTAGCCACCTATTTAGGCATCAAGTGGCCCAGCCAAAGCCTCTGCTGTGAGTTCAGCAATCAATGGGCAGATGCTGGGGCTTTGTTCTATAAGCCTGCGCCCAGACCTGGGCCTCAGGAGCTGGGTGCCAGTTGGCAACATGACTGTTCCAAAGTCCAGCCCGGAGTGTGGAAAATAGGAACAAGTAGTTGTGATCACCTTCTAAGGTGCAGGACCTCTTTAGTTATCAAACAGCTGCAGACGCTTTTGTGCTCCAAAGCCTGGGGCCAGGTATACAGGCTATTCAAGAACCCAGGAACAGGGATTGGACATAGTATCAGGTACAGGGGTCACACCCAGGGGTATCTGGTTGGCATAGCACCCCAGGCTACTGCAGTATGAGTCCAGTGTGGTGAAGACATTTGGCAGTGGAATCAAGCCACCCCACCTAGGACCGGTGCCACTGCCCAAAAGGCTGATTGTTCACTTGTCAAGCCACCAAGCACCCACAAAAGTGAATGCACCCACAAAATCGGGTTTGCACAATATTTTCTCAAGCAACTCCATAGGTCTTTTAATAAAGGAAGGAAATATGTACTTTATAATGGCGACATCTGGTGGTCAATTTGAAAATCTGCAGGCTTGTGAGAGAGAAAAGGCGGAAGACACTTGAAAAAGGACACAAAAAGTTGTCTTCTGACCTCCACATGTATGTGCACAAATGTGCATGTACCCATGTACATAAGTGGGCTAATTTACTAAGGAAAAAATGGATGATATATCGGAACACACAAGGCTTGGCTCTTTGGTTTCAGAGCTTCGAAGCTTTGGTATCGCTGGTCTCAGATTGTCAATGTCAGTGCATTGCCACGCATGGCCCCGCAGGTCCTGGATTGTCAATGTCAGTGCATTGCCACGCATGGTCCTGGAGTGTGGGTGCTTTGCATGAAGCTGCTGCTGTCTAGGGCATTATGGAGACAAATGATCTCCTTGACTTCTAGCAAGTGGTGGTAGCTCTCAACCTCAGCTTCAGATTGACCCTGATCTTCACAGCTGGGGACCAAATGTTCAATACCCAGGCCTAGGTGTACGTACATTTCTCTTTCAAACCACCTGGGTTCCAGGCCTTTGACTGCCCTCCCCGACCCCCAGGGCTCTTCTTCATAAACTTCCCCTTCTAGTGGCAGCCCCCGGTGTTGATACCCCTGTGACCTTCCCAAGCCCATGCAAGGCCAGTTCTGTCTTATACCCAACTGTCAAATCATCATGGCAAGGAGGGCATTGTTAGACTATAGGTGATGTGGGCTTTGTCCACAGAATTTGCCAAGGTCTGGACCCTCAGGTACTCAATGGTCTTGAAGGAATGCCTCCATTTCTTGACCACTGGAACTCTTTCTTCTCCAAATGCTCCTAGAGTTTGCTTTCCACCACCTTTTCTTAGTCTCCTGTCTCCTCATCCCATCAGTAGAAAGTGAAGTGGTTGTTCAGATCCTTCACAGTGTCTTTGGTCTGAATGCCACTCATTCTCACCAGGCCCTCAAATTCTGAGCTGTCCCAGATGCTGGTGGAGCAAAACATGGAGGTCTAACATATTAAAGTATATACTTGGCTTTGGTCCCCCTTAGGAAAGCCTGTATATGAGAGACTGCAGAAGTAGAAAGTCACATTTAGCTCTACTTTTGTGTGTTTGGAATCTTTTTAAAAGTTTTCTCAGGTCTTATGTGGAAACATGTACCCCACATTAGACACCATTTGTAGTTGGATTTTTTTTGTCAGGACCATTGGCTCCCCAACTGACATGGAAGCTTATTATTAATTATGAAAGCTAGGCCAATAGCTTAGGCTTGTTTTTAGCTTGTTCTTATAACTTAAATTAACCCATTTCTATTCATTTACATGTTGCCATGTGACTTGTGACTTTTACCTCTCCTCCTGCATGTCTGTCCCCCTGCGTCCATTGGTGACTCTCCTTTTCTTCTCTGCCTGGGAATCCTGCCTAGCTATTGGCCACTCAGCATTTTATTAAACCAACCCAAAAAAAAAAAAAATAAACCAACCAGAGTGACACATCTTCACAGTGTACAAAAGGTTATTATACAACAGATAAGACAGGAAAAATATATTTTACAACTACTGTAGACCATAGAAATACTTCATTTACATCTTATAATTTATTATGTAATAATATAAAAAACTTTATATATTATATGAGTTATAATTTTTACTACAATTTTTAGTATGGTTTCTATCTGTCTGATTGTTTGCTGAAAGTCTCATTGTAGAGCCCAGAATGGGCTTGAATTTCATGATTCTCCTGAGATAGGAATTACACAATACCCAGACAAAATTTTTGAAAGATAGTTAATCTCAGTTCAATGCAACATTTTAAAAGATTTGTTTTATTTTTAATTCTCCTTCTCTCTCTTCTCTCTCCCTCTGTCCCTTCTTTAACCTCATTCTGCAGAGACCATAGGAAGGGTCAAATGCCCTGCATATGGAGTTATAGACATGTGAGTTGTGTGTGGATGTGAGGACAGAACTCCAGTCCTCTACAAGAACAGCAAGTACTCTTAAACCCTAAGCAATATCTTCAACCCCCAGATATGTTTTTTTAAGTAGGACATTTTTGTTTTATTTTTGAGATAAGATCTTGTGGCAGTTCTCCTGCCTTAGCCTTCCAGGTGCTGAAAATACAGATATAAAACACTATGCCTGGATCATAGAAGGAAAAAAAAAACAGAATATGCAGGGCATGGTGGCATATACCTTTAATCCCAGCACTCAGCACAGGTAGGAGGATCCCTGAATTCAAGGCCAGTCTCATCTACAGATCAAGTTCAAGGACAACTGGATTTATATAGTGAGACCCTGTCTCATTTAAAATAAAGAAGAGTGGGAATCTATAGTGTCTTATCCTAGTTATGTTTACAGTTATTTCCTTGCAGGTAGAAGAACCACAAGACTATGATTGAACTTGCATTTAAGGCAAAAATAAACAGATCCAAAGACATAACATTCTCTTCTTTCTCAAGAGCACAGACAGTTTTGCTAACTTATCATAACTTTGATGTAATGGTCATGCTAACGAAGTACAAACAAGAGGTTAAATGAATCTTTATATACAAGTTACCTGAGACCTAAAAGTTTCTCCCAAGTTTCCTCCAGAATATGGAGAAATTCTCAAGACTGGAGGTCTTGGGTCTTGGGTCTGGAGAGATGGCTCAATGGTATGAGCACAGGAGGCTCTTCCAGATTCCCGACATCTACTATATAACTCCAGTTCTAAAGGATCAAACTCCCTGCTTCTGGCTTCCATGAGAACCAGGCATACAATTGGTGCATAGACATGCATGCAGGCAAAAGACCCATACACATAAAATAAATTTAAATGAAGAAATAAGTGAAGGAGACAGTTCAGTGGGTAAGGTGCCGACAGCCCAAGAGTGAGGGCCAGAGTTCACATCCCCATCTTCCACATTTAGAAGTCCAGGCATGTATGTTAGCTGCAGAAACAGGGGATCCCTGGGGCAAGCTGACTAACTAGCCTAGCTGATTGGAAAACTATTAGATCAGCTAAGAGACCCTGCCTCAATAAACAAAATGGAGAGCAATTGAGTGTTGTGGGATATCCATCAGAGAAAACTATGCTGACACAGGTTTAAGCCAATAGAAAATTTTTATTAGCCAGACAGAAGCTATACTGGGCATTCAGAATCCCAAAGTCTTTCTCAGGATGAGATTTAAGCACAAAAATCATATCTTTGGTTGGCATACATTAGTTAACAAGAGCAGTGACCCAGACATGGAACTACAGACGCCACAAAAATAAGGTTAGTACATAAAGTACTTTCCCAGAACTATGGACACAGATGGATTAGGTTTTTCCCCTCATTTTGGCTGGTGGTGTTGTCTACATGCTGAGTTTTAAGGCCTGAATGGTACTTCCATCATGGAATCAGTTGTGCTAAGGTTTGGGGACCTACTAAGGTATGGGAGCCTGTTACAACAAGTGTCAGCTTCGGGACTCTACACACACACACACACACACACACACACACACACACACAGAGAGAGAGAGAGAGAGAGAGAGAGAGAGAGAGAGAGAGAGAGAGAGAGAGAGAGAGAGACATCCAAAAAAATATCAGGAGAGGAGGAGAGGCAAGGCAATAGTAGAATTTGGGATCTCAAAGGGAATGGTGAAGTGCCGGACTAGTAATTTTGGAGTTTGGAAGAGTGAAAGATGGTTGGAGAGATGTAGGAGTTGTTTGGTAGTTTTGAAGGATTGTTTATTACTGGACCTTGTAAATTCATGGTGATATCATCTGCCTTACTGTAAGATTTCTCCAAGCAATCCTCAGCTACTTAAATAAGTTATTTCATGGTCAGCACACAGGGAAAAAGACAGACAACAGAGAATAGTATGTATGAAAAAGTAATGAGATACATCATAGAGTTAGACCATAAAGGAAGAGGAAAAAGAGAGAAAGCTACTGATTTGGAAAACTAGATATTTGTGTAGGTGTCAGTGGTCCTGATAAGATCAAAGAACCACTGAAGTGGAAACAAGTGAAGAAGCAGCAGAGAAGAGACTGTAATTAGTGGAAGGTTTGAACGAATGACTTTGGAGGTAGCTTCACTCAGCTTGAGAACCAGCTGGAAGATCCAAGGAAGTCTGTAGCTAAACAAGGTCAAGGGTCAGTAGAGATGAGTGACTGGGGGTCTGGCACCATCAAATTTCTTGTGTTTGCAATTGGCAGAAAATTCAAATCAAACTGGCATCATAAAAATAAGTGCAGTAGCTTTTGTTATTAAAACATGAATGGATAACTTAGCTTCAGGCATAGCTATGTCCATGAATTCATAGGAGGCCAATGGGATTTGGACCTTCCAGTTTTCAGCTCTGCTCTGTGTTGGTTCCAATCTCAGATAAGCTTTTATCCAATAGTAGGGAAACTCTAGGCGTTCATACCCTTTTGTCCAAGACCAGCAGGATAAAAAGGAGGATCTCTCTTTCCTAACTACTCAAGCCCAACTTCTTGGGCCTCTTCTTGCTGGTCAAGGTTTGGGTTGTAGTTTTATTGCTGTAATCATGGGCACACAGTGCTGTGATTGGACAGTGTCCCACATCCACCTGTGTTATACCGGAAGCAGAAGCAGAGAGGGTTAGCAGGCAGATGGATTAGAGGAAACGCGAGGGCAGTTACCACTGCGCTTATGTGTGTCGTCCTTCACAATGCTGAGTGGGTTGTTTATGAGCTCATTCAGCCTGGGAGCGGAGCCCAGGGCAAAGAGGCATCTCATAAAGTCACTCTTGAAAGAGAAAACATGGCAGGCATCAACAGTTCTATGTGTGAGACAGAACTTGTAGTGTTAGTGCCATGAGTGCCATTTATTTGTTTGTTTGTTTGTCTAGTTATATTACATTTATTTGTGTGTTTTTGTTAAAGGACAGGGGTGTTTGTGTGTGGTTGTGTGCTGTGGGGGCCGAGCTATGCAGGCCCATATTATGTGGGTGATTTCAGGATTTGAATGATCACTGAAACTCCCTTCCGATACTGTCTGTGAATTGTGTCTTTATTTATTCCCACACATTCACTCTCCGAAAAACACAGAAGAGTGACCAGATGTACGGAGGAGAAAATGAGGAACCTGCGAGAAAATTGCTCTACAGGTGCAGAGGTGAGTAAGGAGCACTCAGAAATAAGTAGTAGAATTTAAAAGACAAAGAGAGTAGCGGGAAATAAAAAAATCAGGAGTAAAAATTTTAAATAATAAATGTAAATATGGGACAAGGAAACAGTATTCAGTTATGTGTGTTGATAACCAGAGGAGCTAAAGTAGCGCAGAAACAAAGGCAGAGATGTTTAGTTTGTCAGTAGCATATTCCCGCCCCTGCACTGGCTGTATACTCACAGCTGCTGGCTTCTGGCCACTGGGACTCAGGGAAGCCAAGGCCGCACATCCTCCAACAAGCAGCAGTGTTACGGTCATGGAGATGCAACTTCTTTTTTTTAATTTTATTTTTATTATTACAATTTTCACCTCCTCCCATTTCCCCTTCCCCTCCCTCTCCAGTCCAAAGAGCAGTCAGAGGATGTGGAGTAAGGAGATGCAACTTCTATAGCTGCTGAAAGTCTAGGGAGAGTGAAGGGAACACGGCGATTAACACAAGGATTGCCGAGGTTACCACAGAGATTGTCACAGTACGTGCACAGGTGCTATAGCCAGCCCACTCTAACCCACACCGTGTGAGGGAGGCCAGCAGGAGGCAAAGACAGTTTAGAGAGCTTACCCCACCACAGAGCAGGTCAACAGAAACGCATAGAGGCTAAATTCAAGGAGCTTATATGGATAATTCTAGAGCAGAGGATTCAGGAATTCTCCTGATGTTATGATTACAAGTTAAAAAAAGCAGAAAGGCCAAGCCAAGCATGGCCTGCCCCCTGCCATGCGGCCAGGCTTCATCTTGACAGTCAGGTTTGCTAAAAGGTAGCCTCAGAGAACTGCAGCTTCAGGTTAAATATACTTTCTTTTTTCCATTTCACATTTCTTGCTTCTTTGTCAAAACTGGTGTCCATAGGCCTGGGATTGATATCCAAGGTCCTTGACTCAGTTCCTTTGGTCCTCCTGTTTGTTTTTATGTCAATGCCAGGCTGTTTTCAGAACTGTGGCTCTGTAGCAGAGTTTGAAGTCAGGGATTGTGATGCCTCCAGAAGTTTCTTTATCGTACAGGATTGTTTTAGCTATACTGGGTTTTTGTTTTTAAGTATTGTTCTTCCAAGGTCTGTGAAGAATTTTGTCATGATTTTAATGGGCATTTGTGTTGAATATGTAGATTGCTTTAGGTAAGATTGCCATTTTTGTTATGTTAGTTCTATCTTCCCAAGAGTATGGGAGATTTTTCTGGTGTTTTAATTTCTTTCTTCAAAGATTTAAAGTTCTTGTCATACAGGATTTTCCCACTTGTGAGGTTAGAGTTACTCCAAGATATTTTATGGTATTTGTAGCTATTTGTGAAGGGTGAAGTTTCTCTGATTTCTTTCTCACCTTATCATCTATGTAAAAAAGGTGCATTTAGTTTTTTCCAGATTCTAGCTATTACAAAATAATTCTGCTACGAACATAGTTGAGCACATGTCCTTACAGTATGGTTGAGCATCCTTTGTGTATATACCCACAAGTGGTATTGCTGAGTCTTAAGGAAGATTGTTGCCTAATTTTCTGAGAAATCGCCATATGGGAAGTTTGCACTCCCACCAGCTGTGGAGGAGTTTGCTTTCCCCCACATCCCCTTCAGCATAAGCTGTCATCAGTGTTTGTGATCTTAGCCCTTCTTACAGGTGTAAAATGGAATCTCAGAGTTGTTTTGATTTGGATTTTTCTGATGTCTAAGGATGTTGAACATTTCTTAAGTGTCTTTTAGTCATTTTAGATTCATCCATTGAGAGTTTTCTGTTTAGGTCTGTACTCTACTTTTATTGGATTATTTGTTCTTTTGATGACCAATTTCTTGAATTCTTTGTATGTTTTGGAGTGTATTAGCAAAGATCTTTTCCTATTCTGTAGACTGATATTTTATCTTGTTGATTGTGTTCTTTGCTTTACAGAAGATTCTCAGTTTCAGGAGATCCCATTTGTTAATTGTTATCTCAATGTCTGTGCTACTGGGGTTGTATTTGGGATATTCCAGAGCATTCAAATATACTTCCAACTTCCTCTTTTATGAGGCTAAGTGTGCTTGGTTTTATATTGAGGCCTCTGATCCATTTGGACTTGAGTCTGGTTGGTGCTTAGTGATGAATATGGGTCTATTTTCATTCTTCTACATGTTGATATCCAGTTATGCCTGCATTATTTGTTAAATATGCTTCCTTTTATCCATTTTTCTATCAACTAGACAGAAAATTTCCTATCAACTTAAAAGAAAAATAGTTTACAAACTTTTAATTAGATATACAATGGCTAAAACCTTAATTATAATATCCTTTTTTTTTTTTTTTTTTTTTGGTTTTTCGAGACAGGGTTTCTCTGTGGCTTTGGAGCCTGTCCTGGAACTAGCTCTTGTAGACCAGGCTGGTCTCGAACTCACAGAGATCCGCCTGCCTCTGCCTCCCGAGTGCTGGGATTAAAGGCGTGCGCCACCACCGCCCGGCTATAATATCCTTATAGGAGACCTTGAGCCACTAAGTAAAATTTTTAAAGAGAGCAATGAGCCAATTTCTAGTAGACAACTTATAGAAGCTGCCAGACAGGTACTCAAGCATGTAAACTATACAAAAACAGCGAACACAATACTTATTCTATAGCAGTTTTATGGGAAAATAGTCCTCTTTTTATGACTGCACCTTCCTGTTTTGCCAGTTAGGATATTAAACTCTTATTTTTGAAGCAGTAGCTTATTTAGTACAGAAGAGCAGTATAGAATCTAGGAGATATTTTAGCAGAGAACTAACTATGATTAATGTTTCTTATACCAGGCAATAGAGTAACTGATAATTTTAAAATAGTGATTCTTGGACAATTGCATTTGCTCAGTTTAAAGACCAGATTAATAATCTTTTCCCAGCTGATCATTGCTGCAATTCACACTGTATTTCTTTAATTTTCCTTATGTTATAGCTAAAGATTTGTTAAAGGTTGTTATGCTAAATTTTATAGACGGTTCTTCCCATGGAAGAACTGCATATATGGTTAATAGTGAAAGAACTGTGAAGCATGCCTATGGCTCCTTGAAAACAACTTAAGAGGACGGGAGCAGGAGAATCAAGAATCTCCACATAGTGCCTGAAGTCATACACCTTTTATGGATGGACAAAGCTGCAGACAGATTTTGGCATGATGGCACTAAGGCGAACTTTGCTAAGGAAAGGTGAAAAACCCTTCACTGAATTATAAAAAGCCTGACCCTGTAGTAATTTGGGGTTGAGGATGTGTTTGTGCTTTCTTCCCAGGAAGAAAATGAAGCTGGTTGAGATGACTGCACATACAGGAAAGGAGTGGAAGTCCCCATGACATCAGCTGCAAAGGCCCCCATAGAGGAGTAGGAGGAGTCCATGGTCCTGCCTTCCCCGCCCCATCTGCAGGACCCACTGCTTCACTCTGCTCTGCAGGATGCTGTTCTGCTTCCAGACATTCAGGGCTCACACAGTCACTGAGGCCCTGCTGCAAAGACTACAGTTTACTTTGGAGTTGAACTAGAAATGCAGACTGAACATTTGACTGTTTTAATCTTTGGAACACAGGACTCATTTGATTAAAATATTGGACCTGGGAACTAAGACCTAAACCTTTCCCTCAGCAAAAGAAAGACTCAAAATAAGGAGTGACTGAAGCCCCTCTTCACATACAAGGGGGGCAGCCTAAGGGTTTGACTGATAGCAGCAATATCACTGGGCTCTTGCCCATCAAAACAAAATAAAACAAAACGAAACAAAACTTTTCTTGTCTTTTATTAGACTGGATTTAAGAAAATTGTGATATGTCAAATTGTGGATTTATTGTTAATTCCCATATTAGAATTATGGTATTGACCTGGTAATGTTTGTAACTGCTTATAAGATGTTGAGAAAAGTTTGAATGCCCTGTAAATGTTTGGATTTAGTGTATTTGTTAAGAGTTCTAGATTTTGATACAGTATGAAATTGTTAATAGGCACTCTAGGCCAGCTGAAGAAAACATTTCCAACTCAGTTGGTCCTCCTCTCCTTTAACTAGGAAACTGTAGCCATTAAGAGTGTGATTATTCATAAAACATTATGATCTCTCCTGACAAAGAAAGTATGGCTCCGAGACACAGAGCATTTCTCTCCCTTAATCTCTTTTATTCACAGAGGTCAGCAGTCAGAGATGGGTTTGAAGCTTCTTCACCCTGAATGCCTAAGACAGGAACTTGCATGAATGCCTGTTCCAATGACGGGTAAGTCTGGGTAAATGAAGGAGTCTTTGCCTAAGGCTGACGCGATCATCTGTCCTGTTGCAGAAGCACAGGCTTTTTAAAAATTATTAGGAAGGGGGTATTGTGGGGGCTGAATTATGCAGGCCCATATTCCACATTGTCTGGTGGTCAAAGATCTGAGCAACCTACAAAAGGCACAATTTGCACCTTCCACACAGGAGGGGATTGCTTGGCTCTTTTGAAGCCAAGCAAACACAGCAGCACCTCAACGGGTGCCAGGATATGCTAATGTTGTTCTGCTCCTTCTATTGTAAATTAGGAGGTCACCTAGAGAAGAGGTGTTTTCAGTCTATGTGACAAAGTAGGCATAGACAAGATATGACCTAAGTCATTCCCCTGCTAACGAGGAAACAATGCTAACGAGGTTTATGTTACCTTCCCCCTCAGTTTACATTGATATAAAAGCTGTTTGGAAAATAAACGTGGGTGATTTCAGGGTTTGGATGATCACTGAAACTCCCTCCCAATACTGTCATGTGAATTGTGTTTTCATTTATTCTCACGCCTCTGCTCTGGTATGAGAAATGATTTACGTCAGGGCTGGGCCCTGATGGTGTACATATATACCACAGCACACATGTGGACTTTGTGGGAATTGGTTCTAAGGAGCTGTTGGGTGCTGTGATTGAACTAGGTTGTCAGACTTGGTGGCAAGTGCATTTACCTGCTGAGCCGTCTTGCTAACCCTACAAGTATTTTATAACTCTTTAGGCTGAAAGATCCTTAAAGGAAGACTTTGCCTTCTTGGTACCTTCTATTGGGCAATATACTGAATGTTTGTAAAGGATGGATTGTTGGGTGGATGGATGGATGAACAAGAAAGAGTATAGATGGATGGATGGATGGATGGATGGATGGATGGACAAGTGGATGTATGTATGTATGTATGTATGTATGTATGTATGGATGGACAAGTGTATGTATGTATGGATGAATGGCTGATTCATGAATAAACAAATGGACCACATTTGTTTGACAGTATATTAAAAATAAAAAATTCACATTATTTAAAATGTTCAACAATCATATGCTTTTTAAAAATGTATCTCTTCTTGATTATTTCAAGTGTAGTATAAAAATGGCATAGACCCTAAAACCACATGAACCTAGGTCCTGGCTTCATGTGAACTTTGTAAATCTCAGTTTCCTCATCTATAAAATTGGGTAACATTATTATTAGTAGGATGTCATCTCAGGGTGGAAGGACCAATGCATCAATTGCCCAAGAGGTTGCATGGGTGTATTCACTATATTGATGAATTTACTTGAGCCAGGAGCTAACTCTCAACCCAGCAAAATAAAAAAGGTCACATTTCATCAGAACCACAAGAGGGAAGGCAGTTCCTAGATAGACACCTATATCGCCTACACTGGAAAAGTAGATAGAGAGTTGAGGCTAGAGCCTAGTTGGTCGAGGGCCTGCCTAGCTTGCAGGAAACCCTAACTTCACTCTCCAGTACCACATAAAAAGACAGGGTGACTTACACCATGAAACCTGTAATTCCAGCATTCCAGGGGGAGAAGGTAGGAGGATCAGGAGTTCAAGGCTATCCTTGGCTACATAGGAAGTTTAGATCAGGATAGGCCACGTGACATTCTGTCTCAAAACAGAAAAGAAAAGGAGAAAAAGGCAGATAGACCACAATGTTTGCTTATTAACTTATCGGGTAGAATGACTTGGAGAGTCATATTTTCTTCCCTGCAACGATATAATGGCAGTAAAAACCATTGTAACTGGAGGACTGTTTGTGATCAAACAGAGGGACTTGAGCTGTGCCCTTAATGTAGTGAGAACACAACCACTGGAAACACTTGAGAGAAAAGTACCATATCCTTAGGGTCACAAAGCAGCAACCTGATTTTGGGGTCCCAACTGACCAGGTTCAGCCACTTGCCTGAATGACTGAAGAAGTCATAGTGGTAGTAGTAGGAGTAGAAAATTTGTTTAGCATACAGGAAATGAATGTAGGGACTAGCATCCTAGACTTGCCTGTAAGATCCAAGAAGAACTTCAGGCTATACAAGAAGGAACAAACTTGTTTGGGTGATCGTTATCTCGGGAGTGTGAGGAGCCTGGTTGGTGACAGGAAAGCTACTGCCTACAGAGTAGTTTTGACTCTTATTGCAACATGTTTATGGTCAGACTTGGAACCCACAGTAACTGCAAAAAAAAAAAAATATGACTCAGAAAAAGAGCAAGACGTTAGTTAGGTCAAGCACTTCATCTCCTTTCAGGGTTAAGACAACGACCGGAAAGTTCTAGATGTTCCCTCAGTAGTCTGGAACAGTGCAGCTTAAAGCTAGACGCAGCAGTCTTTCCGCCACCTCTCCCATGCTGGCCTCTGAGCCTGTGACACAGATGTCCCATATGTAGCTGAGTACTCCACAGGTCCATGCTGGCCTCTGAGCCTGTGACACAGGTGTCCCATATGTAGCTGAGTACTCCACAGGTCCATGCTGGTCTCTGAGCCCGTGACACAGGTGTCCCATATGTAGCTGAGTACTCCACAGGTCCATGCTGGTCTCTGAGCCTGTGACACAGGTGTCCCATATGTAGCTGAGTACTCCACAGGTCCTTGTTCTCTGCATTTGACTAGCTGTGAATTTCTGCATTAGCTACATCCTCTTCACTAAGAAGCATCTCTGGTGAGGTCTGGGAGCTGCACTAATCTATGTGTACAGAGATTCTAATCTAGAAAGGAGGAGTTTCATAGTATGCTTATTTGACAGAATTTATTTCAGAAAATAATAGAAGTAGGTTTGGGGAGAACCATATTGGAACAGTATTTTTGTTTTTTTTTTTTTTTTTTTTTTTTGGACAAGACAGGACCATACAGTCAGAGCAACTGTACAAGATAGAGTTAGCTAATACGAGTGTGTGAGGAAAAGGGCTCACAAACTGGAGATATTGACAGCTGGGGGAGGGGAGAAGACCAACCAGTTTTCTTTAAGAATGTGTTCCCTGGTAGGCTGACCATGTTCCAGCAGATAGGTCCACATGAATGAGTATATAAGTAGCCCAAATTGGTGCGAGTGGAATGGGAAGGTAGCTCAGAAGTTTGGAGCAAATACTGCTTTTGCAGGGGACCCACATTTTGTTTCTTGCACCAACAGTCAGGTTTCACAATCACCTGTAATGCCGGTTCTAGAGGATCCAACACCTCTGGGCTCCTCAGGCATCTGTACTGAAGTGCATGTGTCCCTACACAGGCACAAATGCATATACATAGTTAAAAATAAATCTAAAAAAGAGAGGACACCAAGTTAGCAGGAGATGAGGGTTGGGGTGTAAGTGGGAGGAGTCAGGAGTAAATATGATCAAAATATATTGAAGTATATATGGAATTCTCAAAGAATTAATGAAAAACAAAATCACATATATAAAAAGTTCGTGGTGGACAATTTGTTGACTATTATAGCCCTTCAAGTATTAACAGTATTTTATTTACTCTTGGCCTCTTTCACCTCACGGGGAGGGGGCAGGGGGACCATCAGTTTTAGGTGAGCAGTTCTTAAATACAGAGTTGAGCAGCAATCTGACCTAAATGCCCATGAATGCCCAGATGCCAAGTTTCTATCCTTATTCTTAGTCAGGTATCTGCAGGCCCAAGCAAAGAGACACCACTACAGCAAAACAGAGGTTAAATCCCTGTTACACTTGGATTCTCACTGCCTCTCTTCTTAGGTGAGTTCGCATATCTTTCTTTGTGGTGTTATATATATTTACATTTTAATACATGTATTGAGTGTGTGTGTGCCACAGTGTGGAAGTAGAGGTCAGAGATAAGTTGTGTGAGTTAGTTTCTCCTTCCATCACGCCAAGCTTGGCAAGTATGCTTACCAGCTGATGTATCTCACAGGCCTAATTATTATTAATTTATGATTCACAGGATATCTTATTTCTTTATTTTAATTTTTTTGGGGGGTGGAAAGCCTTACCCCAGCCTCCAAAGCACTAGTAATAAGAACACCCTGTCTTACATATCAGCTCTGAGGGCTTTTCTTTTCTTTCTTTCTTTCTTTCTTTCTTTCTTTCTTTCTTTCTTTCTTCCTTCCTTTCTTCCTTCCTTCCTTCCTTCCTTCCTTCCTTTCTTTTTGTTGTTTTTTTTGTTTGCTTCTTTGTTTGTTTTGGGGGAGTTGTTTTGTTTTGCCGTGGTTTGGTTTAGTTCTTGTTTTTTGATCTTTGATTTTCAAAACAGGGTTTCTCTGTATAACAGCCCTGTCTGCTCTGACACCAGGCTGGCCTTGAACTCACAGAGGTCTGCCTGCCTATGCCTCCCTAGTGCTGGGATTAAAGGTGACCACCACTACACTTGGGAGGAGATTTTTTATTACTCCAGGTCCTGGTTGAATGTTCCAACTCCTTAGTCTTGTAGCCTGTGAAAGTCAGATCCCACCCCATGCATCATCCTACCTATGAGAGACATGTGACTTCTCTGCCTCCCCCTTCTCTGTGGTCCCTGCTCAGCTTTGTGACAATTCATATGGGAATTACAAATTATCCATCAGATGACAGAGCAATCATTCATGAGAAGGTGAAAGTGTCAACATAATCCCAGATGAAACAGTACACGGTTTGAAATCTCCACCAGCTATCTTTATTAGTTTATTTTGACCTCCTGAGTTTAATTATGGTTGCTGGCATGAGCAGGAATGGATCCCATTTACTGAAACATGGGCAACTTGAAAACACTAAAACACAGCATATACATGTATGGAATTGTCAAGAGATAAAAAGGGGGAACAGAAACTGAGAGACACTTTTAAAAAGAGAGCATGTTAATTCTTATATATGTTGCTTAAAGGGTTAGAAGAAATTTTATTTTATATTTTTCCTATAAACTAGATACCTTTTAAAGATTTACTCTGTGTGTGTGTGTGTGTGTGTGTGTGTGTGTGTGTGTTTGCTCACGCCACAGCAAGTTCATGGAAGTCAGTAGACAACTTGAGGGAGAAGGTTCTCTCTTCTCTGTTCCTTTGTAAAAATAAATTTGAAGCCATTTATTAAGGTAAGAAAATTATTTTCCATTTGACTGTAAAGTGCCTGGGATATAACTCAGTCAGGGAGCTTTGACCACACCTCTTGTTTATTTCTGCAATCCTTCACTGAGCAAGAGGAACTCCCATGTTGACAACAGTGGTGTCTCTGTAGCTCCATCTTCTTGTTGATTCAGAGGGCATCTTCAAATGGATTGCAGCATTCTCTCCACAGCCATAGGCTTTCAAAGGCTGCCTGTTGCGAAGTTCTGGCTTTCTGTGTGAGTCTGGGCAAATTATTTCAACATCTCTATTTCAGCCCATAGACTTTCTGAAACAAGAATTTCTGAATTCAATAATAATAATGTGCTTACTACGTGGTAGGAGTTCAATAAACGATAGATGCCATCCTTTGTGGGCTAGGGTAGGGCTGAGGGTGTAGCTCAGTTGGTAGAGTGTTTGTCTTGCATGCACAAAGCTCTGGGTTCCATCCTCGGCTCCCCATGAACCCAGCATGCTCCCTGTAAGTCCATCAAGAGTAGAGCAGGAGGACTAGAATTTCAAGGTCATCCTTGGTGTCACAATGAGTCTGAGGCTGGCTGGAGCGACATGAGACTGGACTAATATACCTTTAGTCATATAGAGATAGGAAATTTAACCTTTTCTCTTTCATGAAGCCAGTTATGAACTACAGATTAGATTCCTGATATGCAAGACAGTGCTATTCAGTTTATTGCTAGTACTTTAGGAGTAGAGAGAAACCTTCTTCATAATATCTGAACACAAGGAAATTAAGAAAGCCTGTGAAAGATACTAAATCTTGATGTGGCAGAGAGTCGAGGCTCAACTTGCTGGTAGCCTGGGTCACTTAAGTTGGCCAGGTGCAACTTCAGTTGGACCCAGCATTCAGAGAGGAAAAGGAGAGTAGAGACATAGTGAGAATATAAACCAACCCACAGTAGTCTAAAACAGGACAGGCATCATTGAACCTGAGACTAGATCATTTCCAGAACAGAAGATTCAGTCCACAAGTCTGGAGGACCCCATGGTGGCTGGCATCTAGCTTCTCCTAGGTCTGATGTGAATCTCTCAGAGGCGCTTTACATTGAAGTTGGAAGGAGCTGAGAATCCATGAAGTCTGCCAGAGACTGGGCAAGGCTGTCTCTTCTTGTTTTCAGCACCTAGAACAGACTCCTTTGATCAGATGGCCTGAGCGGCCCCTCTGGTTGGACCATCACTGATTGCAGAGCTCTCATAATCATCACCAGAGTTTCTGCCATGCATGAGAGCAGGTTGCCGGGCTGCTGGCTGAAGCCTTAGAAAAATATGCTAGGAATGGAGTAGGAGAGTCAGGTATGGGTTGGTGGAAACAGGGCGAGGTGTGTGTGTGTGTGGGGGGGGGTAGGACAAGCTGGGGAGCCAGATCCACAGGTACATCTTACAAGAGAGGACTGGGTGTATTTTTCTCTTTGCAGAAGTCAGAGGTGTCTGGGTCTAGACACAAAGAAGGGACTGAGTGGTGACAAAGACGGGGCACACAATTCACAAGCGCTACCCGGAATCATCCCTACCTACTGAAGAAGCACATTATCCATCCATCTGCCTTTTTAGACTCTCCCAGGCAGACTGTGTGTCCTTTTTGTAACTTAGAATTGATGCCAGTCATGTTAGCATTGCTGTGTCAGGGTTGAAGGTGGAGAGACAAGAACGGAGGCTGGGTGAGTTCTAACTATCTGTGTGGGAGAGAAAGACCATCTTACTTCTTGATGTATTTTGAGTTCTGTATCCCCTGATCCTCAGTCCAGAGGCACGTGCTTGAAAGAGAAAGCAAGGGGTCTGGGGAGCAGAAATCTTAGCCCAGGCTAGAAAGGATTGAGGCCACGAGGCAGGAAGAGCAACCATGAGGGAGCAATAAGGGTCTCTGCTCCTGTCTTTACTCAGAAGAACCTGCTGTCTCCAGTGAGCTCCACCACACTCTACATAAAAGTGAGTCCAGTTTTATGCTCTGGAGGGACATCTGGGACTGAGAGCTGAGGCTGGAGCCCAACAGGAAGGCCCATCAATACGGGTGCGGAGCTGCCATTGAGTTAACTTCTTTGAAAGTCTGTGCTAGTAGCTTCTTACAACATAAGCCCTTGTTGTTTTATTCTTATTTTTTAATTAATAGGCTTAATGTGTGTGTGTGTGTGTTTCTCTACTACAGCATGTGTGCAAAGGTCAGAGACAGATTTCTGAGTGGTTCTCTCCTTCTATGGTGTGGCTCCCAGGATTTGAATGATGGCCATAAGGCTTGGTAGCAGGGCCTTTCCCTGCTGAACCATCTTTTCTTTTTTCTTTTTCTTTTTCTTTATTTAGAGACAGGGTCTCTTGTAGCCAACTCTCTATGTAGCTGAGGATGACCTTGAATTTTTTTTTTTTTTTTTTTTTTTTTTGGTTTTTCAAGACAGGGTTTCTCTGTAGTTTCTAGAGCCTGTCCTGGAACTAGCTCTTGTAGACCAGGCTGGCCTTGAACTCAGAGATCCGCCTGCCTCTGCCTCCCGAGTGCTGGGATTAAAGGCTGCATCACTACCGCCCAGCGACCTTGAATTTTTTTTTTTTTTTGAGTCCTGGAATTACAGGCATGCGCCAGCATTCCTGGCTTACATGGTACAGGTGTGCGCCAGCATTCTTGGTTTACATGGTACAGGCGTGTGCCAGCATTCCTGGTTTACATGTTACAGGCGTGTGCCAGCATTCCTGGTTTACATGGTACAGGCATTAGAACCCAGAGCTTTGTGCACACCAAGGTTCCTCTTACTTTTTTTGTTTGTTTTTTGTTTTGTTTTGTTTTTGAGACAGGGCTTCTCTGTAGCTTTGGATCCTGCCCTGGAAACTCACTTTGTAGATCAGATTGATCTCAAAGTCACAGAAATCCGCCTGTCTCTGCCTCCTGAATGTTGGGATTAAAGGCGTGTATCCTCTTACTTTTGACAAAAAAAAAACAAAAAAACAAAAAACTTGACACCTCAGATTTACATCAAGCAAAAGTCTAGCCATCAGACCCCTGCCCAAACCTGCCTCCAAACGAAGAAGAATTTGGAAACGCTCACTAGGCAGATCCCAGAGCTTCCTCAGCTGAGTTTCATTCAGCACCTTTGGTCCTCAGCTAAAGCAGGTCCTGTAGCTGGCTCTAAGAAGTGTGGGGAGGGAGCTGAGGCTCCCCTGTGCTCTGGCTTCCCTGGGCAGTCTCTAGCCTGCTCAGCCAGACCCGGGTGGAGGTGGGGGCGGGGCGCTGCTTTTTCTGACGGGGAGGAGGGGCCACAGTTAGGTTGGTCCCTTGGCCATTAAACTAGCTGCTGTCACAGGAGCCGCCCCAGGCTTCTCCCAAGCGCTCAGGGACTGAGCCCCGACCCTCTGTAAAGCAGTCAGATTTGGGATCAGCTCTCTGCAGACAGCAAACCCTGTCCCCTGTCGCAGCACAGGTTACATGGGTCCCGGGGTCACCTGTCCGTGGGGAAGCCGGCTCTCAGGCTTCCAGATGAGGACTTGGATAGAGCCTGTGGTGGCCTCAACCCAGGTAGCTGGCTCCCTCTACGACGCAGGACTACTCTTGATAGTGAAGGAATCCTTCTCATCTGAGGCTGGAGGCTCTTCCAACCACAGTGCCAGCCAGTCGATCAAGGGGCATCAGGAGAACCAACAGCAGAAGGCCATCTCCAATTTCTATATCATTTACAACCTCGTGATGGGTCTGACACCGCTGCTGTCCGCCTATGGGCTGGGCTGGCTCAGTGACCGCTACCATCGCAAGATCTCTATCTGCACGGCAACGTTGGGTTTCCTGCTGTGCCGCACGGGACTCCTCCTCAAAGTGATGCTGGACTGGCCGGTGGAGGTGTTGTACGGAGCAGTGGCGCTCAGTGGGCTCTGCGGGGGCTTCTCCGCTTATTGGTCCGGGGTCATGGCACTGGGATCCCTAGGCTGCGCTGAAGGCCACCGCTCCTTGCGCCTCATCCTCATCGATTTAGTCCTGGGCTTGGCTGGGTTCTGTGGGAGCATGGCCTCGGGGCATCTCTTCAAACAAATAGTTGGGCACTCTGCTCAGGGCCTCCTGTTAACCTCCTGTAGTGTGGGCTGTGCGGCTTTTGCCCTTTTCTACAGCCTTTTTGTGCTGAAGGTCCCTGAGTCTGTGTCCAAGTCCAAGGTGTACCCCACTGTAGATACTGTGTCTGGCATGGTGGGCACCTATCGAACCATGGATCCAGATGAACTGGGCAAGCAGGATGTATCCAGGAACCCTTTGACTCCTGGGAAAAGGAAGACCTCCCAGACCATCATCGCCCTGTTATTTGTGGGTGCCATCGTCTATGACCTGGCCGTTGTGGGCACAGTGGATGTCATGGCCCTTTTTGTGCTAAAGGAACCTCTCAGTTGGAACCAAGTGCAGCTGGGTTATGGGATGGCTTCTGGGTACATCATCTTCATCACCAGCTTCTTGGGCGTTCTAGTCTTCTCCCGCTACTTCCCAGACACCACAATGATCATAATTGGGATGGTCTCCTTTGGGTCTGGAGCCCTTCTCTTAGCCTTTGTGAAGGAGACATACACGTTCTACATTGGTAAGTTTGGGGCTTAGGGAGGCAGGACGCTGCAGGCAATCTGTGTCATAGGTTAGGGGTGTGGTCTAGGAGTCTCAGTTCAGTACCAGGCACTGAACTTGAGTTCAGGAGGTACAGGGGAGACAAGAATGGGTTTGTCTGTTTCGTGCATGTGTTACCTGTATTGCTCACTGGATCTTGCCATAGTGGTGCCCATGCGCTGGGGCAAGGAGGTGTAGTGAGTGGATCGCACAGCCTGAAGTGGAGGTGGGTTCATGTAACTTTAGTAATTTAAAATTGTATCTATGTAACCAGAGTGGGCAGCTAATTGTATCTATGTAAGCAGAGTGGGCAGTGTGCGTTATACTGCGCCTGCGATGCTCAGAGGACGGTTTGGGGGAGCTTATTTTCTCCTTACACCACATGGGTTCAGGGATCGAACTCAGGTTATCTGGTAGCAAGCACCTTTACCTGCTAAGCTACTTCCCCATCCCTCTCTTTCTAGCTTTAAATAGATAAAATACACAAAAGGTTCCCTAAATCATCTAGGGCCAGACAAGAGCTTTTTAAACAATGCACAGAATTTCTCAGTAATTAGCTCCAATAGAACTCCATTGGCTCTACAACCGTTGGAGTGCATGCCCACAAGACCATGGACTGAGGTTTCCACTGGAGGACAGAGAGGTCAGACAACCTGGAGCAGAAAGCTCTAGAACTCATGCTGTAACAGAACTTTCTCCAACTAATAGTGGCCTCACCTGTCAGCACAGTGTCCACTAGCCATGTGTAGCTATCGAGCATTTGATATGTGACTAGCATAAGGAAAGAACAGAGTTCAAGGCTTATTTCATGTTAACTTACGTAGGCTGCACGTGCCGAATAGCTAACAATTTGGAAAGAAAAATTCTAGATGGTTATCAGGGAACTACCCCAGGTCATAGACCTCAGAGAGAGCCAGCAAAATGGCAATGTCCAGTTAAGAAATCCTTGTGCAGAGGACAGAGTGCCCTTCTCTCCAGCCCTTCCCCCCTCTTTTTCTTTCTCTCACCATCCCCCACTAGTTAATAATGAGGTGTGGCAGCTGAACTAGGTGGGGGAACCATTTTTGAAAGAGCCAGAGATTCAGAGTCTGGGCTACTCAGGGGGCTCCCAGCAGAGAAATCTAATGCTTCTGGGCCAAGACCACAGGGACTGGGGGTGGGGGCGCTGGAGGGGAAGCCTTTGTTTGTTCTGATCTGTGTTAAAGCTGGACTCAAATGAGAAGCATTCTTCCGATCTGTTACAGCTCGAGCCATCATGATGTTTGCACTCATCCCCATCACGACCATCCGATCAGCCATGTCCAAACTCATAAAGGACTCCTCCTATGGTGAGTAGAGGACTCTCCAGGAAGTCCTGCTCGCTGTCACATATGACTCTCAGAAACAGAAGATTCAGAAGCAGGGCTGGGGAGATGGCTCAGTTGATAAAGTGCTTGCACGAGGTCCTGAGGATGGATCTCCAACACTCATATAAAATGCTGGTGTGGGAGCTGGGGGGGACGAGAGGAGGGTTCCTGCAGCTTTATGTCTACCCATAGCCTTTACACACACATACACACATACACACACACACACACACACACACACACACACACACACACACACACACACGTTCTAGAAGCATCCTCAAACTTATAGGGAACGTACTGGGTTCTATGTAGGGCAAAAAGAATGGAGAAAGGAAGGTAGAAAAAGTTCACAAAGCTAATCACTACAAGTCAGAGTCAAGGAAAGATATTTCTGGAAGATGAAGACAGGATTCCCTCCAAACTGAGCCATGGGGACTGAAAAGGAGTCCTTAGGAGAGTGATGGGAGGTCTCTGGAGATCCCCAGGGACCAGGTGGGGAACGAGACAGGGACAACAATGTATGTCTTGATAATCTCTGTCTCTTCCACAGGAAAGGTGTTTGTTATACTGCAGCTGTGCCTAGCTCTGACTGGCGTGGTGACATCCACCCTATATAACAAGATCTATCAGCTCACTCTGGACAAGTTCATGGGCACCTGCTTTGTCCTGTCTTCCTTTCTCTCCTTCTTGGCCATTGTCCCAATTGGGTAAGACAAAACTGTCTACTGTGTGGGTTAGGGCCCTGCTGTTTACGTCAGCCACTGGCTTTTTTTTTTCAATTATAAGCACTTTCTCAAAGAAGGACAGCACCAAAAACTTGGTTCCTTTCTGACAATTTCATAAAAATATTTATTTATTTATATGCTTCCTTACAGTTGGAGGCTCTGTCAGAAACTCACAGGAGCCATTCTGACCAAATCTTTGGTTTGGATCCTTTGCCCCTTCCAAGGACATTTTCTTCTCTGTGCCCTGAAGGGACTCTGTGACCACTACGTGACTTGACACGTGTGAGCTCCCCAACAAGGCCGTAGGCAACAATTCCTTGACCTCTTCCTGGCCTCTCCCTTGTGAAACAAAGAGCACTCACCTCCAGGCAAGCACAGGCAGATGACCCAGAAGTGAAAGAACAGGCGAGTTTCTCCATAGCCAGACACTGGTCCAGGAGTCAGAAGGATGGAAAAAAAAAAGCCAGGATTATTTGGCTTCACTAGAATAAGTGTGAATTGCAAAGGTGTGTGTGTGTGTGTGTGTAGAAGGAAGCGGCGGGGCTGCGTCCCGCCACCCAGCTGCCGGCTAGCTTTACAACCGAAATAATTACACGGAAACTGTATTCTTTTAAAACACTGCCTGGCCCATAGTTTCAGCCTCTTATTGGCTAATTCTCACATCTTCCTTTAACCCATATTTAGTAATCTGTGTAGCACCACGAGGTGTGGCTTACCAGGAGAGATCTTAACCTGCGTCCATCTCAGAGAGGAGAATCATGGAGACTCACTATGGCGACTGCCTGAAGCGCCTCCCCAACTCTCCCAGAATTCTGTTCTGTCTATTCCGCCTACCTAATTTTCTGTTCTCTTAAAGGGCCAAGGCAGTATCTTTATTAATAATGAAAGTAACACATAGACACTCCTCCATCATTTCCCCTTTTTCTGTTTAAACAAAAAAGAAAGGCTTTAACTTTAACATAGTAAAATTACATGTAACAAGAGTTATCAAGCAAGAATTACAGTTACAATATTTATATCTATTTTTTATCATAACTAAGGAAAACTATAACTACCTTATTATTTAACTCCATCAAAGACTCCAGAAGGATATAATATTACCTAAGTAAACAAGAAATATGCAGCTTTCAAACTCTAGAAATGAGAGACAACTTGCTGCCTGGACAGTCACCCAAAGTTCCTCTGTACCGTTGGGGCATCCATCTTCAGCCTTCAGGCCCATAGTGTCCAGCAGACTTTTCCATGAAGCAGGAAATTCCAAAGACAGTTCAGTCACTTTCTGCTGTGTCCTGCAGAACGTCTCGCAGACTCTTTAATGAATCAGGAACCCCGAAGGACCATCTCACCTCTAGGCAAGTTCAGCAGTCCTCTCTCTGTGGGTTCTTTATGTCCAGTTTATGCAACAGTCCAGGAAAGAGCAGTTTCTTGCCCATATGGCTATCAAACTCCATAAGTAGCCTCTTCGATGCCCATCTTCCTCTCGAAGTAGATTGGTGCTGCCAGGAGCAGACGTGTCTCATAGTCATGAAAAACCCTAAGTTATTAAAACATTAAATGCCATATTCTGCAGTCTTTGAAAGATATGAAGAATGTCTATCTAACTGAAATATATCTCTACATATCTAGAAAATCTAATAACATGACTACAAGCTTAACTATTATCAATGATTATCCATTAACAACCTATATTTTCTAATTATACATTACATTTTTAAATGAACTACACAATCACAATAGCTTAATCAAGATCAGAAATACATATACATATAACAAATTGACCTTAAAATCCATACCAATGCAAATTATTCATATCTATATCATCTCCCCCTTTAAATGTAAAAGAACATTTATAAACAATATTTGGGAAAATGGGCGCAGTTATTTCTCTCCAAACTGCTTCCTGCTGAATGGGGGCGCTGTTAATCAGATATTTTATGGTATAACCTATCTGCTAGGTTCATCCCAGTCGGCAGTTGAGCGAAGTAATTTTTTGAGGGTGTTCACAGCAACCTTTCAGGAGGGCGTGGTTTATCATACCATATTGGGATAGAAGCAATCCATAGAGCCTCATCCTCTGTGAAAACAAAAGAAGAAACTCTTTTCCAAAGCATCATGTTCTTAGATCCAAATCCTGAAGTCATACCATTAAGATGTCCATTCTGGTCTAGCCTGGCAGCCCATATAATGAAATGTCTCTCTGTACTTAGCTCCTTTACAGTCAAAAAAATCAAAGAAAACACAACAAAATACATAATCCAGACTCTCTGTGAGTTTTCCATTTTTATGTGGCTTATTTTTACTCTATCACTTTACTTCTTTTAATCTATAACTATCTCTACTCTGTCTCTTTAAAGACTTTACCCTTTTTTTTTTTAGGCATTAACTTTATTCTCTATATTTTTTTTCTCTCTCTCAAGCATATGTACATTCATCCAACATTGTGACTCATTTAAAAGTCTTTTATGTCTGAATCTGTCCTATTGTGACTCTGTAATTTTTTACTGTCCAGAAACATGTTTGATTTGTGCCTTTACATCGCTAAGCGCTTAAGACTCTAAGCTGTGACATTTCTAGGTCAAAAACAGGTACTGCAGGCTTGCCACGCCCAGTCCAACATGGCGGAGCCGCTTGTGACTCTGAATCGGTTGCACCTCCGAGCTGCAGAGCCGCCGGGCTGTTTTAGATGTTGGCTCCACCTCTCTCCAATTTTAAAATGGAGGATGTATCATTTTCTGTTAGCTCTGGGGCTGCCAGGTAGGAGCCGCACTCAGCATTTTAACTGTGAGACTGAGCGTGTGGCACAGAAACTCTTTTCATCCAAGTTACAGCCAAATCTGATGCGCAGAGCACCGCACAGTCTGAAAACATCTCCCTCTATGGCGGCAGGAATCCGCCATGCTCTCCTGCTCGCCTAAGCCTGATTCCGCCATCTGCCCAGGTGCAGGCAGGGAGCAGGGAGCCATTGCCATGGTCTCAGCACACTCTCCTTCCGATCCCAAGTGGGAACACAAATATCCAGGCCCATAAAAGCCATTGAAATGCTTTATAGCCAGAGTTTGCACTGGCGGCACAGCGCAGGAAGCTGCGTTTTAAAATGACTCAGCTTTTTTTTTTTTTTTTTTTTTTTTTTTTGCCGCTATTGCCGAAACAGGAAATCTCTCTATGGCACGTCCTAGCAAATAGCAAAAAGCTGTGTTAAACTCTCTCTCTCTCCTTTATTTAAAGCCCTCTCAGGTTTTTAAGTGGATTTAGTCACCACGTTGGAGCGCCAATCTGTTGAAGGAGCGGCGGGCTGCGTCCTGCCACCCGGCTAGCTTTACCCAAAATAATTACACGGAAACTGTATTCTTTTAAAACACTGCCTGGCCCATAGTTTCAGCCTCTTATTGGCTAATTCTCACATCTTCCTTTAACCCATATTTAGTAATCTGTGTAGCACCACGAGGTGTGGCTTACCAGGAGAGATCTTAACCTGCATCCATCTCAGAGAGGAGAATCATGGAGACTCACTATGGCAACTGCCTGAAGCGTCTCCCCAACTCTCCCAGAATTCTGTTCTGTCTATTCCGCCTACCTAATTTTCTGTTCTCTTAAAGGGCCAAGGCAGTATCTTTATTAATAATGAAAGTAACACATAGACACTCCTCCATCATGTGTGTGTGTATGTGTGCGCGCGCGCACACACACGAGCACGCATGTGGGCTGAAGTTCATCCTCTCCTTACACCATGTAGGATTTGGACTTGAACTCAGGTTGTCAGGCTTGGTGGCAAGTGTCCTTACCTGTTAAGCCATCTTACCAGCTCTGCAACAAATGTTTTGAAAACATTTGTGTGTTCAGATGCCCTTGAAGGCCAGAGGAAGGTCTTAGATCCCTTGGAGCTAGAGTTAGAGGTTGGTATAAGGCCCTTGACATGGGTGCAGGGAATCAAACTCAGGTCCTCTGGAAGCATCCTTACCTACAGAACCATCCTGCCAGCTCTACACCAAATCTTAATTAGCCACACAGAATCTTCATGATCTTGCGTCCAGCAGGCAGAGGCTCTGACCAGATGATCATGCGGATCAGGCACCTACCTGTTAAGTGCTTCCCCCATCAGCCGTCAGCCGTAGAGAAACACGTGCAGACAAAGACACATTTCTGCACATTGCATGACTAGAAAAGATTTGAAATGACTGCCCTCAGGTCCCGTCTCCACAGACTGGGACTCGCACAGCCTGAGATAGACATTGTTTTAAAGCTCGGACAGCTTGTGTTGAATGTATAACTAAGACTGAACAGGCATGGTGTAACAGCAATGTTTCCATGGCCTTCCCTTGTCCCGAGGTCACTCAATGAGAATCTGAAAATCTCTTCCAGCTAAAAATGGCCAGGTTCTTGTGCCATCAGTCATTAAGTAAAAGTAGGAGCAAAGCCTGTGGGGTTCTAGCCACAGAAGGGAAGGCTATGCCTTTCACAGACAGTTTCAGGAAGGCGTGCCCAAGCAGGGCGGGAGATGGAAGTCCGAAGGCTGGACCAGCTACTGTTGCATTCTCCTTTCTGATGCCAGGAGAGGTCTTTAGGCCAGGGCTGCCAACAGCCTGGTCATAAATGAGGGGGCGGGGTCTGAGTGGTCCCTGTAACAAAGGGAAGGCATAGTCACAGTCACCATGGGAACCTGCCTTCCTTGCTAGTTCTTTACATGAACAGGGGGTGTTAAGGAAGGCTTCAGGAGGCTCTGTGGCTCCAAAACCTCCCCCTACCGCTTGCACAGGTGCTCTGTGCTACACGGGGAAAATGTAAACCTCCACGATTTCATGTTCTCCAACCTCACACAACATACATCCATATCCCATCTCCATCATAGACTATAAAAAAACAGTACTAGTAAACACTTTAAATCTTTGTATGTAATAATTCATAAAGACTCCTTCGGGGTAACTATTATTTATCCCTATTTTGCAGAAGAGAAAACAAAAACTCCTCCCTCCACGTTGGTCTAAATTAAATCTTGTTTAAGCTTCTGTATTTTTCATTCACAGCACACTAGTTGGTGATCTGTTTAATAAGCTTTCTACTGGACTACCGGCTTGCAGAAGACAGAGACCACAGCTGTGTGGCTCCTTATGTGCCCACGGTGCCCAGTAGAGAGCTCAGCAACTAAGTAGTCTAGAACAGTGGTTCTCAACCTGTGGGTTGCGACCTCTGGGTTGCATAGTAGATATTTACATTACAATTCATAGCAAAAACAAAACCACAGTTATGGAGTAGCAACAAAAAGAATTTTATAGTTGTGGGTCACCACAACATGAGGACCTGTATTAGAGGATCGCATTAGGAAGTTTGAGAACCACTGCCCTAGAAGGATTTGCTTAGTGACTAAATGCAGGACTGAGGGGAAGATGAAACAGCTGTCTAGTCCACAGTGTTACTGGAGACAGGGAGAGGTTCATTATCCCAGGACTCACTTGGTAACATCTGATGCACTATGGAGACAAAGTTTCCCTCCACTGATGAGAAAGCCCGGCGGTGGCTGAGGATCCAGGCACTGGGGAAGCTACAAAGCTGTCTGCTTCCCTTTGCCTCACCCCAGCTCTCCTTCTCTAATCCTCTTTTGCAAATCCTTACAGCATCGTGGCCTACAAACAAGTCCCAAGGGCACAAGGAGAGGGTGCAGAGAAATGAAGGAGCTGAAAACACCATCGATTACCAAGTTCTGCCCATGAAACCCAAATTCCAGCCTTCCAATGGCCTGCTGACGCCCTTACGTTCCTGGTGGGAGGGAAAATCACTTTCTGGGTGTTGGAGGAAAGGCAGAGGTGAGGGCCTGGGGTACCGGCTGCTTGCACCAGCATTCTAGGTCCTGAAAGAGTGCAGGCTCCATCCAGCTAGCCTTTCTTCCATCACTGTCTTAAAGGTTCCAATTAAGGATAACAAGTCACATGGGCACAGTGCTAGAGGTTCTATGGAAGACTTAAGTCTGTATTTCACCAGCTCAAGGGGGATGAACATGAAATGGACATTTTGTAAAATCTGACATTTTTGTATGAATAATAATAGTTTTCAAGTTAATGTAAAATCTTGAAAAAATCAGTCTTCCTCAGCTAGAAACAAGAGAGCAACAATGTTCAGTGTTAACACTGTTGCTTTTAGGAAGCTCAGTTGGTGGAGTGCTTGCCCAGCAAGCACTGAGTCCTGGCTTCGAACATCCCGTGCACACCTGTAGTTCCAGCACCTGAAAGGCTGAGGCAGAAAGATCAGAACTTTAAGACTATCCTTAGCTATACTGCAGTCTGAGGCCACCAGGAATACATAAAGTCCTGCCTCAAAGAAACAAACCCAGCAACAACAGCAAAATCCAGCAAGTACCAGTGAAATACACAGTCGGACACTTTCAATGATTACTTTCTTGAGCGGATGGTGTGAAGAGATGGGGAAGTCTAGCATCGGCTTTTCTGAGTTACTTATTCTGATTGTCCTTTTTGCTCTGAATAAAACCAACATTTACATTGTGAGTTCAAATCCTTCTTCTCTGGGTGGGACCCCTGTAACTACAGATGTAGCATTCTCAAGCTGGAGTGAAATACAGTTTGTATCTGATTCCCTTCCAGGGAATGATCAAAGCTTGCCTTCCCTCCTCCTCTCTTCCAACCTCAGTGCATTTCCAACCCCATCCTCTTCCTTCTGTCCTTGCCTCTTTAACTCTTAGGTGCCAAAAGCCCCCTTTGGTTCTTCAGTACTCTAAATTTCTCCCACAGACTCCAGAATTTTCCCAACACCTGAGTCAATACCTCCAGCTCCTTATTTTCCCCCATTCATCATTTAAGATTACTGTACCATCCTCTCCTTCTGACCATAGGATAGCGTCACCTCTACCTCCCAGGCCGGCAGGCTCCAAATCACCTCTGACCTAGTCCCCTTTCTCAAAGTTATCTCTTAAATCCAGCTGCCCCATTACAACCTCTTCCTCTTTTATCACTTCTTGCTTTGGTTTAAAAAAAGATTTTTATAACATGTGTGTGTGTTACCATGTGGGTCCCGAGGGTCAACACCTTCACCTTAACAGTCATCCCACCAGCTCTTGCCATGGCTTTAGCTCTTATTTCTGTTTCACAGTCTGACCCCAACCCCCCAGCATCTGACCTCTGTACCTTTTTAAATGAGAAGGTGGAAGGCATATAAATGTTCCTTTAAAAAAATCAGCTGACTAAGCATATAGAAAAAGCTTACTCATTAATATTTAACTTAGTGGGCTGGAGAGACGGCTCAGTGGTTAAGAGCACTGGCTGACTGCTCTTCTAGATGTCCAGAATTCAATTTCCAGCAACCACATGGTGGCTCACGACCATCTTTAATAAGATCAGGTGCTTTCTTCTGGCCTGCAGACATACATGCAGGCAGAATACTGTATACAAAATAAATAAATCTCTAAAAAATACTTAACTTGGACATATTTAAACATATAGTACTAGGAGAAGCCCTTCCGTAAGGGCTGTCATAAGTGCTTACCAGACAGGTGCTTTGTGTTTGTAATTACTAGTTTGTCAAAAACCCTATAGGGAAGGCTTATCTGTACTTCAAAGGTCATAGTATTGAAAAGCTCAGAGATGTAACTATTCTAGAATCACAATGGAGTTTAAGTCTCAAATCTCTTTATTCCATCTTGCTGCCCCATTTTATATCACTGTAGTATTAGATTAATGATGTTGGATTATTAACTGATTATCACTAAATCCAGAATCATTAGGGCATCCATTTCCAAGGTCTGGGATGCATATATATCATATATATAAATATGAAACAACGCCTCACTATCAAGCCTTGGTTGACCTGGAACTCAATATGCAGACCAAACTGGACTCAGACTCAGAGATCTGCTGCTTCTACCTCCCATGTGCTGGGATTAAAGGTGTGTGCATCAAGTTCAGCTTCATTTTAAGTTACATGTATATGTGCTGAGAGGGAATGTGCATGTACGTGAGGAGAACGCTGAAGGCTCCAAGAATATAAAAATGTAGATTCCAGAACTAAGAATGTAGAAATAAAGAAATATAAAGTTGTAAGCCTAGGAGAATGAGAGCAGGTTGTCAGCAGCTTCCTCAGCAGACCAAGGCTTAACCATCAACTGTGGGTTACTCCGCTTTACAAACCATAGCTCTCTTCACAACGCCAAAGCATCTCTCTGCAATCTGAGAGCTAGCCTACAGATATGAGCTGAGTCAACTTTTATGAGATAGATATATGACCTCTAGGTTACACATTATCCCTGCTGTGTGAAACTGGCAGCATCAAAGGAAAGAGCACAGGGCTTCAGTAAACACCACCTGGAAGTACCAAGAAAGACATTAGATTAAGTGCAAACACTAGTTTAACTGAAAAACTCTGTTAATGGAGATTTTAAAGTAAGGCAATCTGTATCTGAGTTTTACCTCGAGATTGTAGAAATTCCTTTGTTCAGACCTAATGCTTGGTGTCCCTACAATAAAAAGGTGGGTTCAGAAACCAGCTTTCGCCACAGCCTTACAGAATCCATCTCTGGCTGTGGTCTCAGCTAGCTTTTTGTGCCCCATGGGGATTTTTAATTTAATTTAATTTTTTCCTGGAATCTGGTTTCTGGATTAAAGTTCTCTTCTGGTTTATTAGACTTTGGTGGTTTGTCCCCATCTTTGTGCGACTCCCCAAAAGAGGTCCCAAAGAGCTGGGGTTATATGTGGTTGTACTGGGAACTGAATTCTGGCTCCGTTCTCCTCAAAATCACTCTCATAAACCACAGGCATTCCTTTTCTTGAAAATGCCTCTCAAACATGGCAGGAAAACAAAAACAAAACAAGAATCAGGAAATGGCTGCCCATGTGGGAAAAATCTGTGTACCATCAGCCTGCCAATCTCACTGATACTATAGCAGTGTTTCCATCTCCCTAAATTGGTGCCAACTTATAAGACTGCAGGGGAGGGTAAATTGTGGCAGGACCTACCGTGAAGTGAACAGGAAGGATAAGTGTGTACTTACGTATGCCTTTTCTTATTACCCTGCAAGAAACGTTCCGATTCTCATAAGCAAATTATCATCTGTTAAGAGAAACTTTAAAAAACCCAGAAAGATAGGCACCCCATTTTCCTGTCCTAAAAGGTACAAATGAGCACATGATTCAGGGTAAATAAAGCATCTTTTTATAGGTTTATTGGTCCATTGCTTTAACTGAGGTAAAGATTTTTTTAATTTACAAGCTAATAGTTTATCAAGCAATACAAATTCTTTGTTTACCTCAAAATGTAATACTAATTCCATAGTAAACAACAAACAGAATTTCTTACACATAAATACACGAAAAATCAAAGCGGACAAGAACCTCGTGCCAACATCAAAAATACAACAAAACATCTCTGGTACTGTAACAAAGAGAAAGGTGACATTCTTTTTCGGTAGTTTCATGAGACAAAGACTTAGTTCTATAAATAAATCACTTTCTTATCAACACATATTCCCTCAAGCACTTATGCTCACAGCTTTTGTTTTGGTTTAATGGCAGCATGGAGAGAGCCAGCACACCAGGGTGGGACTCCATACCTCAGAAGCCTGTTTCTTTCTCTGGAAGTTTTAAACACAAAGAACAATTTCTAAAAAGTCCAAATATTTGTTTTCACCCCCCTTGAAGAGTTAGAATGGGAGTTAGAAGGTTTGCTGGCAGTTTGCTTCATGGGAGTCTGTCAGGTGTAGGCTGTCTCTCCGTGCATTCCTGATGCAGGCATGAAGGGAACAGGCACACGGAAATAGAACGAGCAGGGACTCTGGGGGAGCCCAGCCCTGCACGGCCTAGGTGGGCAGTGCTGACTGGAAGAGACGCTGGCTTGTGCTGCTTTGTTCCTGGATGAAGGCCCAGTGGACACAGCTGTCATGTCGTTTTGTTACACCAATCCACCAATCTAGGGAAAACATTTCTCCCCCTCCTTCCCTCCAGCATTGTTCCCGGCAGAGTGCCAGTCTAAGGCTGTGGCCCAGCCTGTCCAACAGCAGTGTGCATAGGTGTTAACCGCTCTGACCTGGACTGTGGGGCGCCCAGAATCACCCAATACTTGGGCGGTACTTCTGGGAGAGGCACATTTGAACCCTTCAACACTGGCTTTAATAGTGAGGGAGTTGGCAGAACAGGTATGCTATTTGGCATTTCAACCTTTGGAGAATTTCTATCCCAGTGTGCTCTGGGGCCCACTCTGAAGATGCAAGGTAAACCTCTCATGCTGCCATAATCTAGAGTCTTGAAGCCATGCAATTTGTCACTGTTGATACTGTCTGTATCCTCCACACCCCAACTATGCCAAAGCACACTAAGCTTGTCTTTCTCCCTCAAAAACATCAAAACTGTGCTCCCTGTTTCTTGACATTATTTTCAAATACCATTTGCCAACAGATATATTTAGTCTTGCTTCCCCAAACGCCACCTTCCTTCTGTGACCTATACCTCTGGCTGTGACTTTAAGAGGACTGAAGATGGCCTATAATAAGTTTCTAGACCAACTGCTTCTACATGTAAAACTTTTTCTATGCAAACATTTTAAAACACTAGTAAGGCAATTAGTGGGTACTGACAATTTTTTAAGAACTACTGTTATGCTTTTAACAGTATGTGGCTTTTTCTGGATGTGTTGGTTTTCAAGTGTAAGAACACTGATATGAGAAACATCTTATTTGCCTCTTTCAAAGTTTCCCCACCCACAGCACTTATTTACAAACTACAATAGTTAAGAACTAGTAACATTTTTTGCCACACATAAAGTATTGGATAGTCAGTCATACCCAGGAATATTCCAAACAGATATGATTAAGAGAGAATGGTCAGCCCTGTAACAGTGCCTCCAACCTTCTTAGACACTGAGTTCCTGTCCTCTGATGTGTGCAAGCATGGGGACACCTTCAAAACGGAACACTGACGACCTACAGAGCATGCTGGTAAAAACTGAGTCCTCCATTAGTCACTAAATTAAAAATAGGGAGGAAGCAAGCATCCCCAACACACTGACTGCACCTTTATTTGGCCAAGAAGAGGTCATTTTCCTCAACTCTACTGATAAGTGCCTCCTCTTACCTGAGTAGAGCAAGTCACAGGTGATGAGAAGGCACAGGCATCTGTTGTCATCCTGAAGACTCTTGAGAGTGAGAAGGCAAGCCCAAATTCCCAGCATAATTTGTAAATGAAGGTGAACAAAGTCCCCTAGCCACGTGCTTACCTTACTTCATTTCCAAATACCCTTTATGAGAAGATGGGGCCAGCCACAGGAGCTGATCCTCCATAAGAATCATGCTTCATGGTCACCAGCTCCACCTAGCCAGAGAAGAGCCCACCTCCAGCTGACTCCAAGACCCAAACCAGTAGCGTCAACTGTCTCTAAGGCAGTCCTTGGCTTTGTTCTACCCACTCCAACCCGCTCAGGATAGTGCAGTGTGGTGACCTTACCGTGATTCAAATGACCTCACTGAAACAACCAGCTACCTAGTACCTAGAGCTTCACAGGACAGGACCAAGGCCCAGAGGCTGAGTGTTCTTTGGGTGCTATCCTAAGAGAAGCACTGCCATTACGCTCACTTCTAAAGTCAGAATTTCCACTGAGTCTCACCAAGGGCTGCAGTGTGCATGGACAGTTTCTTCCCATGGACAGCAGAAAGAGTACATTCTACTCGACACCTAGAGCATACTCCACGGGGTTCACATCTGTCCCCAGGCACCGTGGGGCTTTCTTGTTTCAGCTATGGGAAAATGCCCGGCGAGTTCAGAAGCCTGGTGAAGCACCAAGCCCGCTGCCGCCCTAAGCCTACTTTCCACTCACTGGCAACCACTACTGAGCCTTAGGAGAGGCTAAAACCCAACCCACACAGGCTGAGGAGTGAGCCCCTCCTTACTCCAGATCAAAGCGTCCTTGCTTTGAGTGCAGCATCACAGATTCTTCTTGTAAACCGTCAGCATTAATAGTATCCTTTTCTACTATACAAACCACAACACTGTCCTAAACTCTTTTATCTCTCCGATCTCCTTGGTTTTAAGAACTTTTTTTTTTTTTGCCTGGGCAGATTTCTAACCCAGTGAACAAACCCTCCATTTCTCAGGTCCTGGGCAGTCATAGGGCCAACTTTCATTTCACTGTCCTGGGTTCAAGCCTCCAACGCTGTGCACATCTCTCTTCCTGAGGTGCAGTGCTCTACACTCAAGGCAAAGTCTCACGGAAAATAAACAAGAGGGATCTGTGACTTCAGGGCAGAGGCTCCAGAAGGAACTAAAGAGGCCTCTCTCAGGCCTTTTGGCACTGTAGTCTCTGAGCAATATTTTGTGAGGGGAATCTCTTTTGGGCTTGGCCAAGAGGAAGCAAATGCTTGGGACTGCTGAGCTTCTGGGGACTTGAGGGAGCCCCAGAGTAGGCGGGTCTACGGCCCCTCTCTTCTGGGCCAGCCTTCACAGCGCTCCAGACGCTAGCCTGAAGACAGGGACAAGAATGCCCTCTTGTGCGTGGCTTCTCCTGGCTTAGCCACTGACATCATTTCTAGGGGATAGAAAGTTTCCATTATTCCAGCTCTTTCTGGAATCTCAAAGCCTAGGGACATTGCTTGCTGGCCAAGTAAATAGAACAAGACAGAAATTTCAAGATGCCGTAAAAGCCAGTCTCTCTGAGGGAATGGCTGTGGAGCCTGCTTCCCTCCGTACACTTCTCCGTGCAGCCCAGGGCTGTTTTCACAGGGCTTCCTTCTGGTGTAGCTAACCAACACACAGGATGACTTGGGGTTTCAGCAACCAGCTAGTCATCAAATTTTAGCTTCTCCTTAATTCTTTCCGTAGTTCTTGCCAAACAGCATTACACTGGACACTTAGCAAGTGCACAGCCCACAAAGCCAAGCTTCATGTTTCCCAAGATGAACATCACTGCTGGCCCAGCCTGGGATCTGCTGACATCTATCAATGGAGGCCTGTCGGTGACTGGACACACACCCTGACTCTACCAGCATGCTCAAGCTGACTCTGGGCATTTACACCCACACCAACCTGATGGCTTCAGAGGTAGAATGAGATGCCAAGCTACTGAAGTTTGGAGTGGACAGACTGTTCTTACCTTTCCACTTCAGTGGGCCATTTCTATTTGTACCAAACAGAATTCACATCAAAGGATTTTAGGATGGCACAGAGGGGGTTTGGGCAAGTACCAATAGTTGCAGGAACTATTATTTCAAACACAAATTTGTCAAATGTGAGGAAAAGGCAAAGCTGTCTAGCTGCTGTCCATGATGTCCCAGATCTGCGCGAGGGAAGGAAGGCTTCAGCATGCGGTGTGCTGATTAGAATTTGCAAATAACTTGTATGTGAAGCAGTAACTCGACTGCTTCATTTCAAAAACAAACAGAACCCCTTCCCTTTACCCGAGGCTCAGATTTATGGGTTTTAGCGAAGAGCCACAGATAAAAGAATACACTATGCAGCTGCTTTCCAACAATGACCTGAGGAAGAGCCGTTCTAACTGCTGGATTTATGGCAACTTGAACAGTTTCAAATAAGACTTTAAGGACAGCCAGCAGTCTCCAGATTTGGGCAGCAAATGGAGATTTCCACATATCTAGAAGCAAAGAGCATGCTGCCACCCTTCCCATCTCTGAGCGCCCTGCACATGC
Source organism: Arvicola amphibius (assembly GCF_903992535.2). Classification (NCBI taxonomy): domain Eukaryota; kingdom Metazoa; phylum Chordata; class Mammalia; order Rodentia; family Cricetidae; genus Arvicola; species Arvicola amphibius. Next base: position 84,372,759 of record NC_052052.2, read on the forward strand.
TTTCGTCCTGACCACAGAATTCTGAGGGTTAAACACCCATGTAAAACATTCACACTGAATTTAGAAACTGGTGACAGTCACGACAATGTGACATACCAGCTCTCACTGCAAGGTTGCCCGGATATTCAGTGGGCATGACAGGAAGTATTAAACCAGACATTTTAGTGAAGTAAAGGCAAATTACATAAAGCAGACACTGGGGCTAGGGCTGGGCGCACAGGAGAGTCGCTGACCATAAAATAGCAGCCGTTTCCTAAGAGGTCTAAGAGCAGCCACGACAATGGTTACACAAGCAAAACAAGCACACTGACACCTTCACAAAGAAAAATGCACCTTTTTGCCAATTCACACCTAAAAGCTTCTCATCTATAGCACTCTGGTGCCAGAAACAAGATCCAGGAGCATTCCCTTCAGCTTCCTGAGGCATCACATAAGACAAGGACACTGGCTCAAGCACTGATGCACACGGACACTGATTTAAATGGACCCATGTGAACCAGAAACAAATCAAAAGATGCCACTCACAATGAGCAGGCAGTAGGCCACAGTCACTGTAAATTAAGGACTTTCCAAGAAGGTACCTATACCTCCTATGCTGGGACAGGTCAACGCCCTGGGGGGGGGGGGAGTGCAGAACCACACGGTCTCCACAGCAAGCCACAGCTGCCTTCTTCATGTCTCCTGTGTCCCTGAAAAGCAGGGGTGTTGTTCTGTCTCACAAAAGCAATTGGGCTGCCCCCAAAGTGATGTCACATGTCATCTGGGAGCTGTTCTGTCCCTTAGTTTCAAGTCTTCGTAGTGTTCCATTTAGGAGGTTCCTTCACAATATGGAGGTATGCTTCTGTTGGGAGATGATTACAGACTCACAGACTCCACCAAGGAATAAATACTAAACTGAAAACAACTGTGGGGGAGGGGAGGGAGAAAGTACACAAACGGGAGGTGCTGATGTGCTGTGTTCTCAAGGCCACCTCTCCGGCACTGCAGGGACACTCTGGTTCAGGGTGCCATGCCCTGTGGAGGCAGAAGAGTCTGTCCCAAGAACAGATCTACTTGGTCTCTTGTTTTTCTTGCAGTAGTGGAATAATTGACTCCCACGCCATGAGGCACTGAAACGACAACATCCACACAAGGTCAGCTGCTGAATGCTACTCTGCCAACCCTGATCCTGCTGGGTCACCTTTGTCCAGTGGCACCTACCTGTGTTATCAATACTATTATCAATAGAGGAAGTGACAAGTGTTTGTCTGGAATGTGTCACCCCATCTTTATGAAAGAACAATGTCCTTACAAGGCGTGCATGCATTCGTGAGAGTGTGAAGCCTACACCCAGGGAGTGGAGATGGATCTACTCTAAGAAAATCTTTCCTTCGACTAAGCAAACACTAGACCAGGCAGGAAACTCCTGATGAGGACACCACCGGTTCTGAGCACCCATGCAGACACTGTTGGAGGCTTGGGTGGGGCTTGTACAAGGATGTAAACATGAAAATCCAGCCACCTGAGTCAGGGTGGGTAGAAAACCTACTCTGATTCACCAACCTGAAGTTTGAGTTGCTTGTTTGTGTCACTCTTAGATCTCCCCAAAGAATGGAGAGAAAGGAGTCCAACAATTCCTACAGTTATTTCTGCTTATGTGAAGGGTGGGGGTGCATTTACCATGACATTTGTATGGATGTCAGAACAACCTTAAGGGGTCAATTCACTCCTTCCACCACGTGGGATCCAGGGATCAAATTCAGGCTGTCAGGCTTGGCAGCAAGTACCTTTACCCTCTCCAGTAAGCAATCTCACCGGCCCAACTATCAGGTTTAATTAGACCCATATACTGTTATGTATTTTATATTTGCTGTTACACAGTTCGTAGTCAGAGCATGAACACAAACTGATAATCCTTTCTTTTCATTCCAGGTCCTTGTGCCAGGCCGAGACCTTAGAAGACTTGGGTACAGCCTCTGAGAGAGGCTGGCTCGGCAGCCGCGTCCTCCCTCTGAAAAGCCTCTTGCAAAAGGGAAGGACAAATCCACTGTAACAGACAGCCCTGGGGTAAAGGAGGAGTGCGTGCTGAGTCACCTGGGGAGGAGTTCTGCAGAGGTGGGAGGGAGGGGAGAGGCATCAGGCCAGGCAGAAAGAGGAGGGGTGACACTTCTCCCTGCTACCTTCCTGGACGATGCAGAAGCCCGTCCTAAATACAGAAAGACTAGGCGGAGGGGAAAGCCATAGAATTCCAAACTCTCTTATCTACAGGAGTCTCTCAGCATGTCCCAAAAAGAATCACGACTGATCAAACTTTCACTTTGGTCCTCAAATGTGTCAGCTCTTTTTTTGCTCAGGGACCTTGCATATGTTGTACCCTTTGCCTACAGGACACGTTTGTCAGACCTTTGGCTCTAAGGATCAGAATAAATGTGACTTCCATAGACTGGTCTTCCCTGCCCACTGATAGACTGAGGATGCCTAGAGGGCTGTGCAAATCCTGCTATTTATCAACTTTGTAAACAATCCTTTGTTTACATACAGCTTCATTTTAGGTATTTAAAAAGAGTATTAAAAACAAACAGGATCTTAATAAGATGTTTATCAGCTTCAACAGATGACTAAAAGGGGTCCATGGCATAGAGAAAATAAAGAAAATTTTATGTGGAACCATAAGGCAACATAAGTAACCCCAAAGTCTCCATAAACTGGGGGGTACCCATGTGCTGGTCTCACTGGCTCTGGGAAGCAGCCAGTTGCTCAGACCAAAGAGCCACATACTCCAGCAGTGTGTAAGAGACGTGCATGAGAACTGGCTCTCTGCTCGAAACTCAGCCCTGCTCAGCCAGGGCGCTTGGGATAGCTCACATGCAAGTAAGGGATGGGGCAAGTCGGGGTCATGCTTTGGGGTTTCTGGAAGACCCACCACCCCCACGAAAGGCTCTGGCCACTAGAAAGCACAGTGGCATGGGCTGCTTCTCACCTTCTCATAATACTGGATATTCTTGTCAGCCAAGCCCACGAGCACCTGCCGGAAGTCATGTCTCTTGTTGCCCTGCCACCTCTCCATATCAGCCTTAAGGTCAGCATTGAAGCACTCCATCCTATCCTGGCACTTCTCCACATGTGCTGGCACCTGGAGTGGAGACAGATTCGTGGCGTTTAAGTACATTTGGTTTCTCCTACTGTGAATTACTCTTCAAACATTTGTAGGGAGCCAAAGTGCTAAATTAAAATGTCCCTGGAAAGCAGAGGCTTGGAAATGTTTGTAAAATGCAAACATCATCCCACCCGTTAACAGAGCAGAGACACACGGGAAACCACTCCTCTGTCTCCATCTGCAAATGGGAAAGAAAGTCCCTGCAATCAAGCGGAGGCCTGGGATCCTGTTAGGATTTGCACGTCCATGCTGACAAACGGTGCAGACTTTGCACATACAGCAGCAGTTGTGCGCACGGCCCTGCATCGTCCCGGGTTTCCTGGGTCACGGGATGCCTTTCCTCATGTATCTGAGTAAGCCAGCTCCCTCCTCTAAACTCTACATCATAAATAAACCGGGGACTTCTGCACTTTAGGTGCCAGAGAATCAGAAAGTCTGAGAATGGAAGGAAAATCGTTGATGGTATCAAAAGAATTTGAAGCATAATAATAGCAGGTGGCTCCAAGTATTTCTTAGTTTAGGAAGACTTTCTCCAAAGGAAGTGTGTCCCCTGGGTTTCATGACCTTCACTTTGCTTCAGTGAGTTGCTTTTATCCCACAGGGTTAGCAAGGGCCTCCTGGTCACGATGGTTTTCCAAAGTCAGATTTTTCAGTTTTATCTCAAGTGCTGCTTTGGGCCCATATGCCCAAGCTAGGTCAACACTTGGCAGTAACAAATGAGACTTTCAAGGTTTTAAGTCCGCAGACCAATGAGCACAAATGTCCCCGAGTTCAGGAGTAACTATTGAGAGCCAGTTTCTATCAACCAGTAATGTAGATACGGCAAGAACAGGGCTGCCCAACTATATGGATGCTGACATCTGACACCCAGGTTCACAGGGAGGTGACACTGTGACTCTGTTTCTTGTTGGTGTGTTTTTGTGACAATTAACTGATGAGTAACATCTAGTATTCCTGACTGTTAGTCATGCTCCTTGTGTCCGATAGACACCGGGAAGGCAATTTCCAAGGAAAACAGTTGGATGTTTTCTATCATAAGATAAAAAGACTGGGGGCTGGGTCACTTGCTAAGGCCCCAGATAGCAAAAATGTCTGAATCAAGGCTAAGCTGTTGTTCCCACAAAGGCTCCTCCATGTCTGGTAAGAAAGTCTTTCAGAGAAGGCTCAGGTGTGATAATCTGTATTGTACTAATTGTTCAGGGCTCTAACACTGTATGTTTTTGTGTGCTGCAGTGTAGGGTGGTGGCCTAAATCCACTTGAATATCCATTTAAAACACATATTCTCGAGCTCTTTCTGTGGGCAGGGTATTTCCAGGCCCCCAAATATAAATCTCTATCTGTCTCCTTTGAAGCAGGGCCAGAGAGCCACATGATTTGCTCCTCCACCACTGATTAGTAAGATTTCCCAGGAATGTAAGACAGACAAAAATCCCCCTGAGGGGAAGAGGTGCTCATGGCTTCTAGTCCCAAGAGCAATGACAGAACCAGTTCCTCTCACATACGACACAGTCGTTCCTCAGCCAGATACACCGAGTAGAGCGTTTCCTTCCTCACAGCTGTGAATGGCAGCACACTGATCCGCACAGTCCACAGAGGCCAGAACCCTAGGCAACGCATCTCCAACATCAAGCAGACTCACATGTTTACCGGTGTGTGGTGGCACAGCAAAAACACAAACTCCCAGGTAATGGCGAGAAGAGACAACTGAGCCTTAGGAGGATCAAGAGCACATTCATAGAGACGGCAAGCAGAGCAAAACCCAAAGCTAGGACATCTAGACGTCTGTTTACATGCTGATGGGCGTATGGGAGAGACAGGAAGTGGGAGCTTAGGTCACAGTGAAATGCATCTAAGTTTGAATCCTTGACATCCACATAAAAGCCACATCTGAGCGAGGTGGCCCTATGTTGTATAAGAAAGTTAACTGAGCAAGCCATAGAAAGTAGATCAGTAAGCAGCATTCCTCTATGGCTTCAGCTTCAGGTCCTGCCTCCTGGTTCTGACTTGGCTTCCTCCAATGCACTGTGACCAGGGAAATCTATATGTGAGTCTGAGTGTGTGTGTGTGTGTGTGTGTGTGTGTGAGTGTGTGTATGTGTGCAAGTGTGTGCGTGCACTCCAGATAAACTCTTTCCTCCCCGGTCTTTATCACAACAATAAAAAGCAAACACACAAAAAGTGACTTCTGTTTTTTTTTTAAATACTTAATTGGCAGAGATTATGTCAATCAAATCATACATCTTGAATAGACAAAATCTCTGCCAATTAATATAAATGGGTTAATTTAAGTTATAAGAGCTAGTTATGAACAAGCCTAAGCTATAGACTGAGCTTTCATAATTATTAAGAATTCTCCATGTCATTCTTTGGGAGCTAGCTAGTGGGAGAGAAAAAGATTTGTTATATATGGTATCCAACATGGGGCTTGAATATCCACATAGGACCTGAGAAAGCTTTTAAAAAAGGTTCCAAGCACACCAACACAGAGCCAGACATGGCGTCTTGGCCCTACAGTCTCTCAGGCTGGCCAAGGTGTACAGAGACGCAGTTTCTGGCTCGAGTCAGCCAGCACCAGGTGAGGAGCTGTACGTTGGGTTTAAAGCTTGGCTCACAGGGTCAGAGAAGGCTGCAGGCATGTAGTGAAGTGGTCCAGACTGAGAAAAACTTTAAACAGATATAGTAAAAAACAGGTATAGATAGTCACAGGAAAAAAAGTTTAAAAATGGTAAAGTCTTTAAAGAGAGAGTAATATAGAAGAAAAAAGACACATAGAGATGGGAAACACACGGGGCCTCTGGATCTGGCATGTTTAGTTGACTTTAGATTTTTTTAAGTATTGATGAGCAAATGGCAGCGGAGACACTGGATTATGAGGGGCGGCTGAATTAAACCAGCCTGTGTACTTTAGGGAAGTCTTAGCTTCAGAATGGAAGTCAGGACATGTGTTAGGTTGTGGGGGTTTGGGGGGGAGGAGGTTATAGATTTGTTTTAACAGGAAACAAAAAGTTATGGCTCTCTTTAAAATTAATGAAGATCAAATATGATTGGGGAGACCTCCTATAATTCATAGCTACAGACATGAAGAAAGAAACCAAGAAAGACTACAGGACAGGTGACATATGCTGATCTCTCTACTGTGGGAACAGCTCTGAGACTGGAGGAGACTGATAAATCTTGCCGGCTACAGAGTCCTCATGACTTCTTATTACATGCCATCCTTTCATATGACATGAATAGAGGTTTGGTTCTACAGTCTAAACAAACTTATAAAGTTAACAGAAGCCCTTTTCCTGCTAAAACATAAAACAAAAAAGTCATCTTTAATTGTCTTGTGCACACTGTATATTCCATACTTGTGTTAATATACATACATGTTATCTTTAAAATGATGTGGGATTCCCCTTTGTATATCGTGACTATGTTTTTATTACTCTTGGTTAATAAAGAAGCTGCTTTGGCCTACGGCAAGGCAGACTAAGGTCAGGCAGGAAATCCGAACAGAGATATATAGAGCAGGTGGAGTCAAAAAGACGCCATGTAGCTGTTGAAGGAGAAAGATGCTGGAACCTTATAGGTAGGCCACACCCTCGTGGTAATGCATAGATTGATAGACATTGGTTAATTTAAGATTTAAAAGCTGCTTAGAAATATGCCTAAGCTATCAGCCAAATAGTGTTTCTATATAATTAATACAGTTTCTGTGTGATTATTTGGGTCTGGGTGGCTGTGAAATGTAAGCGCAATCTTCACTTACATTAGAAGTTTGTGTTTTCAGAAAAACAGGACCAGATACCAAGAAAGACAAGAAGCCCACGTGATCTAGTCTCTCAGAATGACTTCAGATTCTTCAGATGAGCTCTATACTTTCCCACCACACAGCTAGCTCTTCCAGGACTTGGCCATCATCCTAATTCTCTCAGGGTCCCCTAAAGATGCCTTTGCCCCCAGACAAGGAAGCAGAGCATAACACTCACATTCCCAAGAGGAAGGGTGGGTGAGTTTTGGTCATTTGGTGGTTTATGGATGTTTGACATCATTTGGGGGGGCTGGTTACAAGTTGTTATTGGTAATGGTCAGAAAAAAAGCTACAGGAAGATTAGATTCAGGGATGTCTTTCTGAAGGGAAAAGGGTGGATATAGTATAGAAATGATGGCTTGTTGAATCTACTTTTGAACAACCACTACTCTCAAATATCTTATATTGATATGGATTTTTGTATTTTGATACAAATTAAGATTATTCTTATTATACTGAATTTATGTTTCTACTCTTGTTTAAGGTATTATACTTATGCAGCTTACTTAAAGATACAATGTAAAGTTTTAGTCCTTGAAAGCTAATTTAGGATAATAAAGACAGGTTAGTACTTAGTCATCTATAACAATCAAACTTTTAATTATGCTAGTTGTGTTGTCAAGGTCAGAGGTATATTTTAAAAAGATAGATAGTTTAAAAGAGCACTTCAAAGATCTACAGAATATGGCATTTAAAATGCTTTAATAACATAAGGCTTTTCATGACAGTGAGGCATGTCTGCTCCTGGCAGCACCAATCTACTTCAAAAAAGGATAATGGGCATCTAAGAACCTCCATATAGAGTTTGATTTCAATGTGTAAAAGCTAGTCATTTGGGCAAAAAACTACCCTTGCCTCAACTGCTGACAGTATGCTGTCCAGACTGGACAAGCAGGGAACAAAAGAAAATGAGTAACAAACAAAACTTAACCAAGACAAGGTAGGGCAGTCCTTCAAAACTCCTGCTTCACAGAAAAGTCTGTCAGATACTCTAGGCCTGTAGGCTGAAAACAGATGCCCCAACACTGCAGAGGAACCTTGGGTGACCAAGCCAAAGTTCTCTGCTGTTTCTATAATTTTAGAAGTTGTTCACTCTACACTTTCTGTTTACTCAGGTAATATTTTATCCTTCTTTGGTCTTTGATGGGGTTGAAGACTAGATATTTATAGTTTTACAGTTTTCCTTGTTACCAAATTCAGAAAAAACCTTACATCATAGATATACCGTTTTTAAAGGCTGAAAACATAAAAGCTTAAGTTGTTTATCAAATGATATGGGAAGTCCTTCTTTATATGTGTTGCTTTTATTGGTTAATGAATAATAAAGCTGCTTTGGGCCTATTATAGTGCAGAAGAGGGCAAGGCAGGCGGGAATTCCAAGCAGATAGAGAAGAGAGCAGGCGCAGCCAGGGAGAAGTCATGGAGCAGGGGACAGACAAGCCAGAACCTCGCCAGTAAACCATGAGCCTCGCGGTAAAATATAAAATAACAGAAATGGGCCAATTTAAGATATTAGACCTAGCCAGCAATATGCTTAAGTGATTGGCCAAGCAGTGTTTTAATTAATACAGTTTTGTGTAATTATTTTGGGTCTGAGCGGCCAGGAAACAAATGAGTGGCCTCCTCCAACAATCAAAACTATATTTTAAGGTCTAAAAAGATATTTTTAGGATCATAATACAAGTTATGATAGAAAGTGGTATAGGTATAAAATTTTAGACTCACTAAGACTGAATAGATATACAGTACCCTATCCAAATTTGCCAAATACAAATGAACTGGACATTGTGGATATAATTCTTTTATTTTAAAGACATGTTGCATTTTTTAAAAGATTTAATTATTTATTACATATACAGTGTTCTGTCTGCATGTATTCCTATAGGCGAGAAGAGGGCACCAGATCTCATTATGGCTGTGAGCCATCATGTGGTTGCTGGGAATTCAACTCAGGACCTCTGGGAGCACAGTTAGTGCTCTTAACTGCTGAGCCATCCTTCCAGCCTTATGAATATAATTCTTACCTAATAATTGTTCTTAGTGTATACAGTTTGACTGTGTTAGAGTTGCAACCTTTCCTTTTTATTTATACAAAAGGGGGAAATGTGGGAAATTTTACACTGTGTGAAGATGCATTGCTGTGATTGGTGTAATAAAAAGCTGAATGGCCAATAGCTAGGCAGGCAGTATAGGAGGGTTTCTGGGGAGAGAAAGGAAGAGGAGGAGAAATCTTGGCACACAGGAGATACTGAGAGGAAACAGGAGGGTCAAGATGGAAGAGGGATAATGTAGATTAATATAAATGGGTTAGGTTAGAGCTAGTTAGGATCAAGCCTAAGCTATAGGCCTTACTTTCATAATTATAAGAAATTTCCATGTCATTATTTGGGAGCTGGCTAGTGACACATTAATCAACACACTAGACATGCACCTGTGCTTGCTATGATGGCATACTGGGTACAGAAATGTTTCTGTACATCTGCATCTGACATGCTAAGCAATTCACAGAACTGTTCTGTGACTTACTTCCTTGCCCACGGAATGGGATAAGAATACTGCCTCCTCTTTGGGACTGCTTAGTAGCACAGTATCATGTGAAACATTTTTTTTAAAGACACACACAAAGTCAAGGAATGTTATCTCTGAAGTCTGGGTTTCAAAATCTCCAAATCTGTTCCAGGGAGGGGTGGATAGATGACTAGTTTCGATGTTAAATTATCTGCCTGAACATTGGTCCCTACTATTATTATTTCTAATAATTCCCACCCCTTCTATGAATACAACTATAAATTCTAAACAAAACAAACAAAGAGAACAACATATTGGTAGTGGCAAGATCCTATTCTAAATCTAAGGACGAGCAACAGTGTCAGTGGGAGCCTGCAGCTTTCAGCCCAGCCTGTGTTGGGGGCTGGCCTGACCTTGGGACGATCTTCCTTTCTCAGAGCCACAGCTTCCAGTTTGGCTTCGTACTCAGCCTGAACTTGGTCCCTCTTCTTCAATACATTCTGTGGAAGGCAGAGAGAAACATGTTAACAGTCTGCAAAGGGCTCTCCAACTCCCAACCCAGGACAGGGATTATGCTCCAAAAGCTGCACATAACACCAGTTTCTGAGGAAAGGAGGAGGGAAGGATGGAGAACCAATCCTGGAGATGGGGCTCTCCAGGGAAGAACACCAGATGTTGACAGCAACAGATTTTGGGAAGAGCAAGTGGGAGACATGTGCACCCATCGCCACACTGCCCAGAGGCCTCAGCCTCTGTGTACAGAGAACGTTGGCAGACGCTGAGCTCTAGGCTTAAATGCAGGGCTCTCTGGGTTCAGTGGAGAAAGAAGAGTCAAAATAGTTCTTAATTGTAATTATTAATTTATATAATTGACAAAAATCATACATTTTCATTTATTGTATATGAATTGCTCCAAAATACATGCATATTATGATGTGGCTAAGCTGAGCTAATTAATAAACATTACCTCATGCTCATTTTTTTTTGTGGTGAAAGTACTTAAATCTGTTCTCAGCAATTTTCAGAAACACACTAATCAGCTGCTGTCACTCCACTATAGAATAATTATAGAAGATTTATTGACACCTTAGTCTGTTGGGCTGATCCCTGGTGGACTGCTCTGTCCACTGTTCAATTAGCCACTTGTTTATTCTCTATTTTGAATCAGGTACAGGATGCAGAGCCTCAGTTCTCCTCTGAGGGTTCAACTGGAAAAGGTCCTGATGTACAAAAGGTGGGATGCACAAGAGTTCTGAGTCCCTGGATGAGCAGCAAGTGGGCTCAGTGACAGTCAACCTGGGAGGAACAGAGGCAAGGGTATGTTCGTTCTTCAGTCCACACCAACAAGTAGTACCGGACAGTGAGTAACACCTTGAGACTCTGCCCCAGCTCACTTCCCTTCCTCCAATCTTAGCCCTACAGTGCCAGACACAAGAGCTTGTAGGAAAAAAAAAGCACATCTCAGTTCTTCCCCTTAACCTTCTTCTGGCACATTAAAAACTGGCAAGAGCCTTTTTACCCACTGACTCAGAAGCAATAAGTTGCCAAGACAATTTCTAATCACAGACTCTACACAGGGACCCTCCATCACAGCATGGAGTCAGGGCAGCAAGAACCCATTTCTGGACTAAGCGTTAGGCATTTGGTACCCCTGGGGATGTGTCCAAAGCTCTGAGTAACTAAATGCCTGAAGGTTCTCTACAGCCCATTTTCTAAAGGGAAACATCCACATTGGAAGCCCTAAGTCTTCTACTGGAGAATTTACTTTGAAGAATATGTACTCTGCAATCATTCGTCTTCCACAGGGGCCGGTCATCTTTCTCCTAAGGGCTCTGATGTTCATTCCCCCCACACACGAATGTCTCCAATGGAGCCTTCTGTTGTGATGGGAATGTTCTTTAACATCTGCCTATCGAGTACTTGACATGTGGCTCATGTGACTGAAGAAACGGATTTGTGTTCGAGTGTGTTTGTGTGTGTGTGTATGAGAGAGAGTGAGAGAGAGAGAGAGAGAGGGGGAGAGGGAGAGGGAGAGGGAGAGGGAGAGAGAGAGGGAGAGGGAGAGAGAGAGAGCAGGTTCCTACCAAGAGCAGAGGTGTCAGATGTGTGAGTTAGGGACCACTGGATGTGGGTGGTGGAACTATAATTTGTGTCCTCTGTAAAAGCAGCATTGAGTCATTTCTCCAGCCCTGAAGTTTTATTTCTTTCTTTAAATTTAAAGTTAAGTAAATAATTATATATGACAGTGGCCACCACACTGAACAGGCTAAATCTATAAAACAAAACAAAGGAAGGTAACAAGAACCTAGGATTTCTGATTTCACAAAGCCTAGGCTGCAGTCTGCATCTACCTGTCTGGTACCAGGAACACTGAAAATCATCCTCTCCGCCCAGGAGAACTAAGCATATGATACTGTCTGTGGGAGCGATGGCGTTTCATCCAGCGTGTGTGCATACTCCCCTTTACAGAACGCTGCACATCTTACTGGAAAAAGCAGGCATTTTCAGTCTAGCATTTCAAGGATTCAAGTTGCACAGACATGTACTGTTGGTGTGACCAGCATCTGAGAATCAATGTTCCTGAGAAAACGCCTTGGACTGCCAACCCAGTGTGTGGTTTTCTCTCCCTATTTTTATTATGTTTCTTGTTGAGGAGGCCAAGACCCTTGAGAGGAGGGAAGTGAGAGAAGATTAATCCACCCCAGATGGCTACCATAGTCTAGAGGGCAACAAACTACTCATCCATTCCACAAAGAGGGCAAGAGAAGCTCAGATCCAGTAAGACTGGGTTGTTCTCTGTCTACGCCTCTGCCACCCAACCTCCCTTGGAGCAAATGGGATGCTCTCTTCAGGAGCAGACTCAGCGAGAGAGGGGGGATCTGGGCTTGCATCCCAGAATCACGGGATAGCATAAAAGGTTCCTGGCAAAAGGGTGGAGGCAAAGGACATAGAGCCTGCTGTCTAAATGAGGAGACTGGGCATGGCGATAGTGCAGAGCCTGTCTGAGGTCACACTGCTGGGTAACAGGACGGCAGTGACTTGGTGTCCATCATCTTCTGTTTAGGGTTCCACAGCCCAACAACCCAGCCATGCTGAAGTTGAGCATCTGCTAAGGGGAGCCCTCTACAGAGTGCCGTCCATATTACGGACGGCTCCCTACTCCAAACACAGTCTCTGGGATATGGCTGGTCAAAGCAGCTTATGGCTATTAGAGAGGGTTCATATGGGAATGAAAGTCAAGAAGCTCCATCTACAGAGCAGTACCCTGCCTCCAAAGAACACACACAAGCCACCTGAGCCTCTCTAGGCAACACTAGCTTTCTCCCCCACTTCTGCCTCTCAGCATCATGATCCATCCATCTAGGGGCAGAGAACAAAACAAAGCAGTTTTGCCTTCATGGAGCTTCCATGCCAGAGAAGAGACGAACAACAAACAAGTACGCAGTAGTGGACGCAGCATGAAGTGTCACCAAGGAAAAGTAAAACAGGGGCAAGTATGGGAAGGACTGAGAATCTGCAGGTCAGCGTGAAGTCAGTTAGACTGAGCTTCTCGTGGATGCCGTTTTCAGATGGAGAGCACTTCAGCAGGGTTTTAAGTGGTCCTAACAATCTGGGACTTCACTGGTTTTCTGCTCAGATGGAGAGAAGGCTGAGGATTCAGTTCAGTTTTCACTTTCAACAAGAGAATTGTGAGGAAAAAGATGGAAAGAAATTTTAAAATATTTAAACCTTTCAATGAATATACACAGATTCTGATGGGTTTTGGAGGGAGGACTATAAAAATTGTGTGAGACAATTTGAGCACTACTGGATATGTATATATATTTAACATCTGTGTACATGTGTCACATCACATACCTATGTCCATGCACACTGGGGTCTCCCTCTATCAGGCTCCACGTTATTCTCCTCAGATAAGGTCTCTCATAGAATTTGGAGTTTATAGGTTTTTTTGCACTTAGACTAACAACCATCTGGCAAGTCCCAGTAATGCTCCTGTTTCTGCCGTCCCCTATCACCACCCAGCACTGGGGTTACAGATGCCTAGAGCCACACCTGGCTTATCCAGCCTTTCAGCAAGTGCTCTTACCCAACTCCCCACACCCAGCCATCTCCCAGCCCAGTGACTGTCCACAATTCTCCCCCAGTGCTGAGTTGAACCTAGGTTCTCAAGCATGCTAGTCGAGTTCCACCACCGAGATACCCAGTCCTTGGCTTTAGTTTTTCACAGTTGTAATAATGATATATTTTTACTTGACTGTAGGAGCATAGATATCTGAGGTACACATTCTTTTTAATCAAAAGATTTGTATCTTCAGGTTTGGGAGGTTTTCTTGTATTATCTCTTTCTTAATTTCCTTCCCTCGGCTATCCCCTGTTCCCTCAGCCAGGAGTTCCCCCCAAGGATGCTGAGCCGCTCACTTGTTCACCTTCTGTCCCAGTTTTGGCATATTTGCAGTTGAATTTTACTTTCCAACTTTCTGGTCTTGCTTTTTAAGATTTCCTCAACCACATTTTCCAACTTTACAAATTTTATTTAACAAAACATGTTTTTTTAATTAACTAATTTTATGTGTATGGATACTTTGCCTGTGCACCACACAAGTGCCTGCTGCCTGAGGAGACTAGAAGTGGATTCCTGGGACTGGATCTACAAACAATTCTAAGAAGTCATGTGGGTGCTGGGAATTGAACCTGGATCCTTTGGAAGAGAAGCCAGTGCTCTTAACCACTGAGCCATCTCTTCAGCCCCAACAAAGCATGTTTTTAATTCCCAAAGTTATTTAACTCCTTCTCTCATAGCATCTCATTCCTCAGTAGGAGATCACTGATCGAAAATTTCTTCTGATCTTTTCTTCCACTTAATTCCCACCCTCTGTTTACCACACATTCTATTTATGCGTCTGTGGTGTCAGTCTTCCGGACTACAGAGATGGACAGATACCACATGCACTTGACGCTGCACAGAAGCAAGCCGTTTACCTTCATGGAGTCTGAGTACAGAATGTATTCCCTGAGCACTGGTAGGAACTCCTCTGTTACATCGTCGGTCAGCTCTTCCAAGGCCGTGGAGCAGTTCCCGATGCAGGCAGACACACCTTCCAGGGGCTCCGACAGGTCACCTTCCAAGGCGCTCCACGTGGAATACACAGGCCCATATTCCCTCAGCTCTACGAGGTACTCTATAGGAAGAGAAGCCACGTGGAATCTGGCTGGGGAACTCTCAGTGTATGACTGAGTTAGGGACTGGGTGCACAGCCTTGGCTGTTCTCTTTCCTGGGCATGCCTTCCTTTAATGTAATACATTCCTAACAATGTTTTCAATTTCTCGAAGCTATCGCAAATTACTAACATCCAAACATCTAGGATTCTTGTTAACAGGAACCAAAATGCCTTATATGGGAAAGTGGCTAAGAGTAAACCCAGGGAACTTTGAAAATAATCACCTCTTCCCATGCTGCAAGTGCAGCATCTTACAAAGCAATGTGGGGAGACTTTCATAAAGACTCAGAGGGCCTCGGATCCCCAGGAACTGGAGTTGCAGGTGGTTGTGAGTCACAGGTGCTAGACCTGAATCCAGGTCCTCTGCAAGAGCAACAAGCGCTCTCTTAATCTGAGTCATGTCTTTAGTACCCAGCAGTGGGATCTTTTTAAAAGAAAAAAAATCAGTCACAATGGAGAAACAACAGGATTATGGGGAACACACTCTGCTGCAAGAGATGTGGTCTTATATAGGCAGACACAGTCTTTCACCCAGCAGTCCTATCAGTGGTTCCAGGGAAGAAGAAAAAAATTATTTTTCACCCCTACAGGGTAAATCTGGCCCTTCCTTTGTCACCAGGATTCTTGCCATTTTTGACAAAATGTGGTTGCTGTGTTTAACTATTAGGAAATGACAGTAACTGACGTGTTTTAAAAGGCCTGCGTGATATGTTCATGTCTGGGCATGTCTGGCCTATATCTGTGTGAGGGGACAAACTGCCCCACTGTTACTGGGATGTGGCTAATCAGGTGACCACGACAGGAGAAGGGTAGACAGGCAGTGGTGGTGATAAGGACAGACGGACTTAGGCTCAGAAGAGGGTGTGAAGTGAAGCAGGGCATGGTGAAGGAGTAGATACCAAGTTCAAAAGTTTACTGGGTCATAACCTTGGCAAACATGGATGCCCACACCACCTCTCTGCTAAGTTTATTTCTGTGGATGGAGAGCATGGGAAAGCACCATGCTGAGTGCAGGACAAAGGACTGAACGCAAAACTACATTCTAGTCACAACCAGCTCCTCCATCTTTGTGTTTGGTTTTTAAGCAGAACAAGGCCTGGTTCTGCCACTGCGGCATTTCTGCAGGTTGCTTCAGCCCAGTATGCATGAACACCATGCCCACCACCCTGGGCACCACTGATCTCAACAAAGGGCTCACCTATTTCTTCTTTGATGATCCGCTGGGCTATCCGATCAATGGTTCCCAGTTTGAGTGCAAAAGTGTCTAAGTAGTCACCGATGGCTGCAAACTCCAGAGGCCGACTCCTCAGCTTATAACCTCCCGTGACATGCTTGACTGACTCACCCACTCTGGTCAGCAATGCCATCCCCTGCTTCTTGTAGGCATTCAGGTCCTGCAGATGACAAGGTACCATCTTGGTCACGTGGCCAGGGCTAAGGAAACAGCTCCTGAAGCCAGTGTCTCATTGGAAATGAAGTACTAGAAAGCAGGGCTGTTAGGGCTGCATGCACATGATAGCTCCCCTGTGGGAACTCTTTCCATTGGGAGGCCAGATAAACATCTATCTACTCTTATAGGGCAAACCAAAGTACAAGTCCAAAGTTCAAAATGAGGAGTCAGGCACTTAACTGAGCTTACATACAGAGTACAGGTGAGGGATTCTAACTATCTTGTGGTGTCTTATCCCAGCATGGACGATGACATACCCCTAGCCACAAATATGGATAGCCTTCCTCAGCTAAACTTCTAGAGTCTATACAACACAGCAGCATCTGCCAAGACCAGCAGGCTGTGAAGTGAAATAGGGCGTGGGCGGGATGAAGTGAAGAGCCAATGAAGTGCCCGGCCTCCTATGATGGACA
This sequence comes from Arvicola amphibius, assembly GCF_903992535.2. Classification (NCBI taxonomy): domain Eukaryota; kingdom Metazoa; phylum Chordata; class Mammalia; order Rodentia; family Cricetidae; genus Arvicola; species Arvicola amphibius. The sequence goes on from NC_052052.2 coordinate 84,389,285, forward strand.
TCAATAGTCACCAGGCCCCACTCTTGAGACTCTCTTGCAAAAAGTCACAGCTGCTCTGATACGATGGCAGCTTGGGGGAACAGCACTCTACAACAGACCCCAGACTCACATCCATCCATATGTTCATGTCCAGATTGCCTGTCAACATGGTGGAGCCCTAGTTCCTCTAGTCAAATCTACACCCTGTCTTCACTACATCCTGTTTTTAAATGCAACACTCTTTCTAACACAACTTTTGTAAAATCTCTGGTAAAAATGCCCCATGCTGTCTTAGCACAAAATTAAATGCCCAAAGATTTATTCCATTTACACACTCAGACTCAACTAGAGCCACATAAGGAAGGTGGAGGGAAGAAGAAACAACAGAAGCGCTGCTGGAAAACTCAGCTGAGGTGTCATTGTAAACAAACTTTAAACTCTGTGAGTCAGCAAAAGTGGGAAATGGGTCGGGCTTTTAAACCTCTTGTACCCAAATATTGTATTTTTAAAAAGATACACTGTGCAGCACAGTGGCATATCTGCGGTCCCATTACTCAGGAGGCAGAGGCAGTTGGATAGTCTATATAGTAAGGCCCTGTCCCCCAAACCAACCAAGCAAACAACAAAAAGCTCTTAGATCTGAGCTGGAGGTGCATGCCCATCATTCCAGCACTTGGGAGGCGAAGGGAAGAGGATGAGGAGTTCGAGCTAGCATGGATGAGACCCTATTATGGGCACTGCTCCATTGCTGCGAAGAGACATCATGACTAAGGCAACTCTTATAAAAGAAAGCATTTATTTGGAGCCTGCTTACAATTTCTGAGGATTAGTCCATTGTCATCATAGCAGGAAACATGGTGGCAGGCATGCTGCTGGAAAAGTAGCTGAGAGCTACATCCTGATCCACTGGCAGAGAGGGAGGGGAGAAAAGGGGAGGGGAGGGAAGGGAAGGGCAAGAGAGGAGAGAAATCTTTTTTTTTTTTTTTTTTTAAGAACCAAGACTTTCTTCTTCCAGACTCAAGTATGGCCCTGGGTCTGGACCACGGCCTTCCGAGAACTGGAAGAGGTGGGAGGGATGGCTGGATTATTTGTCCACCCAACATTAAACACCAAGATATCAGGCAGGACAAAGTAGGGCAACTCTTTCCTCCATGGCCTGCGTTGATTTCAGAGGCAGGGGCAGCCACTGTGGAGAACATCCTTTTCCATGAAACTGGGTTGTGCTGAGGTTTCCAATGCTGCCGACCACTTCCTTCCAGGTTTTGAAGGCAGAAAATAATCTTCTTTGAAGACATTGATAATTTTAAATAACAAATGCACACTTCAATGCATTGTCTTCTGGAAATCCTGGTCCCAGTTTAGTTCAGCTGGCGGATGAGCTGATTGATGTGGTCACCCCGATAGCCAGGAGAGCCCATCTCCTTGAGGAACCCCACTCTGTTCTTGGTAGCATGACGGGCCACAGAGAGGTGGAATGGGCACAAGAATGAAGAGATCTCCCGGAAATGTTTCCCCGGGAAGGCAATTTCATGGATGAGGTCTTCCAGGCAAATGACACCAAATCTCCCCAGGTGCTCCTCAATCATGGTGTTGTCGGTCAGAGGGACGGTCTTACTGTTAATCTTCTCTTGTCCACGTTTCAAGGTGAGTTCCCGGACAGACTTCAGATTTGGAAACCCCCAGGTCACATAAGGCTCCACTGTGCGCAGCTTTCTTACAGTCTGAGGGGTGACATTGATGAAGACACACTGAACAGTTTCTTCAGGCGAAGTCTTGCTATGGTGTTCTGTACCAATGAACTCACTCCTTGTATCCTTTCGATGCGCAGGACGAAGCCCAGGGAGCGCTTATCAGGCACTTCCAGCGCACAAGGCTTCACCTCCAGTCGCCGGACTCGCACCATGTCACGCTTTTGCCGCCAGGAATCATGCAGGAATGATTCCAGTCGCTTAAACCTGAATTGTTTTGACTTTCCCTCCCTCTTTGCCAAAAGTGCCTGCTTTGCCTGGGTGGCTTTGAGGGCCTGATAAGCCTTCCTCTTTTTCAGAAGATTTTCTGGAACCAAAGGGATCTTTTTTCTTTCTCCTTCCTCCGCCATCTTTCCGGCTCTATAGCTACTGCGCATGCGCCGAGGAGAGACATCTTGATGAAATCCTGATTTATTGGGCAGGGCGGCTCAAACAGACTGACAGACACTGGACCTGGTGTGGGCTTTTGAAATCTCAAGCCCACCTCCAGTGACACATCTTCCCTAACAAGGCCACACCTCCTGATCCTTCTCACTCTCTGATGACTAAGCATTCAAATACAGGAACCAATGTGGGCCACTCTTATTCAAACCACCATAGACCCCATCTCAAAACAGTAACAATCTGGAAGTGTAAATAGCCCATCGGGGAACAAGCCTGTTCCCATTACTGAAATGTATCTTTAGGCTGTCCTGCATCACTTTCAGAAATGGGTTTACAGAAGGTGCTGGTGTCTGTTGCTCATCCACACCACTACACAAACAGAACATTCACCCCCAGTTCATGGGGAGGATTTAGAGCAAGGCTATGGCTTTCTCACGACCTGACCTGTAAAGAATCCATAACTGGTGAATGACAAGACTGCCCATGCCCACCTGAGAACAGTAATTCCTCTAGCGCCTCTCCATCTCATTTTTCCTTCCAAGTCAGGCAATTGGGAGAATATTCTAAAGCTTCCATCTTCTATCCTGACGTCCTGACATTCCCAAAGGCATCACGCCTTCTCACGACTGTCACGGAAGCCTCACTGTTGCTGAGTTCTTAGAGTTCCTTCCACGGGGACGAGTTTTGGAGACTAGACTCAAGCGGCTCATTAAACTTAATGCTCTCCACTTCAAACAAAATGTTAAGTCATGTGCCCCAGGTAAGTCAACTACCAAGTGGATGAAATTATTAGTGGTACCTATCCAACTGATGCACCCCTTCCACTACAGATGAAGGCACAACCCAAACCCAAACACAGCCCACGGAGCTTCTTCACACTCTCCCAGCACCACAGGCTCTGTCTTGGCCACATGTCTAGTTTGGGATAAGGGCATGTCATCACCAAGAGGATTGTCTCTGCAAATGCTGCATATAAGTGGCTCATCTATGGACTTAGACACACTCCCCGCTATAAGACACTGCCTTCCCAGCTTAACTGACAGCCGTGACACCCAGGGACTCACAGGTCAGGCCTGTTGCTAATCATAGAAGGAAGATCATTAAACCCTTAGCTGAGACCCCAGTCGCTCCTTCCTCGACCTCCCTCTCAGCTGTATGTAAGTCTCCTCTGTGGTCAGAGTCAGGCTAACAGATGGGAGTGCTTATCTATGCAGCTACAGGAAAATTCACTGAGTGAGACTGTCGTGTTGTGTGGCGGTTTCAGTCATACTTTCTCCTGTATGTAACTCCTTCCCCAGGCTCTGTAAACAAAACTCAGCGAACCCACTGGTTTGTGGAGCTTGGCTTTGGGGAAATTCTGACACTGGAGTCATGGGTATCCTGTCTGGGGAGGAACAGGTGTTTGCTGACAACTCTTCACACAAGAGTCACGTGGAGAGAAATGGAGTTCTTGTCTCAGGAGCAGAGCTTCAGATTTGTAAGACTGGAGAGTCCTAAAAGAGTTCCGGAGAGTGGTCGCACAGCAACCCGGCGGCCACTCAGAAATGGTCAACACCATATATAGTTTATCATAGTTCATCTTTTAAAAGAAAAGATAGGTTTCTGGGTGTGGTAGCGCACGCCTTTAATCCCAGCACTCGGGAGGCAGAGGCAGGAGGACTTCTGTGAGTTTGAGGCCAGCCTGGTCTACAGAGCGAGTTCCAGGACAGGCTTCAAAGGTACACAGAGAAACCCGGTCTTAGAAAAAAAACAAACAAACAAACAACAATAACCAAAAAAACTCCAGAAAAACTAAAACAAACAGGTTATTTGGTGTGTTTATTTCGGCAAGTGACACTAAAATGGGCTTGCAGTTTGTTTTGGTTCTGGCTTTCTTCTCTGTTTCTTCAGAAAGGGGCTCAGGTAGCCCAGGCTGGCCTTCAATTCACTACTTAACGGAGGATGGCCCTGTCCCAGTCCTTCTGCTTCTACCTCCCAAGTGCCGGGATTAAAAGTGTGCACCAAGTGCAGGCAGAACTGTTTAAGGGCTGCTCTCCTGCACTCACTCACAAGGGTCAGGATTTCGATGGAGACATTGAAGGACCATATTATAAATCTTAAAAAATCTTTGTCACACTGGTTAGCCCAGAAATCTTAGTTCATCTCTCTCCAAGACACAATTTCCCACTCATTCCTCACACAGATTCCTAAGGAACAGGAATCAAAGTCACAACCCTCCCACACTACATTCTGGACAAAGGACCTGCACCCTGAGAACTGACAAGAAACTTGAAGAACCACACCCAAGTATTAGTACACTGAAAAATGCTTACATCAAACATGTTCAGTCTGTAGGGAAAGCTGTTGTATGGGCTGCCATCCATGGAAGTTAAAAACAAGAGCTTAGAGGACTTGGCCAGATAGTTTCCATGAGTGGAAAACAGACGCCTCCAGAAGCCTTAAGTTTTAGCAGTTGCCATCTGCACACATGCCTCTGTAATTTTAACAGTGTGAAACGGGCAGTACTTAGACCTCAGTACCCTTGTCATTAGAGCGTTCTATATATGGCGTGAATGCAGGAATCTGAAGCTGAATGGGTTGGCTAGGGAGAGTCTGAGCATGTGACACATTTCTGCCCAGTAAGAGTGAAGCCTTAGACTTCAGGTCAGGTCTGCCAACAGCAAGCAAAGCATAAGGCCAGTTGAACAAGCAACTTGAGCTTGAACAGTCTCCAGCAACGGGCTGGAAACAACTGCTTTTTTGGCAAATGATTGGAAAACACACCTCAGAAGAACATTGCTGTCAGCAAGCAATGGCCAGGCCTTGTGGTACAGATGGGAATCAGGCCTTAAGAGCCAGCCACAGGACCCAGTTTCATGTCCTAGAGATGCCAAATGGACAAGCTGAGTCTCACTGAACTTCAGTTCCCTTGTCTGAGAAATGAAGCTACAGTTATTTAGAGGGCTCGTGAGGGGGCTGAAGGTATCACGGCAGGGAAGAGGTGAGAAAGAAAACTCGGCTCAGATTAACTTCGTCAATCTGGATCAGACCTGGGGAGTCTGATGCCAGGTAGTTCACTGTCAGCATATTTAAAACACAGTACAGTTTGGGAAAAAGTTTCCAGGCAACAATCATTCCGATTCCAGGTCCACAATAAAGCTTAAGATGTGACTACATAGAAATTCCTTTGCCAAGTACATGTGACCATGAGGGCTGGCTCTACAGCTAAAAGACCTAGAATCTATTGTGGTCTCTGACCAAGATAGCACAGAGGCTATAAAGTCCATGTAACATCTCCCCTAAGGATGGGTTCTATTAACTGAGAGCAAAAAATAATGTTCTAGGGAGGGAAGCGTCTGGGTTAAACATTTTGGGTGATTTGGGTGAGGTCTGCCTTTATAGCAAAAGGTAGGTGTGGTAGTTTGAATGTAATTGGCCCCCATAATCTCACAGGGAGAGGTACTATTAGGTGTGCTTTGTTAGAGCGGATACAGCCTTGTTGGAGGAAGTGTGTCATTGTGGGGGCAGGTTTTGGGATTTCCTATGCCCAAGATACCACCCAATATCTCAATCAACTTCCTGTTGCCTGCAACATATGGGACTCTCAGCTCCATCACTATGTCTGCCTGCATGCCACCATGCTCCCCATCTGGACTGAACCCCTGAAACTGTAAGTGAGCTACCCCCAATTAAATGTTTTCATTTATAAGAGTTGCTGTTGCCATGGTGCCTGTTCACAGCGACAGAAGCCTAAGACAGGTGAGATCTGCCTCCACAGACAGTAAACAGTCACCAGGTCGTTAGCAGTGTCCACGCTCAGCCTTCTGGGTGGAAAACAAGTAATTCTTCCATTGAGAAGAAGCCTCTGCATGTTTAACATTCCTGGACCTTTGTGTGTACAACAGGCTCTTATGGAGAATACTTTTATAATGTGTGTGTGTGTGTGTGTGTGTGTGTGTGTGTGTGTGTGTATACTTTGGTATGTGGGTGGCATGCAGAGGTCAGAGGGTAACCCTGTGGAGCTGGGTCTCTCCATGCTTATTTGGGTCCTGGAAAGAAGATTTGGCTCCTGAGGCTTCTGTGGCCAATACTTGACCCATGGAACCATCTTGCCAGCCCTGAAGAACACTCTTACCAAATGCTCAGTATCCTTTCGCTTTTGTATCTACTGTTGGTAAGCCTCACCATCTGACACTGCCAAGAAGCATTTATAGGACACTTTTGTTTTTGGCAAGTAAAAATTCTGACTTCTATTGCTAAGACAAAGGGGCAGCCTGTTGCAGGGAGCCGATTTGCCGGCCACCATCACAAGATGGCGCTGAGCCCCTGCAGCGCCGAGTAAACAACTCCATATTAGGCAAGGCTCTAGACAGAACCTCCCGCAGGCACGACCCGTGTCCACTCTCCCTATATAAGCGGCTGCCGTTTAGTGCTCTGGGCCCCTCGCTTCCAGCTCTCCCCTTAACCAAGAGGCTCCAATAAAGCGTGATTTGAGAAGAATCCTCGACTCGGTGGTTGTTCTTCCCTGCTGGGCAGGGGGGTTCGCCGCAGCCTGTCCTCCTCTTGGATTCTAAAACAGAAAGCATGCTAATCCCATGGGCACCCAAAGTCGAGGACCTTATGATGCCCACCTCAGGGTACCACTAACGGAAGTGGTTCGTGAAAGAGCAAAGCGGTGGTTTGAGAAGGAGCCCAATAATAATCATTTACAGACAAATACACAAAATTTTGCCCGTACCTTAGCAGTGAGGAATACATTGAAGTGTTCATTGAAAGAGAGCACAGGGTGATCTGTAATCCTTTTTAGGAATTTATCCAAAGCTTTTCTTCTGGTCTCCACAAACTCTTCTGAGAAACGATCCACGACCCCTTTCACCACAAACTTCTCAGGAAGCGGCTGAGATGGAGAGAAATGGAGCAGTCAAGATGTGGCAAGAAAAACTCCCCAGGCTAATGAATATCTACTGCCTATCTGTCCAAGCTGTTGCTTATTTTTGTCTTTCTTCCTTTTTCTTTTCTTTTCTTTTTATTGAGGTAGGATCTCACGTAGTCCAGCATAGTCTCAAACTCACTTTGTATCTGAAGATGACCTTGAACTCCTTCCTCAGGACTCCAACTTCATACTGAGATTACAGGTATATCCTCCCATATCATTTTATGCCAAGCCCTTTACCAACTGCACTGTATTTCTAGCCTGAGAATAGTAGTTCTTAGTTTGTTAGATCTTTTTCTCACCAACACAGGGTTTCTCTGTGTAGTCTTGGCTGTGCTGGAACTCACTCTGTAGACCAGCCTGGTCTTGAACTCAGAGATCCACCTGCCTTTTCCTACTTAGTGCTGGGAATAAAGGTGTGTGCTTTCTCTGAGTGTTAGACTTTATATTATCATCAACACAAAGATTTTTGGGAAACATAGATGTAGCAAATCCAACTATCCTGTCAATTTGATATGCACAGAACAAACCACTATAGCACAGCCCCTGAACTATTAAGAAGTCAACATCTGTCCAGAAAATACAGGTAGATTGTCTTTAAATATGCATAGATCATAGATATTATAAAAAGAAAGATGGAAGACAAAGTCTAAGACCAGAAAGCAAAGGCTGGGGAGACAGCCTAGTCAGTAAAGCGCCTGTTATGCAAGCACAAGGGTCTGTGTTCAAGTCGCAGAGCCCGTGTTTAAAATAAGAGCCAGGTATAATGGTGAGTACTCATGATGACGCTGCAGAGACTGGGAGATGGCACCTCACTGCCCAGCCTATTCAGTGAGCTCCTGGACTGTGGAAGACTCCATGTCCAAAATAAAATAAAGAACATGAAAATAAAAGAAAGGGCAGACAATGCCAGAGGAACAACACCCAAGGTTGGCCTCCATACACACTTGTATACACAAGACACACACACACATGAACCTACACTACCTACATATGCATACACATACACACAGACACACTAAGGAATGGGGCAGACAACATCAAGCACACAAAAATTTATTAAAATAGCTTAAGATTCAGTTCCCAGTTCAAATGCAGAAATAAGGAAATGGGCAAACTCATACAGTTTAAGACAGTCTTTATTTTCCTTTTAGGTTTGTGATCGAAATGTAACTTTCCCTACTTCTCTCATTCAAATTTCAAATTTTCCCATCATAAATCTTTGAGCCAATACTGTTGAACTATGTAAACTAGTTGCTCTTCCAGGGACCTTTGAGCTTTATTTATTTCCTTGGTAGCTTGCTCAAATGAGTGACTAAATATGCCTACCTTACTGCCTCCCAGAGGAAAAGCGACTGCTATGCAGTTTAAAAATATCTGGGTTCTGACAAAAAAAAAATGTTGGTGAAAATGTAGACAAAGGGAAGCCTTATCTACCTACCGCTGGTAGAAATATAAACCAAGTCCTTCACTATGGAAACCAGTGTGTGTGTGTGGGGGGGTCCCCTCAGTAAACTAAAAATTGGCTTCCCTTGATAGTAGATATCTTTAATCCCAACACTCCTGGAGGTAGAGGCAGGTGGATCTCTTGAGGTTCCAGGCCAGCAAAGTCTTTATAGTAAGACAAAAACAAAGAACAAAACTGTGGCAATGAAATATTCCAAAAATTATCTCTTGTATTCTAAGAGACTAGTGTTTGCTAGACCACACAGCCAGAATTAATAATAAAACACCTTGAGGTCATGTTAAGTCACGACAGCTAGCCTACTGTGTACTCAAACTGTTCAGTCTGCCTTTAACTGAACAGTCATCCTTACCTACCTGGATTTCCCATGCGATCACCATTTACAATCTAAACGAATGCACAGCACAGCTATAATCTTTCTGTTTTTATTGTTCTTTGTTTTTTCGAGACAGGATTTCTCTGTGTAGCCTTGGCTGTCCTGGAACTGACTCTGTAGACCAGAATGGACTAGAACTGGGACATTTGCCTGCCTCTGCCTCCCAGAGTGCTAGGATTAACGACGTGTGCCATCACTGCCCAGTTTGTAGCTGTAATCTTAAATCTTCCATGCCCCTGTCCCAGAACAATGCATGCTGAAAAGCAGCAAACACAGAGATTGAAAGCAACTTTCTAAAATCTACTACCAAGGTTGAAAGCAACATTCATGAATATTGATTGATAAACAATATTTATAATACTGTTTGTTTTGTGACTAGTTTGGAGCCAGTGGCTTAATCCCTTATAAAACTCTGTTAAATATTTCAATAACGTATCCCATTCTTTCTCATGTGCTGTTGAATAAAGACAGAATGAAGCCCTTCGTTTAAGCACAGACACACAGCTCATACAACTGACAGACACACAGTCAGAAGACCCAGACACAGGGACAGACTCACAAAGACACCCTGCAGACAGACACAGATTCAGATCATACGACAAAGGACTGAAGAAACAGGGAACATGAAGTAGAGAATTCAAACCAGGGCTCGCTCTTAGTTAAATGACTCCAAGGGGAAGAACTTTTATTTCTTTCCTTAATGCAAAATCCTTGCATTATTGTTGACTCAGAGTTAATCACTGTTTCACCCATGAATAAAATCTGTAAAATAAAAAAAAGAACAAAAAATGAAAGTAGATCTCCTAAATAACCTTGTTATACAACTGGTATCTGACAGAGAGACTCTAAGCCAGCGTATCACACAGACACTTCACAATGGCTAAGCTAGGGACCGCAATGGAGGGATGGATGAAGAAACTGTGCCATACACAGTGAGTCTTCAGCTGTAAAAGAGTTATGTCAAATTACAACTGGAGATAACTAACCACAGATGTGACTCCTAGATTTTATACATACATGGGCAAAATCACATATGCATAAATGGCATGAAGTTGCATAGGGGAATAAAGGGGCTAATGGGAGGCGGAGAGGTGGATATGCTTAGTGGACATGTATCTGTAGAAAAATATCCTTATGTACCACAGTACCATGTACAAAGATTATATACAATAAAATAAAGTGTTTGAGTTTTAAAATATCTAAAAACACAGTCTTTTTTTTTTTTTAAAAAAAGAGCAAATGGGATGATGATGAAGCCCAATGATATTGGCGATTTCTCCCAGAACCTACAAATAGCCAAGGAACACCTGAAAAGATACCCGCTTAATTACCTGGGAAATGTAATGAACTTGGATGTAATGAACTTGGATGTGATGATACACATATGTAATCACAACATTCAGAAGACTAAGGCAAGAGAAACCTGAGACCATACAGGGATATATCAGCCAGGGCGAACTACATAACAGGTCCCTATCTCAAAAATAAACACCCTAAATATTTGTACAGATAAATATTGGAATCTACAAAAAAATCCTACTTTCAAATTATTACAATAATCCATTGGAAATGTAACAGTTTAATTTTGAAACAGTGACATTATACCCCTGAGACTTGGGGCTATATGTTATACATGGTTTTTGCTTAAATCTAGTCTGTTATTTGAAATAAAAGCATGTTTCCTGTACAATGCCACAGAGAAGTATATTTCTAAGTAAGAATCTAAACACAATCATAGATGTGCCAACGTCTTGTCAAGAGTCGGACCTCTTCCCTGAATTCAACAAAGACTTACTGCACACCACTTCATCACTGAAACCTGTCCCTTCCTACCCTTACCAACTTGATAGAGAACCCCACTCCAAGGCAAGATTCACTGTCAAACAAAGAAGCATCGAGATTAAAAATCATGCCATTAAGAAGAATAGTTGCCAACCCTATTTTAATTCAAGGTACTTGGCAAGTTCAATCAATATTTTACTATTAACTTCCCTAAAGCTAAAAGTACTTCAAAATAAAGCGTGGGGGTGCTGAAGAGATGGCCTGTCAGTCAGGAACACTTGCTGCTCTTGAAGAGGGCAAGAGTCTGGCTCCCAGCACCCACATCAAGTATCTCACAACTGCCTGAAACCCCAGCTCCAGGGGATCCAATGCCCTCTTCTGGCCTCCATGGGCATCTGCATACACATGGCAGATAACACATGCATGTGCAAATGTTTTATATAAAAGAGGGACTTATTGTGGGATATTTTGATGGCACTCTAACACTCCCAATAAAGTTATAGCTCAAATACCAATAAAGTTATAGCTAGAATCAGGGGGTAGAGACAGTGACTAGCTGACCAAAATTGGCCATAGAGAATCCAGCAATTTGGATAGAGAATACACATAGGAAGGAAGGGGCAGGGACTGGAGTCTGAGCTTCCTCTTGTTTCTGGGATGAGGGAAGAGACATGTTTTTTTTGTGGTGTCTCTGGCCAAAAAGTAAGACCAACTAGTTGCTGCTCAGCCTCTCTGAGCTAGCAGGCTTTTAACCCCAGCCTTTGACTGCCGAGTCTTATTGGTAAATAGAATGATAGAATTAAATTAAATTAATTTTATTGTATTAACTTAAATGTATAGGTTAATTAAACCTACACACTGAAGCCACAGTGGAGCCAGGACTATTGGACTGGAAGCCCCACCAGGCCACTGCTGACTGAGGGGCTGTGGTGCTGTAGACAATAATTAAAACATCAGTAAATTCATGTGCAGCCAATACGCCGACAGAAAAACACCAGTGATTGGCTAGAAAATGAAGTCATTTTATCATTTCAAATTGGGGAAAACGTTGCTGCAACACAAATTCTTCTCATTAACTCCAGTGAGAAGAATGCTGCATAGCAAACACATCCTTCCTCCTCTGGGAAAACTAAACACCAGAGTGTTTAATAGATGTGTGCACACCATCTCCCTACACATGCCTGTCTAATCATGCCATCTGTCTGCCGTGTAGCGAGTCACAGTAAACAAAGTGGTGGCACACACAGACGCAAAGTGTAGTGGTTGCCTGGGGGTGGGAAAGGAACACATAGAGAGCTGTTTAATTCACATATACGATGAGCATCATCTCCAGTGGACAGCATTGTGCACCTACCCATGTGTTTTGAAAGAGCTCAAAAGTATGAGGCCCTAGGTTTGATCCCCAGTACTTCTAAGAAAGAAAAAAAAGACAAAATAGACCAAAAGGAGATGTAATTTTAATTCTCTAAGAATAATAAAAATACTATAATTTTAAATTTTGTTATGGGAGACATTGTATTAAGTGTTCGTACACACAGAGACACTTCTGAAGGAGGTGGATGTGTTTACTGTCTTGACTGTGGTGACATACTCATGACACTGTCTACCTGTAAAATGTACAAGATTTAATGTACATCAGTTATGTGATTTACAAAAAAACAGTGTGGGTTTTTACATCAGAGCCCACAAAGGATGCCGAGTTTGAAGTCAACTCAAGACTTTCTGGTGTCTCCATTACAGGGCAAAAAGAAGACGGCCTCCCTCACATTCTACACTCATCAGACGGCCTCACACTCTACACTCATTCAACTCCCAGCACATGCAACTGATTACTTCCTTCTGCTTTAAAAATTCCAGAGGAACAAAGCAACATAGAAAGAAAGAAAAAAAAAACTGTCATAATTCCACAAAACCTCAAAGGGCTCTGTTAGGTTTTGAATCTCAAATGTTTCCTACAGACTCACATGTGAAAAGCTTGGTCCCAGGTGGCAGTGCTAATTGGGAAAAGGGACAGAAACTAAGAGTTGGCGAGTGGCTGGATGAAACAGGCTACTGGGGGGGGGGTGCATGTCTATGGGGGTTCTGTCCTGGCTCTGGTCCTTTCCTGTCCCCGCTCTGCTCCCTGGCTGCTATGAGGTGAGCAGCTTCAGCCACACGCTCCCAATGTGTGATGCACTGCCATCCCTCAGGCTCAAAGGAATGGATCCAACCAACCAAGGTTTAAAACTGTAAGCCAAAAGGCACCCTCCCGCCAGGTATCTGTCAGTGATGTATGTACAACTAAGGGTTTAGGATGCCATTGGGTGGTGAGAAAGCAAGCTCAGCATGTGTGAGGTTCTGTGTTCAACCCCCAGAACCACAGGGCGGGATGGGGGAGACACACAATGACAGGATACTTTAAGCAGGTCAGGATTTGTGATGATAAAGAAGAAAAGGCTGAACTGAAAGGAAAGTCAATCATTTATAAATTATCTTGAGATTCTCCTCAGGAAAAAGAAAAGGGTGGGCCTAAGAAGCAGGAAACTGGGTTTTTCCATCAGAGCCCACAAAGGATGCCGAGTTTGAAGTCACAGAGACTTGTGACAAAGCAGGTCTACTACAGCTCACGAGAGAAGCAAGTTGAGCATCCGCCTGCTTTCCCGGAATCATTGTTCAACTGGCTACAACTTCTATGGTTTCAGTGACCCACGCGGAACTGGAGATGGAACTTGGTCATCCCTATGCATTCTGGGAAGCACTCAACCAGAGTTTATCTCTCGTCCTTTAAAGAGATGGCTTTATCTCTGCCCCCTAACCTGAGCAGTTAAAGCAGACAGCACAGCCATTCTTAGACATGTTTAACCACAGCTGATTTAAGATGGGGAGAGAGATAGGTTGACAAATGCCCTAAGACCACTCTCCCCTATATTTCCAAACCAATTCAAATAGATTCTAAAGCTCTTTTCCACAAAAACAGAAAAACAACTCATTTTTTTAAGGGGACAAAAGGAGGCTAGAGAGACGGCTGAAGGTGAAGAGCACGTTCTGCTATTAGGAGAACTCAAGTTTGACTCTAGTGCCCAGCTCCAGGGACATCCACACCTCTGGCCTCCAGGGGCACTGGCACTCACATGCATATAATACCCAGACACACAAACACAATTAAAAACAAAATAAATCTATAAGAAACCAAATGGGAAAAGAATCTGAACAGGCCTTTCTCCAAGAAGACATTCAAATATCCAACAAGACCATCAAAGGATGCTCTCAGCTCTCAGGCAAATGCAAATTAAAATCACAATATGATGCCACCGCATACCCACTAGAATGGCTATTATTAAAGACAGATACTAATAATCACTGTTTGTGAAGATGTGGAGAAACTGGAACTCACATGTCAAATACCTGGCAGCCCCTCAAATTGTTAAATACAGAATAACATATAATTTAGCAATTATACTCTGAGGTAGATATCCAAATATAAAAACACTTGGCCACAGGGAGACTTATACGCAGTGCCCGTAGCAGTTTGTACATAACAGCCAAAGGAGAAAACAAATGGCATTCCATTCAAGGGTGGACAGGCAGCCAGAATGCCGTCTGCTCACACACAGTAAGAAGTGCTAACTGGTTTCCAAGGTGGGGAACCTTGAAAACATGCAGAGGGTAAGAAAGAATACAAACCACCTAGGGACAGGAGGTAGAGAAGAGGTCACCAGCTGGAGGGAGAGGATGGTGGCAGGTGAGAAGGTGGAAAGGGCCTAACACTGGTTTTATTTTTTGGCTGTTCCACGAACCCGAATACACGAAAAGCACTGGGACTGTAAATTCAAATGAGTGAATTGTACATATACAGCTCCAGTAAGACTTTTTAAAATGGAGGCAGCCTGAGGCTGGAGAGGCTCGGTGGCTGAGATGCACTCATATGCATATGACTCTTGCAGAGGAGCCAGGCTCAGTTTCCAGCACCATGCCAGGCAGCACACAACTCGAGCTCCAAGGGATCTGACTCCACTTTCTGGCCTCCACAGGCACATACATACATATGTAAATAATTAAAAACAGAAATAAGGGAGCTGGAGAGATGAATCAGTGGTGAAGTACACTTGTCACTCTTGAAAGGGGTGGACGCTAGCGTCCCAGCATCCACACAATGGTCCACGGGCGTCTATCTGCAGCTCTGGTTCCCGGAGACCCAACAACCTCTCTGAGCTGCTGGACACCAAGCACACACATAATACATACATGCAGATAAAACACTCACACACAAAACAAAATGAATAAGTCTAATAGTAATCTAAAAATAAAAATAAAATCTTTCTTAAAGGAGATAGCAAAAATCTAAACAGTAAGTATGTTGTACGTTTTCCTGGTTTCCACTTTTGTTAAGATTTTAGATGAGCTTTCTTTTAAAAATATTTTACTTTTATGTGTATAGGTGTGCTGCCTACATGTATGTCTATGTTCCACATGCGTGCCTGGTGCCTGGAGACCAGAACAGAGTGTTGGACTCCCTGGAACTGGAGTTGTAGACAGTTGAGCCACCATGGGGGTGCTGAGAACCGGGGTGCTCTGCAAGAGTAACAAACGCTCTTAAGCACTGAGCCGATGCTCGAGCCGCTCAGTCTTTATTTGACCCTAAGTTCCCCAGGGTGGAGGTCCCCTGTTTATCTTAAAATCCCTCCCTCACGCCGGGCGGTGGTGGCGCACGCCTTTAATCCCAGCACTCGGGAGGCAGAGGCAGGCGGATCTCTGTGAGTTCGAGGCCAGCCTGGTCTACAAGAGCTAGTTCCAGGACAGGCTCTAAAAAAGCTGCAGAGAAACCCTGTCTCGAAAAACCAAAAAAGAAAAAAAAAAAAAAAAAAAAAAAGAAAAAAAAAAAAAAAGGAAAAAATCCCTCCCCCACCAATGCTCCCACCAAAGTCATATATCAGGTCTAGCGAAGAACACGCAACTGTGCTTGAGTGCAGAAATGCCTCCCAACAATTTCTGTAAGATGATTTGTGGCTACTGCAAAATGCCCACTTCTCATTTGACTTCTCAATTTAAACCAGAGATACTTTCCTAAATTAAATCTCTTCACTTCGGGTAAATATTAAGAACTTGTGAAGAAACTCAAGTCTCTGCCTGCCTGCTCCCAAGCACTCTCCTGCCCACCATTGCTACTCAGGCAGAGGAGCCTTCTGGAATGCTGGAGACACAGTGCTCATAGGATCTATGGACCAGTAGCACTACAATTTACCAGCAGGTGGCACTCTCGAGCTTCTGATGCTCAAGTGCCAAACCACAAGGAAATAAAGAAACAAAAACAAGAGCCACTAGCTGCCAAGAGGAAAGCAAGACTCAGGCTACTGGGAAAATGTCTTAAAATGAGACTGACTAGAAACTCCCTGCAAACATCCTCTCAAGTCACGTGACCCGGATTAACAGTTTATCACTGTGACTTTCTTCTTGAAAACATCTCATTCCACTTCCATGGTCTAAGAATAAGAAAGAATGCCTTCAGACAAGTGTCCACTGAAGAGTCTATGAAATAACTCACTAGAAAACCCTCAAACTGTCAAAAACCCAGAAAACTTGAGACACTGTCACAGCAAAAACAACCCATGAGATGTAACATGTGGGCCCGGCTGGTGGCCTGGAAGGCAAGCATCTCACATTTGTGTAAAATACTGCAGCTGGGTATTGAATAATAAGAACCTGCTCTCCAATTTTCAAAATAACCCTAAAACTGTTCTGAAATTAAAAGCATATGTTTCTTTTGTTTTATTTTTGCTTTTTGTTTTTATTTCAGGAAAAAAAAAATCACTACTAGCTGCCCATTTGGCCAAGTTGGAGTCTACTTTAAGGACTTGTTCTGACAGCTCTAAAATGGCTGCATCTTTCTCAGGCACATTCTTAAGAAACTGGATGGGAGGGGCTGGAGAGATGGCTCAGAGGTTAAGAGCATTGCCTGCTCTTCCAAAGGTCCTGAGTTCAATTCCCAGCAACCACATGGTGGCTCACAACCATCTGTAATGAGGGCTAATGCCCTCTTCTGGCCTGCAGGCAGACACACAGACAGAATAATGTATACATAATAAATAAATAAATAAATAAATAATAAAAAAAAAGAAACTGGAAGGGAGCAAAGAAAAGCCACAGGCTTGAAAGAAGAGACAGGACTTGAAGTAACAAAAGAGAAGCCTGGGGGATGCAGACTAAGGGCCCCCTCACTTCTAGCCCAGTGCTAGCCGCATGAATCACCTCAAAACTCTAAAAACAGTCAGTGTTCACAGCACGTATCGCCTCACCCAACCATGGTGGGCAAAGGCCGGTGGAGGGTGCGGCAGCAACGGGGAAGCTGAGCAACCCCGGCCACGACTCAAACAAGGTCTTGCTGAATGACAAATTGGCCTCTGGAGATTTTTATGCTCCAAACTTTTCCTAAAGCCCCCAAAGAAAACAGGGGACCAAATAGTAATAGTCTCAACTTAAAGGTGATGGTAAACCACTTAATACATATGTTAACTACTCAGTCTTTAAAGTTTTAGTTCTCAGCTGTAGAAAAGCAGGAAGTTGTGAGTGCTGCATCCATACTATGCTGCAACACACACAGAGGCAAGGGTTTTCCTGTTCGTGTTGTAAATAAAAAGCTGTGGTTGTGAAGGAATGGTGTGCTAGATTCCTGGCCCCGTCAGCTACAGTCAGCTTCACCTTCTTGGTAGGCAGCCAAACCTCAAGAATAATATCTGCCAAGAGGGAAAAACAGTTTCGGTGAGACTTACTTCGAAGCTTCAATCTTTTTGTTTTTGTTGTTGTTTGTTTTTCCAGACACTGTCGCTAACTAAAGCCGAGACCAGAAGGAACTCACTCTGTAACCCAAGATGGCCTTGAGCTCACAGCCATAGCCCTCCCTCTACCTCCTAAGCACTAGGACTATGGGTGTGAGCCAGAATACACAGCTATCAAACTTCAATCTTTTAAAGAGTTAGGGTGTTCCCCTTTTAATAATAAAAAAATAAAACTGTCACAATGTAAGTGAAAACCTGAGCCAGGCAGAGTAGCTTTAGGCAGGCAGGAAGATTTAGCTGAGGCAGGAGGATTGCCACAGGCTTGAGACCAACCTGGGCCAGACAGTGAGTTCTGGGCCAACTAGAGCAATAAGGTAAGATCTTGTATATGAAAAAAATGAACTATGAGCCTGGTGCTGTATGCCTGTAGTCCCAGATACTCAACAGGCTGTTGCTGGCTGCAAGTTCAAGGCCAGCCTGGGTTACTTAGTAAAACCCTGTCTCTAATAGTAAAAAAAAGGGGCTGGGGTCCAGCTCAGTATAGAACAGAATCCTAGCAAGTACTTAGTCCTCATTACCACATAAGAGAGAGGGACAGAGACAGGGGAGACAGAGACCAAAGAGAAAGCTCAGTAAGTGAATGCTAGCTGCAGAGCTCACAGGCCAAGTTCAGTCCCTGGAATGATGTGAAGAGCAGTGTGAGCAGGTACACATCTGCAACCCCAGCATTGCTTCAGCTGAGATGGGAGGGACCAACTCCTGGGAGTACATGAAGCAACAGAAACAAGAGCGACTGAACATCAACAAGGCGGGAAGCAAGAACCAACTCCTGAAAGTTGTACTCTGACTTCCAGTGTATACACACACACACACACACACACACACACACACACACACACACACAGATTGCTGAACAGAAAGGAGTATGGGAAACAAGTAAAAATCTATTCCACCTTAGCTAAGAAACTAGCAAAGAGATCAGAAACTGAGACTGTGAGACACATGGCCTCTGTCCTACACACACTCTCGGTGGGCGGATTCAGTATAAAATCAGAGTGAACCCATCATTGCAGAGGCAAAGAACTGAGCAACACCTCTAGGAGAAAACTCAGGGAAGGCGAGAAGCAAGCTGCAGTGACTCACTACCTACGGGAATGAGATGAGTGGGCTGGGATTCTTCCAGTTTGTTTCTCAACCAGTCAAAATCCTGGTATCTTCTTCGAACAGAATATTCTGGCAAGTCAAACTCCACCCGAGTACTCTGCAAATAAGAAGAGAAAAGGGGAAATGTGAGTGGGATTGCATTCTGGCGAAAAATACATTTTTAGAATACCCAAATCAGGTATTCCTTCCTTCCACCCATTCACTAGACAAAAGGCAGAGTTTCCCAGCAGGCTACAAAGTCAAGGAGCTAGGATGGAGCCCAGCATAGTGGTGCATGCCTTTCATTCAAGCACTCAGGAGGCAGAGGCAGGCAGATCAAGGACAGCCTGGAGCTACAGAGTTATTTTCAGGACAGCCAAGGATACACAGAGAAACTATGTCTTAAAAGATCAATAAGTGGGGGGCGGGAAGGATAGACAAACAGAAGGACCTAGAACGGAAACATCAGGTCTTTTGTTTGGATTTGATTTTTTTTCCTACCCTCAGGAAATGGAACTCAGCAATTCTTCAGAATTGTCTACAACATTTGATTCATTTCCTCCAGCTTAACTCTGGGAGAGCTGGTTGTTTTCCCCCAGAATAATACAATTTCAGACACTGCTGCTGAACTGAATCCAAACCCATGAAAAGGAATGTTATCCCCACCTTCTGTTACATATGCTGACAAGCTTTGCTGAAGGCAGAGGGGGATATAATCAAGTAGAGACGACAGAAGGCTGCTCCTGTGGGAGGCACATCCTAAGACTTTTGCCAGCACTCAAGGTAGAGGCAAGGAACTCTGTGAGTTCAAGGACAACCTACAAAGTCTCACTGTGAAGCTGGGAGGCTAACAGTGAAACAGAACAAAAAAAAAAAAAAAAAAAAAAAAAGAAGGATTTTGCTTCATTCTGCCAGAACAATGACCTTGAAAGCAAACTGCATTTTAGATCTAAATTAGAAAACATCTAGAAAAAATGCCAGTGTGTTGCATAAAATGTTGATGATCTATGAATTTTTAAAGTTTTCAGAAATGCAATCACATTCCCTTAACAATACACCAATGTTAAATAAAATTAAGTTACACCAAAATACAATTTTTACTTTTTAACTGTTATTTCTTCTCAGATATACCATTCCTCCCTGGGTGGTTACCAGCAGTTGCTGATCTCAAATATGAGATAAAGTACAAGATAAAAATTATCTATGTCACATTTTACAAATTTATTCTTTCAGACCCTAAGTCTGTTTTAATCCAAGACTTCTAAAAAAATCTTTAAAATACCTAAGGAAGAGTTGTCCACCAAACAAGACCGTGAACAGCTTTTGGCTCTGAGATTATGATGTCATTCTCCCAAAAGCTGTCCTCTTGGCCTGAGCAGAGCTGGAAGGGGAGAGAGCTGGCCCTCAAGGGCTGCATCAGCTCCCCATCCAGTCCCGCACATTGTAAGTATCCACGAGACAGAACCTTCACCATGCCAAAGCATGCAGAGTGGGAAGACTTGGAGAAGACATATCACAAAGGTACTACTGAGTTATCAGGAGGCTTTCCAGAGGAAGTGGAACTATGGATGACTTCAGGCACAGCATGGCAGAATCCCACTGACAGGGCTATGCTGTGCTCTGTGACCCTGGTGACAGGGAGCACCCATGCCAGGTTCCTGAAATACATGGAGTCCTGCATCTTATTTTCCCCAACATTACAAGCTTGGAGGGAAACACTTACAAAATCCCTCCCAATACCCAGACCCCAGAAGAACACCTGTCAGTAGTAATGAGGGAAACAGGTCTCTCCCTCTCCCTTCCTAAACATTCCATGAACAAAGTGACCACGATTCTTATGCTCATCAAACCAACTCCACAAACCACCATTTATGCAATATTCCTACTTTGTGAAATCAATACTTGGTAACTACAAAATGTAGGGGAATGCGTTACAGCTGTAGTGTTGCAGAGATATCCTATCGGGAAGCCAGGCTACCCAGAGCTGCAGTAGGACAGCTCAGCCCTGGAGGAAAGGTGTCCTGACTATTGGGAAGCCATCACTTTTTGCCCATCTGGCTCTTAATTCTCCTTCATCCTCAAAAATAAAAACATGTAAACCAGACACAGTGATGCATATCTGTAATTGCAGCACTCAGGAGGCCGAGGCAGGATGATTAAGAATGAGTTCCATGCAATCCTGGACATAAGTTTGAAGTCAGCAAGGCTCGGTCTCACACATTCATGCACACGCATGCATGCATGTGGACACACACAGCTTTTATCTCTTTCAAGCGCTCTCTTGTATTTACTGCTCGCTTGATGCTTTCTTATTGCCAAGTAAACGGCCAAGCTACCAACACTCACATATTCCTCCTCATTTCCCACTCACATTAACCCCCTGAGCCTTTGTCACTAAGTCAGACACCACTTACGATCCCGAGCTCCTGAGCCACACCTCTTAGCAGCATTCACACTCTAGAGTGCTGAGGCGTCTGATGAGAAACTGGCTAAAGCGAAGGAGCTGGTAATGACAAGAAGATATAAAGGAAAAGTCGACAGGGGTGAAGACTGGAGTAGGGCAGGAGTTCTGGGTGTGTAAGGAGGTGTGTGCTGAGGACAAGCATGTGTCTTGGGCTCTGGTGGAAGAAACACACTTTCCCCATTGTTCTGGAAAAAGGAAGGGGATCTTGTCTCATGGCAGGAAGTTAAGGGATTCTTTGCTTATAGCTGAAGTTTTCTCTAGGGCAGAGTGTCCCCCCACGGTGGCTCCAAATCCACTGGGACTGACAGTGAAGACTAGCCTTCACAGGAGATGCATAGCACAATTATTAAAGGAGCAGACTCTGGGCTCAAGCTCCAGCCTCACCGCACATTAGCTGCGTGTCACTGAGCGGTTATATTCATGCCACTGTCAAAGTTCCACTTTAAAACTAAGAAAGTTAAAAAGAACTACAAAGGTGAATGAAATGATGAGTAAGAGGCCCTGAGTAAGCAGGGGTTACAGATTTATGGTAAAATCGTTATCCAGTCCATACAAAGCCCTGTGTTTGAGCCCCGGCACCAACAAGAAAGCAAAACCCACTAGAAAGATGTCCTAGAAAATACTACATTTCATATCACAAAAGAGTAATACTTCCGATGGGAAGAGCTTGGGAAAATTAATAAAAAAAAAAGACAAAAAAAAGAAAAAAAAGAAAAAAAAGAAAAAAAATAAATCTAAAAAAAATAACAACAAAAAACAAAACAAAACAAACCTTTGTAAAATTAATTTTTAAGTTAAATATTTTATACTTTTTTGGAAAAAAAAGAGTAATACTATGGGATTAAATTTTTTTCTAATTAAAGAGACAGCAAACAACTAAGTGAAACTGACCAACTTCAAATTTTATATAAGGCCAGTCATATTAGAATAAAATTAAATCATTATAAAATGTACTACTCTTAGTTATGCTCACACTATATTGTTAAGATCTGCCAAAACCAACTTTTTAATTTTCTTAAACGTTATTAAAAGCACATTCATAATAATGACTTGTAGAACACTATCAATATCTACAAAGGTTTGGTAATATAGATGCACTGGCAAGCACAGATCAGCTCTTAAGTTCATCTCGGTGTTTAAAATAGAGACTCTCATAAATACATTGTTTTGGCATATATTTGAATGTAATTCTCAATTGCACTCTTTCCCCACATATTTTCATGTTTTTATTCTTATTGTAACAGCGCCTAGTAGACTTTAGTAGGCCATGAGACCTCAGCACAGCTGACTCCATGGTGGAGTACCAGGAAGGTGTAAACACAGCATGTAGACAGCCCCACCTGGTAAACCTAAAACAAAGACCTAATCCTAGTACATTAAGCTTGGAAAGTCTCTAAATGCACTAATCTTTATTTTTGGATTCTGGAGTTCTGCTTCTAGATAGCTATTCTTGCTCACTGAAGTATGTCCAAATATGGTTTTTGTGCTTTAAAGGATATGGTTGTTGTGCTTACCAGCCCACTCTGAGAAAGGCTCGGGGCCACACCAGGATCCTGAACACCCAGTATAATAGTTGGTTGATAATGAAGACACTCTGTTAACTTAAACTCACGTCTGAACTGTATTCTCTAGTGAAAACCTTAAATCACTTATGCCAAAATGTATTATTTCATATAAAGTAATATTTATTAAATGTTAATATAAGGTTTAAAAACTATTTTTCAAGTTTTATTCTTAAAGAGTATACTGGCGTGTGACTTGCACTGATGCTTAAATTAAAAATTCAAAATAATTTTGTAAAGCTCAATGTGAAAATCCACTGGGATTTAGATTATGTACACCAAACTTACATGTGAGTTAGGGGAAGGTTTCATTTCTGTGGGATTTCCATCCTGCATATTTTCCTGCTATATTCAGTTCTTTTTTTCCCAGAATTTCCAACAAAATGTGATAGACTTTATGATTAAATTCCTGCTCTGTTCCGAATTATTTCTATACATTTAATGTATTTATGGCTATATATTTTATTTTATTTTATAATTTTTGGACAGGTCACTTATTTTCTTTTCTGTCTTAGTTATTGTAAAGAAGGTAACAGCTGTAACCTTGTCTCAAAGTAATAAAGAAAATAACTAAAATTGAAATACAATTTTAATGTATATCAGATAATGTTTTGATACTAAATTTGTAATTTATTTATTAATATTTTTAAATAAAATATTTAAAATTAAAAAAAACTAAGAAAGTTGCAATATTCACTACACTATGTGAAGATAAGCAAGGCACTCACAACACCGCAAAAAATAAACAATGGGACAGTGGACAAGAGAATAGGACTGCAGTCTTAGAGATGATGGAAAGTGTGCTGCCTGGGACTTGCTAGCAAAGAATAACACACACACACACACACACACATGCGCACACACATGCACACACACACACACACACACACGCGCGCGCGCGCGTGCGATGACAGTCAATGAATGAATGTAGTTAGCTACATACAAATGTTCATTTTCATGAAAGAATAGAGACTAGCACACTAAGCCACCAATAATTATTTCTGACTATGAGTTTATAAGCATGTTTTCATTTTACTATTTTAGCTTACTTTCATTTTCTAAGTTTTCTACAACAGATTAGGTATATTTTAAAATAAAAATTGAAATTTCCATCACAAAAATGGAGAGACATATGGTTAACTATCCAATAATTAGCTGCTACTGTGTTGTGAATTTCTAAGAGCCTGCAGAAAAAAGAGCCAGGAGCTGTTGTATACAAGTGGCTGTGCTATGCTGGCCTGCCCATCTAAGAGGAAGGCATGGATGGTGGAGATTTAATGAGCATTCCTTATCAGAATGTCTTTAGTTAAATTCAGCTCAGTACTGTGTCATCAAGAATATGCATTACATTGGGTGCATGGGAACCATGGGAGAGGGCTGAAGGGGAGGGGAGAAGAAGGAAGGGGAGCAGAGAAAAATGTATAGTTCAATAAAATCAATTAAAAAAGAATCTGCATTGCATGCCTTTGGAGATGGCTCAGTGGTTAAGAGCAATTGACCACTCTTCCAGACCTGGGTTCAATTCCCAGTACCTACATGGCAGCTAGCTATCTGTAACTCCAAGAACTGACACCCTCACACAGACATACATGCAAGGCAAAGCATCAACACACATAAAAATAAAAATAAATAAATAAAAAGGAAAGAAAAGAATAAATGAACCTGTATTAGAGATGTCAGAGTTGGCTCACTGCTTATGAGCACTAGCTGTTCTTCCAGCACCACAGGGCAGCTCATGATCATCTGCAGCCCCAGTGCAGGGGATGTAATGCCCTCTTCTGGCCTCCAGAGGGCACCAAGCATGCACACTGTATGCAACCAAAACGCCCATACACACAAAAATGCAAATTAAAAATTAAAAATCTGAATTAGAGGAGGGCATAGAAACACACACTTTTAACCATAGTACTTATGGGACAGAAGGGGGCAAATCTCTCTGAGTCCCAGGCCAGCCAGGGCTACAGAGTGAGAATGTATCTCCATCCTCATCATCAGTTGGAGCAGGTGCATTAGCCAATGAACCAGCTAAGCCCTGCAGGTTGTCCTAATGTGCATGTGTGTTGGAGGATTTGGAGGGCTATAGGGTGCGGGAGTCAAGCAGTGGTAGAAACGTCAGGCTGGGTCAGCACTGCTGCACCGGCAAGGAGGTCACCCTGTCGCCAGGCTGCTCACAGCACCAAGAGAAACAGGTCTTGCATTTTACTGAATACAGGGTGAAAAGGTCACCCCAATAAAAAGTAAACAAATGGAAAGAAGTCCTGGAAATATGTGCATTACCTCTGAGGAAGTCATGCATGTGTGAGCACCCTCTCAGGGAGATGCATGGACAGGCAAACCTCTAAGTGTGAGCCAGGTGCAGAACGATGGGGTAGGGTGACACTGAAAAACTGAGAATGGAGATCTCCCATGCTCTTGGATAGGCAGGCCCAACGTAATAAAAATGGCAATCTTACCAAAAGCAATCTACAGATTCAATGAAATCCCCATCAAAAACCCAACACAATTCTTCGCTGACCTCGAAAGAACAATACTCCACTTCATATGGAAAAACAAAAAGCCCAGGATAGCCAAAACAATCCTGTACAATAAAGGAACAATTCCGGAGGCAATACCATCACTGACTTCAAACTCTACTATAGAATATGCAATACTATCGGATATAGAATACAGTAATAAAAACAGCTTGGTATTGTCATAAAAACAGACAGATGGACCAATGAAATCAAATCAAAGACACCAATATTAATACACACAACTATGAATACCTGATTTTTGACAAAGACGCTAAAATCATACAATAAAAAGAAAGTATCTTCAGCAAATGGTGCTGGCATAACTGGATATCAATATGTAGAAGAATGCAAATAGATCCATATCTATCCCCATGTATCCTCAAGTACAAATGGATCAAAGACCTCAGCATAAATCCAGTCAAACTGAATCTCACAGAAGAGAAAGTGGGAAGTAGCCTTGAATGCTTGGACACAGGAAACCACTTTCTAAATATAACCCGAGCAACAATAAATAAATGAGACCTCCTGAAACTGAGAAGTTTTGTAAGGCAAAGGACACAGTCATAAGACAAATGACAGCCAACTGAATGGGAAAAGATCTTTACCAACCCCACATCAGACAGAGGACTGATCTCCAAAAATATAAAGAACTCAAGAAACTAGACATCAAAATACCAAATAATCCAATTAAAAAATGGGGTACAGATTGAAACAGAGAATTCTCAACAGAAGAATCTCAAATGGCCAAAAGACACTTAAGGACTCGCTCAACATCCTTAGCCTCAGGGAAATGCAAATCAAAATGACTTTGAGATACCATCTTATACTATTAAGTATTAAGAATGGCTAAGATCAAAAACACTGATGATAGCTTATGTCGGAGAGGATGTGGAGTAAGGGGAATACTCCTGCATTGCTGGTAGTTGTGCAAACTTGTACAGCTGCTTTGGAAATCAGTATGACAGTTTCTCAGAAAATTGGGAATCAATCTGTCTCGAGACCCAGCGATACCACTCTTGGATATACTCAAAGGATGCACACTCATGCCACAAAAACATCTGTTCAACTATGTTCATAACAGCACTATTCATAATAGCCAGAACACGGAAACAATGTAGATGCCCCTCAGCCAAAGAATGGATAAAGAAAATGTGGTACATCTACATGATGGAGTAGTACTCAGCACTAAAAAAAAAATGGCATCTTGCAATTTGCAAGCAAATGGATGGAACTAGAAAAAACCTGAGTGAGATAACCCAGACACAGAAGGACAAACATGGCATATATTCACTCACAAGTGGATTCTAGACATAAAGCAAAGGATAACTGCCTACAGTCCACTACCCCAGAGAAGCTAGGCAACAAGGAGAACCCTAAGAGGAAAATACATGAATTACCCCTGGGAAGGGGAAATAGACAAGAATTCTTGAGAAAACTGAAAGCATGTTGGGGGGAGGAAGGATGGAAGGGAAAGGGAGAAGGGTTATGGGGAGGAGGACATGAGGGAACGGGATGGTCAAGATGGGGGAAGGACAGAGAGGGAGAGCAAGGACAGTTATCTTGATTGAGAGAGCCATAACAGGGTTAGCAAGAAACCTGGCACTAGGGAAACTCCCTGGAATCCACAAGGATAAGCAATAGTCAAGAGGGTACCTGAACTAGCCTTCCCCTGTAACCATATTGATGATTACCTTAATTGTCATCATAGAAACTTCATCCAGCAACTGATGGGAATAGATGCAGACATCCACAGTTAGCACTGAGCCGAACTCCCTGACTCCAGCTGAAGAGAGGGAGGCTCGATATTATGAACAAAGGGGTCATGACCATAATGGGCGTACCCACAGAAAACAGCTGACCTGAGCTAGTGGGAACTCACTGACTCTGGACTGACAGTAAGGGAACCTACCTAGGACCAAACTGGGCCCACTGAACGTGGGTGACAGTTGTGTAGCTTGGGCAGTCTGTGGTACCACTGGAAGTGGGGCCAGATTTATCCCTCGTGGCTTTTTGCAGCCCATTCTCTTTGCTCAGCCTTGATATAGGGGGAAAGGCCTTGGTCCTGCCTCAAAGACATGTGCCAGATTTTGTTGACTCCCCATGGGAAGCTTTATCCTCTCTGAGTAGTGGATGGAATATGTGGGAATGTGAAAGATGGGGGGGGAATGAAAGGAGGGGAGGAAGAAGAAACTGGGATTGGTATATAAATGAGAAAAGATTGTTTTAAAATAAATTAAAAAAACAGAATGGTCAGAATGGTTTAAATGGTCGCACATGACAGAGAGAGAGAGAGAGAGAGAGAGAGAGAGAGAGAGAGAGAGAGAGAGAGAGAGAGAGAGAGAGAGAGAGAGAGAGAGATATTCACATAATCATTGCATAATTAGACAGACCCAGACAGTAAGCTACATGTAGTCATGTGGACATAGAAAAGGCTTCCAAAACACTCTCAAGCAGAAGGAAAAGTGAGAGAGCAGCAAGCAGGATACATTGAAACCCAAACCATGTGCATTCTAGTGCTCATGTATGCCCACAAATGAAAAGGAAAAGCCAAGCTGTAGCAGTTGTGCTTTCAGTGAGAAGACTGTCCAGCTAAGGAGGAGAAGGGAGGACAAGATTTCTACTCTGTATTTGGCCCTTAGAACTGTTTCTGTTTTATGAACATGTATTTTACTATTCATGTGAGTTTTAAAATATAGTATTTCTACTCAATAAAAGATGAAGAAATATTTGAACATATTTCATTCTGTTCATCTTTCCAAAAATTTAAACAGATGTAGAATCAACCAAATTT
This sequence comes from Arvicola amphibius, assembly GCF_903992535.2. Taxonomy (NCBI): domain Eukaryota; kingdom Metazoa; phylum Chordata; class Mammalia; order Rodentia; family Cricetidae; genus Arvicola; species Arvicola amphibius. The sequence continues at coordinate 84,417,156 of NC_052052.2, forward strand.
TTACAATAAAAAAATGTTTGTTGGGTATAGAGGCACAGATTTCTCATCTCAGAGATGGAGAGGGTGAGGTGGAAGAATCAAGAGTTCAAGACTAGTCTAAGCTATTCAGCAAAATCTTGCTTCCTGCCCCAAATTATTACTTTTTTAATTAAAAAAGAAAAAAAGGAGGTCAGGAAGATAGCTCATGGCGCTGTGACTGGCATGTGAGACCCATGTTCAATTCCCAACACAAAGTGAGAGGGGTGAAGAGTAAGAAAAGGAAGATGGGGTTTATCTGAGCTACTGACACCATCCATAAAGGTTCAGTCATAACAGTTCATAAAACATCTGTAATTCCTTCTGCAGTGTGTGATTTGTGGTAGAGGAAAAACAGGCGAAAAGAATGGTTTCCTGACTAAAGTACTTACTTCATACATATATAAAACATATCCCAGTAACATTAGCCACTACCCCCTTGTCCCTCTCTAACCTACACACCAAGCCCCCATCTCTCTTTCATATCTGTTTTGTTTTTGTAAAGCACTTTTTTTGCTGACAAAGGTTTCTGTTCTGCCTGGTCCCATAATCATTCATTCCCAAAGAAACACACAGAGGCCTACATTAATTATAAACTGGTTGGTCTATTAACTCAGGCTCTTTATTAATTAACTCTTACATCTTATATTAACTCATAATTCTTGTCTGTGTTATTCATATGGTATGGTACCTTTTATTTTCATCTTGCTTCCTCTGTGTCTGGTTGATGACTACAGACTGAGCCTTTCCTTTTCCCAGAATTCTCCTAGTCTGGTGGCCCTGCCTAGCTACTGGGCAATCAGCGTTTTATTAAACCAATACAGTGACAAATCTTTACAGGGTACAAGACCATTGTCACACAACACTCCCCCCCCCCTTTTTTTAAAACAAGAACTCTGAATCTAGTCTCCTTTGTTCAGCTTTTTTCCTGACCATTATCCATAATAACTTATCCATAATATCCATAATAACTGCAGTCAACGCTCTAAACAAAGACAAACATCCATAATCAATTTTAGGGGATGTGGGTGTAGTTTTCTAGGCTACTTCCTGCTGATTGGGGGCACTTATAATCTTATGGGGACCTAAAGAAAATATAATATTATGGTCAATCCTGAATGGAATATTCTGTGAGGCTTGATCAACTCAACCAGCAGTCTTGAGGTTTTTCTAGATGTAGAACTCAGAGAAAACTCTACTAGAGATCCTCTGAAATGTTGGATCATCTGGGTCACCTACTCCTATTGGAGATTTTTCAGAATGTCTTGGTCCATCAAACCACATTTGTCTGGAAGGAATCCACAGGTTCTCACCTTCTGTGGAAACAAAAGCAGAACCTTTTTCCAAAGCAACATATCCTTAGACCCAAATTTTGAAGTCAAGATACCTTTAAAAAATATATATATATATATATATATATATATATATATTGGTTTAGCTTAGCATCTCATACAATGAGATGTCTCTCTGAACTTAGCTCATTCACAGCCAAAAAATTAAAAGAAAATATAACAATATACATAATCCATACTCTCTATGTATATTCCATCTTTATGTGGCTTATTTTTTTTTACTCCTTTAATCTATGACTGTCTGTACTCTATCTCTTTAAAGATTTTGTTTTATTTTTTAAAATCATTCACCTTAAAAAAAAAACTATTTCTCTCTCCCAAGCCTATGTACATTTATCTAACACTGTGACCCATTTAGAGGTCTTTTACATCTGAATTTGTCTTTACTGCATATCTGTAATAATTTTCTGACCAGGAGCACTTTAAAAATGGTAGGCAGCTTGGCCCCAGGGCCCTGGATGCTGGCTCCACCTCTCTCAGGCTTTCAATATGGCAGAGGTAGTTCACCATCTGCTCTGGGACTGCTGGGTGGAAGCTATCCTCACGACCACAACTCTGGGCACACAGCACATAAACCCTTTCTATCTGAGTAAAAGCTAAATCTGCCACGTATCACACTGCGTAGCCTGGAAATATCCTGCCTGTGCACGTCTAGCAGACCTGATCCCACTGCCTGCACAGGCAGGGACTGCTGAGCCACAGGCATGGTCTCAGTTACTTTCCTCCTGACTCCCAAGTGGGCACACAAGCATCCAGACCCAAAGTGGATGGTGGGCATCAACCCCCAAATGGAGCCAAAGCTGTTCCTGTAACTAGCACAAACCAGAAAGCCTTCCTTAAAGAAATGGCACAATTCTTGCCACTAAAGGTGAGTCAGGAAATCTCTTAAAGGAGCTGCATCTCTGCTTGCCGCCAGAGTGTGTTTGTGTATGTCTAAAATTCCTTCCCAAACTCTCTCAAGTTTTAAGTGAATTTAGTTGGCCATGTTTGAACCAATTGTTGACAGAGGTTTCTGTCCTGTCCGATCCCGCAGTGTCTGAAGATATTTCTGATCATCACAGGTTGAGGTTGGAGACAAGTGGAGGGTGCTACTAGCATCTCATGGACAGAGTCTAGGGAGGCCCTACATCCTACAATAGGACAGCCCACACAAGAAAGTATTGCTCATCTCAGAATATCAATACTGTCAGTTAAGAAACCCTGCTCTAACTCTAAAATTTTAATACTATTTTGAATATGAAAATAAGACTTCAAAAAAGTAAAAGTCAACAATATAGATCAGGGATGTAGTTCAGTGGAAGAGCACTTGCCTAGCAGATACAAGGCCTTGTGTTCCATACCCACCACTCCCCCACAGATAAGAATTAAATGTATGGCAGGGAAGTGGTGGCGCACACCTTTAATCCCAGCACATGGGAGGCAGAGACAGGCAGATCTCTGTGAGTTTGAGGCTATCTTGGTCTACAGAGCGAGTTCCAGGACAGTCAGAGCTGTTACACAGAGAAACCCTGTCTCAAAACACCAAAAGAATTAAATGTATTATTTTACAAGTAAAATTAAATAAAAAATGTGAATTTGTAGTCTTACAAATTCATGTTAGAAACCTAGTTACCAATTTTGTTGCCCCATACAGGTTAATTTGTATTTCTAACTAAACACAAATCTTTTAGGATTTCTGTTAAAACTAATCAATTTAGTCTGAGTGCTCTGCCCTCTATCGGTCTGGTAGAGAGAGTTGCAGAGAATCACCAGACATCAGTTTCAGTCACCTCACTTCTGTCTTTAACACCATTTATCCCAAATCCTGGTCCCATCACAGAGACTTGGATTGGTATACAGTCATGCATATTGTGAAACATTAAGCAAAACCACTAACAACACAGAGATATTACAGGGACTAAAAGTTTTATTTAAACTATTTCCCCATTTTAAGAATAAAACCTATTGTAAGCATATAATCCTTTTTAACTTTTAATATAACCTCTCTCTCATAACTATAATAAAGTGACCACAGGAGAGAGAGCAGAAGCAGAGCGAGGATCTTAGTGGCTCAGAGCACTGCTCTAGGCTCTGTCCTAGCACTGTGATAGACACTGTGGCCAAAACCAATCACAGTTCATCACTGGGGGAAGTCAAAGCAGAAACTTAAAGGCAAGGACTGATGCAGAGACCATGAAGGAAGGCTGCTTACTGGCCTGCTCATGGTTAGCTGCCTTCCTGATACCTCACAGGACCCCCTGCCCAAGGGTTGTACCAACTACACAGGACTGGGCCTTCTTACATCAGTCACTAATTAAGAAAATGCTTCTCAGACTTGCCTATAGGTCAGTCTTCAAGAGGTATCCTCTTGAGGATTCTTCCTCTAGATGTCCATAGCCTGTGTCAACTGCCCAAAAAACAAAACAAAAAACACATGCACAAGTATGAACCCTGACACAGTTAGGGAACCTACTCTGGTAGTGATCCTGTATGTGATGTAGGTCTCCATTGTACAGACATGCTTCTTAGGATCATCAACCGTGACAAAGAGATCTCTAGTTCCACCATCAATGTCATCATCAAGCTGGAGTCTGTTCAGAAGGGAAGATGAAGACGCTGGGCTTGAAGTGCCGGCTGGAGTACCACCATTGGGCAAAATGAGATCCTGGAAGAAAAGAACAGTCTTAAAAATCACACGAATGGAGAACCTCACCGAACCACAGCTGCTGCAGCCACACTATGAAAAACCTTAAAAACAACTGCCAATGCACTCGTGTTTCTCTTCACTCCATGTGTCTTAAATGAACAGGTCACAGGAGGATTTATACACCTGATTTATCCACAAACAATAGCTTCTCCCTGTGTGTGCATGTGTATATGTATGTGCACTTGCTGATGAAATTATCTATCTTTCTTGTACATGTGTAACATGTGTGTGCACATGTATAACTGTGTGCATGTGCTGATTCAATTATCTGCCTTGTGCATGTGTACACATGTGTGCATGTGGTGGTGTAATTATCTATCTGCCACATGCATGTGTACACGTGTGTGCAGGTGCTGGTGTAATTATCTATCTGCCTTCTCTTCTCTGATCTACAGAGACTCTATACCAACTCTCCTGGGTTTATCCCTAGGGACCTCAGCCAGTAACCTTGAGGAATAGTCACATATAATATGAAATGCCCTGACCACTACAGGAAAGGGAGAGTCAGGCAATCAAATCCTGTCACAGCCAAATCTGGTCAGATTCCTTCCTCCTGGGACTACTTAGCTAGGGAAAACGCTGTCACCTCTCACTCCAGGGTGTCCCCTGCAGTAGTTGAGCATATAGGAACAATGGACAAGACTCAAGTGTCTGAAGTCTCCAGAGCAGTGATGCTACTGCTCCAACTGACCAATAACAGCCTTGCAAGATCAGCAGGTCAGCCATGACCCCTCTCCATGAGGATGCAGACTGAAGATCTAGCCTGCCCTAGTGTTTGATATGCCAACAGTTGAGCCTGAGTTCCTTACTAAACTGAATTGCTTCATGGAAATTTTCCAGCCCCTTGGCAATTCTTCGTCTCCATTCTCTGGTCATAAATTCTTCTGGGTAAACATGAATCTTCTGTTTTTAAAGCCATTCAGGTAGAGCCAACATTTTTTTCTTCAGGATCATAAGTTTATCACAAAATGACTTTCAAGATCCTGCCCCACGAGAAATAAGTGTACTAAGAAAGCACTTAGATCTTAGGGGTAACAAGCGAGGGTTAGGTGAAGTGAACAGTCTAGGTGTCTCTGCCCAGCAGAGACCTCAGGAGTGGAGTTTGTTGTGCTCTGACCTGGATTCTCAAGCAGGCATCTCATGGTAGCAACATGAGCTGCAGACACTGCAAACACAGAGCAAGTGCTCTTAGCTAAGTTATCATCAGTCAGTTCTCCACACCACAGTTAGAGTCCTTCTTAAAAAATCAAATCTAAGGCTAGAGAGAGGACTCAAAAGTTCTGAGTACTTGTTGTTAGCAGAGGGCATCCACATAGTGTGCCTCACAACTGCCGGGAACTCCAGCAGTGAGGGACCTGATACCCTCTTCTGGTGTCCTCAGGCACCAACACTCATGTATACAAACTCACACACAGACACACATATGTATATAATTTAAAATAAATAAATGAATATAGAAAGTTCCAGGACAGGCAAGAAACTCTGTCTCTTATAGCAACACAAAACAAAACAAAACCCACTCACTGCTGTAAAATGTCAACGCTCGCCTGTAAGAACACTCCTTCCTCTGTCCCCTGTCCCTCACCCTTCACCCAAGAAAGACACACAGAGAAAACTGCATTCCCTCACAAATTCCTCTGGTTCAAAAAATTCCAATTTCAAGATCTGTTATAGCCAGTGGTTGGCAAGATAATTAACATACACATACATCTCTGGCAAGATTTTCTGTTATGTTAAACATGAAGTTCATAAAAGCAGAGTGGCGAGCTTGGGGGAAATGGGATAATTGAGATGGAGGAAGGGTGGTTATGGGAGCAGGGAAGAAGTTATCCTAACCAAAGGAGCCATTTTAGGGTTGGCTAGAGTCTTGGCTCTAGAGGGATTCCCAGGTGTCCAAGGGGATTTCCCCAACTAAGTCCTTGGGCAGCAGAGGAGAGGGTGCCTGAACTGGCCTTATCCTATAGCCACACTGATGAATATCTTGCATATCACCATAGATCCTTCATCTGGCGAGGGATGGAGATAGAGACAGAGACCCACATTGGAGCACTGGACTGAGCTTCCAAAGCCCAGATGAAGAGCAGAAGGAGGAAGAACATGAGCAAGGAAGTCAGGACCGCAAGGGGTGTGTCCACCCGTGGAGACCATGGGACTGATCTAATGGGAGCTCACCAAGGCCAGCTAGACTGGGTCTGAATGAGCATGTGATCAAACCGACTCTCTGAACATGGCTGACAATGAGGGCTGACTGAGAAGCCAATGATAATGACACTGGATTTTGATTCTACTGCATGTACTGGCTTTTTGGGAGCCTAGTCTGTTTGGATGTGCACCTTCCTAGACCTGGATGGAGGGGGGCCTTGGACTTCCCACAAGGCAGGGCACCCTGACTTCTCTGGAGAAGTAAGGAGGATGAGAGGAGGTGGAAATGTTAAATACATAAATTAAAAAAAGACCCCCCCCCAAAAGCAGAGTGGCCTCTCCTGGGAGTCAGTATGGATTCAGAAAAAACACTAGTCATGCTAACACAGTCCAGTTTCTTTTTTGACACCGAGTAATGTGGGTAACATGAAGACCCATTTCAGAAGAGTCCAGCAAAGCAGATCAAGGCAACCCACAGGGGAGGACAGCACTTATCCACAGCCTGCACCTGCCCAGTTTGTCCTAAGTCATGGATACAGCAGAGACCTGAAGAATGAATATGTCCTACACACATTGAACAGAGCACTCCTGACTGATGATTTTGCTGTAAAATTCAATTTAAAGTCACTCAAAGGGAAAAAACTCCAAAGTAGGCTTGTCAAAGACACTCAACAAAACAGGGGACACAACAAAACCTGAAAAGTGGCCAGGTCTGATGGTGTTTACAGCAGCAAGACAGACAATATACTATACATTCCTTATAGAAATTATAAATCCAAGCTGGGTAGAGAGCAGAATGCTTGCAATCCTAGTACTGGGGTGGGAGAAGCAAGGATGAAAAGTTTGAGACCAGTCTGCATTCTATAGCAAGGTTCTTCTTAAAAAATAGACTCTAGACAGACAGGTAAAAATTATAAATCTAGACTTCTAGACAATCTCAATAAGTTAACCGCCACAGCTAACTTCCTCCCCATCCTACCACTAGATGCTAACCTAGCACCTAAAGAATGGGACAGAAAAGTGATGTGATTCTGGGAACCAGGAGAGGGTGCCACCCAAGGACCAGGCTTTCTAAAATTCTCTACAAGATATAATGAGGGCACTGCTGCAAAGGGGCCCGAGAGACAGCTTTAATAGAGATGTTCTGAGACTATTTCACTGTCATTGAGGCTTGCAAAAATGTAGAAACTATCTTTACCTCAACCCCTTCATAAGTAGCCTAATTTGAAAATGCAGTTGTAGGGGCTCATGGTGGGGTGTGGCAGACAGGACAGTGAGACAAAGTAAGGCTTCTGGCTGAGGATCACCAGCAGGGGTGCCCTTCCCACAAGGCTTTGTGTAGCTTAACGGGTTGATGAACTGGTCAGACACAGCTGAAAGCACTGAGGGGCGTTGGGCTCTGCGCTGAAGACTGCACTGGGAAGGGAAACTGAGATGAGTCAGACCACCTTTCACTAACTGCCTTCCATCCCCATCCTTATTCTGTTTGCTCAGATGTTTAGAAGGGAAGACTCCAAAAAGACAGTTCAGCAACATCAAGCAGAAACAGGCAATGCAAGTTGGAAAGATGGCTCAGTGGTTAAGGGTCCCTGTTGATGAGAGGACCCTGGTTTGATTCCCAGCATGCACATCAAACCATCTGCAACTCACAGTTCCAACATATTCAGCAGGTATGCACGTGGTGCATATACATGAATGCAAGCTAAATATTCATACCCAGAAAGTAAATAAATAATTATTTTTATTTTTTTAAAGACTGTATCAGGGAGCTGGTGAGAAGGTCCTGTGGGTAAGCGCACTGCCTGCTCTTCCTGAGGACCTGGGTTTGATTCCCAGCCCTGACATCACAGCTCGTGACCATCTGTAACTGCTGCGTTAGGGTCCAGTGCCTCTTCTGGCTCCTAGGGCACTTCACATACCTGACACACAGACATGCAAACAGAACATCCATACACATAAAATAAAAATAGTTTTTGAAAAGAATAGGGGCCTTGGTGTAGCACAGAGGGTAAGGGTCAAGGCACTTGCCACCAAGCCTGAATTTGATCTCATATTCTAGAATGTCAACTCCCAAGGTTGTCCTCTGACCTAGACACTTGTGACATGGCATGCATCTCCACCCCTTCATGGTCCTGCATACACAATAAATATGTAATATTTAAAAAAGAATGTATTAAGATCAAAACAAGTGAGTTCCAAGAAAGCAAGAAGGATTCAACATAAAGAAATGTATTGATGTTATTACTACACTAAGAATTGTACGCAGATGGATTATTGACGGCAACCATGTCCACAGATCCAAAGTGTTTACTGGTGCCATTCACTGGTAAATATGAGCCACTGTATTAAAATCTCTAAGTAAAATTAAGGATTTGGACAAGGAAAGTTCATAGTATATTAGATACTATCAGAAATACCAGCAATGAACTTCAAAAACCTTTTTCTAAGTGAAAGAAGCCAAACACCAAATGCCACGCATTTCATGATCTGCCTCTGTTAACTGCATAGACGTCCTCAGACACAGAAAGCAGACTTTTGGTTGCCAGGGCTGAAAGGAGCAGAGGATGGCACTGACGGCTCAGCGGGGATGTTGACAGAAGTATTTTGGAGTTAGACAGTGACAGTGATTTCACAGTACAAATCAACAGCTGACAACAGACTTCTTCTTGTGTAAATTATGTCTCAATAATCATGATACAATACAGCAAACAGTATGAAACACTGGAGGCACATCCACTAAATTCAGAGGGAAGAGCCTTTTTCAAGAAGGAGGAGTCCTGAGGGAGAGTCTCATGTAGGCCAGGCTGGCCCAGAACTCACTACATAGAGGAGGGTGACTTGAGCTCCAGATATTAGGCATCCCAGTGCTGGGATTCAGGTGCATGCCACCTCCCCCAGTGCTGATCCCCCCAGTAAGATCCTGACACCCAGAATCTGGAGACAATGCAATGATGCACTGAAAATACCTGAAAACATGTAGTAACCAGCCATACTGCTTCATGACAACTCAAGTTCCCCAAATTAAACCTAAATTTTAATACAAGTAACAGTAGGAAATGATAAATGCAAACAATGAGTTTACTAAATATTATTACGTGAAACCAGCAGATGATACAGAGGGGACAGTCAGTGTACGCCTGCTGCGGGATGTCTTTCTGCACACTATAAATATGTGCTGCTCTCATTGGTTGATAAATGAAGCTCATTTGGCCTACAGTCAGGCAGAATATAGCTAGACAGGAAAGACAAACTGAACACAGAAAGGAGAAGGGTGAAGCTAGGAACTGCAATACAGATGCAGAGGAAGCAAGATGACAATGTACTGAGCTAAACAGAGACAAGAAATACGCATTAATTTAAGTGTAAGTGTTAGTAATAAGCCTGAGCTATCAACTGAGCATTTATAAGTAATATTAAGCCTCTATGTGGTAATTTGGGAAGCAGCTACCAGGTATTTGACAGTGGCTGTGAGACACAGGAAAACTTCTGTTTACAGACATGTAAGTGACCAATACCTCCTGCAATAGGATCACACATTCTTAGTATTACCTAATGGTTTCTCACAGAAAAACACCCCCATACCACAGGCTTTGTGTTAGGTCATGTGACTTGCTCCAGCCAACGAAAGCAGCATAGGCCAGACCTGAGCTGAGCCTTAGAAACTCTTTTCTCTCCGTCTCTCGCTCTTTCCCCTCCACCTAGCACGTCCCCAGAAGGAACAGCTCCTTCAGAAATCAAGGCTTGGGGAGAATGAGCACAGCTGACTCAGTCAGAAAACACAACATGACCTAAAAATTAATGTTTCTTGCAAACTGTGGAGTATGGGAGCTGTTTATTACTTCAGTAAAGCTGACTAGTGCATATAATTATAAAATATCTATATAATCTTCTAAAATGTAGAGAGGAAATTATGAAACAAACAGTAGAGAATTTTAAAGACATTACCCATTGTAGCCCTGGAGCTATTCAAATGTCTTAACTAATATGTCCAAGTTCTTGGACCCTTCTTCCTTATTATTAGTAGCAAAAGGTTCAGTTTTTCCTACCGCTGACCTAGAAACACTATGTCAAATATTCTTCAAAACCTCCACAGCTGTTTCACACATTCACTAAGTCCTGGGACTAGCACAGTCTGTTTTCCAGGCTGATCCTGTCCGGGAATAGGCTTATACCTTCCTGCTCTGAATTCTGACCATTTTCTATATGACAAATCTTTCTTTTATGTGAGCTCATGGACCACGTGTTTCCACCCTCATAGGCTGATACAGCTTCCCTAGCTCTCCTATGAGAAAGCCAGCCCTTTAAATTGCATCCATCAGCCCAATGTAAAAGAACACCTTCAAAATAAATTTCAAAATCAAAGAGCCCCAGTCCACATTCTTTGGCAAAGTTTCCATGATCTGTTATTAGATTCTTGAAGAACTCTTAAGAATGTAGCCCTTGCTCTGGACATTCTTAGAAGCGAGGCTTTTGTCTAATTCTCAGATTAATTTAAACACGATTTCTACATGTCTTCTAAGGAGGAGCCACTATTTCAGGAACATACTGAGCATCTAAGAGATGCCAGCCAAAAAGACAATGCAGGGATATTGAAACACAGGACCAAGACCATCTGTGTTTACACAACTCAGTCTAGCTAGGGTATGGATGTCAAAACCTGTAATGATGATACAAAGCAATACTGGTTGTAACACTACTCTGCATCAAAGGTGAGAGCAAAGGGTGCTGAGACAGCATGAGAAGAATGAAGAGGTTTGCCAAATTGAAAAACAATGCTAGGGTAGTACACAGTCTGGACATTCCAGGCTAAGAAGCCATCACCATTAAAGGAAAAGAAGTATTCTCACAAGCTGTACCCAAATGAGCAGTAACTAAGAGTCACAGCAAGAAGACTGTCTACTACAAGTGCAATGGATGATCTTGGCTGTCAACTTGACAGGATTTAGGTGGTGGTCTGGGAGAAAATTGAGTCACCATGGAAACACACCTGCAGGCATGTCTGTAAGGAAGTTTCTAGCTAAGGTGGGAAGAGCCACCCTGGGCTGAGGCCCTGGCTGAATAAAAAGAATGGGAGCTGGGCATCAGGGCTCATCTCTCTCTCGTGAGCACGGATGTGATGTGACCAGCCACCTCATGCTCATGCCTCCATGCCTTTCCCATCCTGATGAACTATAACCTCATACTGTGAGCCAAAAGAAACCCTCCTTTCTTTTCTCAGGTATTTTGCTTTTCTCAGGTATTTTGTTTGGTCACTGTATGCACATGCCACCTAGCAGACTTCAAAGTCCAAGTAGACAGCTTTCTAAGAAGACAGAGTAAGCTTTCCCAACTCCACCTAAAAACACAGCTCTCCCCAAAAAAACCATCTCTCTTTTATGTCCATCTCCAAACTGCTCTCAGAATCCTGTCAACCAAAACCCACAAATATAAGCAAAATGTTCCTTCTTCTATCGGTACTTCTGCACCCACATCTCACAAGACCTTGGGGTATAGAAACTTTCAGAAGTCACCATACCTATTTGTTCTATAGTAAAAGGAAGACTCGGAAGTGACAGGCACAAGATTATTCAAGAGACATACAAAGAGCACAGTCTCATGCATGGCTGTGCAGCACCACACTTGTAGAGGGATATCCTCCAAGCACAAGAGCCATTAGCATCCTATCAGAGGAGTGGTGACCACCCAAAAGAGTCCTTCAAGACAGAGGCTACTGATGTGTCCCAGGGAAGAAAGGTCAATAGCCCCTTACCTGAGATTTGAGCCACTCCCTCCAGTATTCTTCCCTCCCAGCTGTATTCAATTCTACCCCCAACCTTCACAAGACGTAGGAGTTACTCAGGCAAGTGACCCACCTTTTGACATTGCAACACAAAATTGTCATCCACACAGTACAGGCTCAAGAAGCATCAATTAAATTAGAAAAAAATAACCCTGAAGATTTTAGTAGGTTTACAATTTTTGTTGGGCCCCATTCACAGCTATCCTGGGGTACATGCAGCCAATAGGGTGCATGCTGGACACACCTGCCAGCTAGAACATATAGAAAATAAACTAAAGGGTACTCCATCTATGCAGCTATGGTGAAAGGAGAAAGGGTAAGGCAGGGATGAGACTTTTTATGATATGGCTTTTGGGGGGTCTCCCACAAACCTATTAAGTAAGTCCAAATAAACTCACTAGCTCACTAAGCCAATTAATGGAATCATTACTTTGGTTTGTTATTGGTATCCTACCCTGTGCGGGGGGGCTCAGACATTTTTTACACGGCCCCGTGAAAGGTAAGGTAGTCACTACAACCCAAGTGCTTCTTCTTATATGGAAGAAGGTCCTAGCATAGCCTTTATTTATTTGCTTTATTGCATGAGTGTTTGGGATGCATGCATGAATGTGCAGCATGTGCGTGCAGTGCCTGGGGACCAGACGACGACACTGAATCCCCTAGAACTGGAGCTATAATGAGCATCCATGAGGGTGCTGGCAACCCAACCTAGTTCTCTGCAAAATCAGCAAGTGCTCTTAATTACTGTTCAGTCTCCAGGCCAATCTTGTATTCACCATTCATTCACTTTACAAAATTTGGTCATGTGTTTTCAAACTATCACCTGACACAGTACCACAAAGACATGTCAGAAAGATTAGCCAAGAACATTTCTGGTTGTCAGAACAAGGATCTAAAAGAAACAAAATACAAGTATGTTCTGTGTGATCAAATACTTATGGGTTAATCATCACCCTGGCCCAAACTCCCTTGAGGGCAAAAACCACTCAGGCAAGAAACAGGACGGACTTGCAGACTAATGGCAAGCATGAAATGTTACTGTGAAGTTGGTCTTAACAGCTCTCATCTCTCAAATGTGTTTTAAAATCCCACATGTTTTCAGGAAGACTGAAAGTGTCCTTTTATCAGATGCTACCAAAAAGTCACCACTCTCATGCAAAACAGATTCCCTCTGGAATTTGTGGACATCTCAGAGGCAAAAACTAAGTGTGAAATTATGTATTTGACAAATGTGCCCTTCCTTGGAAGAGAGAATATAACTTCTGGGGTCGTAAGACTGCCTTTGGGAAAAGGGAGGGTTACAGAGTTTAAACTGCCTTTTTGATGTGGAAGGGGAAAGGAAACACACCCCTACTTCTGCTGGACACACAACTAAGCCACCCCCTGGTGGGGCGCTCTCACTCGAGACTTGTGATATGCACAGGCTACAGCTGTGGCAGTGGGATGTCTTCAAATCCAAAACCCAAACTGAAAATTAGCACAAGACCAGAACATGCTGTGCTGGAACATTATCCCAGAAGGCTGTGCTTTCTAAGGTCAGTTCTCACTGCATGTCTGTCTCCTTACATAGAAGGGGCAGGGCTCCCTCAGCATTGGCTGAGGTGCTCAGCAATGGTGCGATGGTTCTGATCTCCATCTCACAAAAGCAGCCACTGTGGGTACTTTCCTAGGAACCCCAGAGAAGACACGGAGCCCTGGACACCTGCTTCAGATGCCTGGCGCACACCCATGCAATACACGTCCAACCCCAAAGTCCAGATAGGTGTCCAGCCTGCAAAGCAACCATGGTTGCTCCAGATCTAATCCCCACAATCCTACCAATGTGACTCAGACCAGATAACGGTGATTTCTCTTAATGTTCATGGTTAATTAAGTCACTAGAAAAGAAAAGAGCACTGTACCAAGAGTATGGTCATGGGAAAATATTTTAGGATGGGCCAGAAAGATAGTTCATCAGGTAAATGCACCTGGTGCCAAGTTGAACAACCTGAGTTCAATCCCCAGGACTCCCACCAGTTGTTCTCTGACACACACACACACACACACACACACACACTCACAAACACAAAATAATACAGCAATGAAATTTTCCAACATTAGGGAATAAGAAAAAGCAAATTCTTAACCTTGAATGCATGAGGCTCTGAGCTTAATCCCAGCACTCGTCAAAGCGACAGGAAAGAGAAGCTTGTATTTTAAGTTAAATGTTTTTAACCGACATGTCAACAAGTTTTTTAAGTTTATTACAGCAGAATGACTTGTCACCAAATTTAAAGCTGCATCCAGTCCATTTATTGCAGCCTGAGTGCACAGAGCTCAAAGACTGCACTATAGTAGGTAAGAGCAGATGCAGCTCCACATGCACCTTGTACGCACCGGCGAGTCTACTGCTGTTCTTATCGCTCACATCATGGTCCACTGTCCTTGCTCTTGTGTGTAAATATATTCGGTTACATGAATCCCACTGCTACAATTGCCACTGTAACATATAACATGCTGTTCAGCTGGACGGCCCATACCCAGCTTGTGCTCCACACAGCAAGCTCCATCACCACTTAGGTTTGTGTAAGTACACACCATGGTGTTCATACAATGAGGAAATCATCTAGAAACATGTTCCTCAGAACACAGGGCGTACCTGTCACAGTCCCGTCCTCTCTGCAGGACCATTCTGAGTTCAGCTGCAGAAATGGATTCTGTAAAGGGCCAGGGATCTGAATCCTCAGATTACATTACAGTGATTACAGTGGATGGCAGAGAGGCAGACAGACGAAGGAAGAAGCCCGAGGAAAGAATGAGAACAAAACCTTACAACCCTGTCTCTAACCGAGTTGGAAGGGAGATAACCCTTTTATGTTGGCATAGCAGTGGCTCACCGGTAAGGAGAGAATTGCAGGCTTGTCCTGAAGCCAATATCAGAAGATCAGTAACAGTGAGGATTTCTAAAAGTACCGTGACTTTTGTTGTTTTGGTAGGCAGCCCATGTCCAGCCTCCCCAGTGTGATGTGGGGAAGCCTTCTGTTTGTGTTGATTTCATTCGTTAATAAAGAAACTGCCTTCGCCCATTTAATAGGCCAGCTCTTAGGTGGGTGGAGTAGACAGAACAGGAAGAAGGAAGTGAGGCAGATGGCTCAGACATATGCCATGCCTCTCCTCTCTGAGCCAGATGCGATGAAGCTCCGGCCCAAGATGGACGTACGCTAGAATCTTCCCGGTAAGGCACCACTTTGTGGTGCTACATAGATTATTAGATATGGGTTAATCAAGATGTGAGTAAGAGGCTGAAACTAATGGGCCAGGCAGTGTTTAAATGAATATAGTTTGTGTGTTGTTATTTCGGGGCATAAGCTAGCCAGGTAGCCGAGAGCCGGGCAGCGGGAAGCGGCCCGCAGCTCCCACTACACCAGTGCTGGGATTACAGGTGTGCACCACCATGTCCGCTGAAGATGCTTCTGTTTACATTTCACACGATGGAGGAAAATACCAGCTGGCCAGATTGAAGACCATGATTATTATCAGTTAAGCTGTTGTAAAGAAAGACGCTAACAGACTGGAGGGGCTCACTTTCCTCAAGACCTCTCAGGTAGGTTGGACAAAATTTAGCTAAAAGGTTACATTTCTGAAATATATATAACTAAACATGTGTAAAACACCTTTCTTCTAGTAATAAAATACCTGATTATGTCTCTATGAGACGGTGGACAGACAAAATAATTATCACTCCCTATTTATATTATAGACCAAAATACAGGTGTTTTCCAACACACAGGAATTTAAGTGGCATAACTGACAGGTGTAATAGGCCCCCAAACCACAAATGAGAGGATATGAAGAAGCAAAATTTATTTGTGCATGTATTTAATCCAAACACAGCATTCTTGATGACTGCCGGGTACTATTCTGAGAATGGAAGCAAGAAGAGAGGGGATTTAGTGCAGAAATCCTGTGTAGGCTGCTGCACGGAGCACGGCAATATGATATAGTATGGTAAGTGCAAAAATGAAGAGAAAACCTGCAGTTCAGAGTGAAGGAGGAAAGGAATCTTACTCTTGGAGTTTAGTTCTGGATAATTTTGACTTGTTTCTTCAACAGGATGGCAGAAGGCCTAGGCTGATCCAGCTGGCTGTCAGGCCCCAAGCAAGGCCCTCAGACTCACTCACACCAGATGGAAGAGGAGGCAGGTTGCACAGGGATCCGAGAGTATGGGTGCGAACTCTCCAGAAACAGGAAAGTGTCCTTTCCCCCAGTGTAAGAGAAAGGCATCCCTCCATAGAAAGCTGGATGGGTGTGAACTGCTTAGGAGGAAGTGGCAGGAAATACAGCCTGGAAAGTAGATGCTTCAGCCTCCAGGATTTTAAGAAGGAATTCGACAAGTATTCCACAGAGGATGGCTAAACTTTGAAACAGGAAAGTGGTGGTCATGCCCAGGATTCCAGAAACCCTTTTCAAAAGCACACAGAACAAAGAGGGAGGGCCAATACAGACAGCAGTGGACAGAGGAGCTATGGCAGGCAGACGCCACCGGTTTCCCCCACAATATCAGGAGAGGAAGGATGTTAAGGATCCCCCCATCACTATCACCTGATTTCTCCTCATTAGAATTTAGAATATGCTGTTGCAATAGAGACAGGGTGAGAAAAAAGACTAGGATATGCTTTTGAATGCTTCCCAGATGTGGGGGTGGCGGGGAGGCAACAGACCAAACCTGAGGGAAATCATGTTTTAAAGACGGATAAGTTACAGAGGACTAGACAACACTGTCCTCCAGGCAAAACCAATGAAGCCCAAGTCAACACGCCTATGAAATCTCTACAGAGCCCTTCCTTAGGACTATAGGACAAGCACTGCCAAAATAACTGTTCAGCAAATGCTTAAGACAAGAACACGCAGTGCTGTCTTTCCCTTCGGATCAACTGAGAAGTGTTTCCCAGAGACCACTTCTCTTCAATTTTCGGTTTCACTGATACCCAATCTGGGCCACTTTTCCACTGTCGTGCACCAAGAGCCCTCACCCTGGGACTTCTCCATTTAAGGTCAGGGTTATAGTCTACAGACTGTCATCATACAGTGTTCTTGTGACACCTGAACCACCCTCGACAAGAGCTGAGCACCTAAGAGCATGGGCTATTAGTAAACTCATAAAAAAAAAAAAACTGGGCATGGTGATACACCCCTGTAATGCCAGCCCTCTCCAGTCAGAAGCAGGAGGATGGCAACTTTGAGGCTAGCTTGAGCCTCACACAGCAAGTTCCAGGTCGTTGGTATATTTTGTTCGGTTGGTACTGTTTTAATAGAATCTCTAGGATGGGAAAGGCAGATGGTGCGTGCTTCGGGGTCTCAGACCCAGTTCTGTGTCCCTCTGCCTGTGACTGGTGTGTGATTTTAGACCCGTGTTCTAGCCTTCTTAATCCAAAGTCTATTCTCTTGGTAGTCACATAGCGATAATAAAATCTCCTCCCAGCTTCCCAGCTACTCTAAGGGATAAGTGAGCCCTGGCTCACTTATAAGTTACATACATAAAGTGAAACACTATTTCAAAATAGCAAATAATAATAATAATTGTTTAAAAAACAAAAGCAAACATGAGGCTAAACAATTTGTCATTGGAGATAAGACTGTATATATTTCACAGTGATCACACATGGCTACAAATCAAGGGAAGGGCCAGTAAAGTATTCTAAGAGCATGCTGTCTGCCAGACAATGTGCAAGTAAGTACGTCACTCACACGCCAGGGCTCACTTATCCCTTAGAGTAGCTGGGAAGCTGGGAGGAGATTTTATTATCCCTATGTGACTACCGAGAGAATAGACTTTGGATTAAGAAGGCTAGAACACGGGTCTAAAATCACACACCAGTCACAGGCAGAGGGACACAGAACTGGGTCTGAGACCCCAGAGCACGCACCATCTGCTTTTCCCATCCTAGAGATTCTATTAAACAGTACCAACCAAACAAAATATACCAACGACCACCTTCATGGTTTTGTGAGGCATATAAGGAAGCCTGACCACCATCTTAGAACAACAAAATTCCTGCTCCACCAAAGAAATAAAGCGAGTCATGCCACTGCTCAAGGGACTTTCAGAGCCAGCCAATTCCACAGAAGGTCCATAGGTCATTAACAAGTAGCTCTATCTGGCCTTCATCAGTTTCCTGGACTCTGGAAAAACAAGCCAAGAACCTAACAGTGTCTGTACCTAGATGTAAACCATGTGGTCAGGCACACTGTGGATGACCCTCTCACGTGAGCCTTCAGTGTCGGTGCATGAGGCTGGGAATGCTCATCTAGAGAACCTCGTATAGCCAGATCCTGTCTAGAGAGCTCATCTAGAGAACCCCGTACAACCAGATCCTGTCTAGAGAGCTCATCTGGAGAAGCCCGTACAACCAGATTCTGTCTAGAGAGCTCATCTAGAAAACCTCGTATAGCCAGATCCTGTCTAGAGAGCTCATCTAGGGAAGCCTGTACAGCCAGATCCTGTCTAGAGAGCTTGATGACTGACTCAACTCCAACAACCCTGAAATCGACAGACCAAATCCGAGTTTTAATATTAATTGATAACTATGGAAATTCAAGTACTGAGATAATATTATTCAGTGAATATCAATGGAGAATTTGTTTAACTAGTTTTAAAAGGGTAAAATAATCAGGACCCTCTCAAATAATGTTCTTCTTAAATTTCAAATGCAAAATCAAATGTGAGGTTGCTTAAGGACCCTGATCACAGTTTATACAGGGAGCTACACATTTTTCAGAACCAGAGTGAACATGCTTATGTCTGTAGCATATAGTATATGCTCTAAAAGCTCAAGGAGGATGTAACTGTGCTGTTACATGAGGATGGTGAAACTTTAATCTCACTAGTTTTTACATATGATAACATATAAGAAAGACTTCAAATTGTTTTTCATGTATTTAAGATGTGAAAAATATTCCAACATTTAAGAGGCTGAGGCAGGAGGATCATGAGTTCATTGTCAACCTCAGCTACATAGATAAGCTCTGTCTAAATACATAAATAAACGTGCTCTTTACAGTGAGAGATTAAGAATGGGGAACGGGTGTAGTGATGACAATAAATGGTAGCAATGGGTGCTGACATGGTGAGCTGGTTGAAGAAATCTGTACATGTGATAGAAATGCACCGAAATATATGTATACACACACACAGAGAGAGAGAGAACAACACAAAAGAAAACGAACAGCTATAGAAAGCTAATAAACAATTGTTTACCCTCATTAGTAAATAACATGAAGATGAGTTTTATTTTGTTTTGTTTTAATTTTATATTATGTGTATTGGTGTTGTGGTGGCTCATCTCAGTTGTCAACTTGGCTACATCTGGAATCAACTAAAACCCAGGCAGCTGGATCAGATCATCTGAGGCAGGAAGAACCCTCTTAAATGCGGACCCTTTGCAATTGGATAGCTCACCCTAAATCCAGGCCACACCTCCTGGTGGCAGATCACATAGGAGGACATAGAAGAAGGAAGCTATTGCGTTTTTGTCTGTGTATCCTCACTCTCACTGGCAAGTTCACCCACCCTGCTGCGGAGGCTTCTTCACTCGTATTAGAACCTACTTCTTCCTGTCTCCAATACAAGTGGATGACGACCCATACATCCAACCCTGTGGACGGAACAACTGGATTATTGGCCTTTCTGCTGGAAGACAGCCTGTGGTGGTCTGAATAAAAACAACCCACATAGGGAGTGGCACTATAAGGGGTGTGGCATTGTTGGAGGAAGTGAGTCACTGAAGGTGGGCTTTGAGGTTTCAAATGTTCAAGCCAGGCTCAGAGTCACTCTCTCTTCCTGCTGCCTGAAGAGCCAGATGTAGAACTCTCAGCTATCTCTCCAGAACCATGTCTGCCTGCATGCTATCATGTTTCCCACCATGATGATAATGAACTAAGCCTCTGAATGTTTTCCTTTATAAGAGTTGCCATGGTCACAGTGTCTCTTCACAGCAATAGAAACCCTAAGACAGAGCCATTGCTGGACCATGGCCTGCAAGCTATTCTTTTTAACATAGATAGATTCATTCTATTAGATCTGTTTCTCTAGAGAATGGGTGTTTTGCCTGCATGTGTACCAGGGTCTCATTCTACAGCTTAGAATGACCAGGAATACACTGTGTAGCCCAGGCTGGCCCTGAAGTTTTCAATAATCATTTAGCCTCCTGAGAGCCACCATACCCAGCTCACAATATCAAAATGCAAAACCATCATTTCTCCTGTTAACTGGGCAGACTTTAAAGAAACCACTGACCATAAAGCCACACTGCAAACAAATGCAGAAACATTAATTACCACCAAAGCAGAGTGTTGGTGTTTTGGTTATCTTATTTTTCTCAAAATCCCATCAGAGCTAAAGAACAAGGAAGGACTTTGCAATCAGGGAAGAGTGACGGTGACACATGGGTCTAAGGTTCTGTCAGGCTAGTGGAGCAAGAAGGAAAATGAATTATAGACCCAGAGCCATGCCAATGACAAAGATTTAGAATGCATTTTACAGCATCCATTTGTCTTCAGTGACCTAAGTGCTTTTCCTGTCAGCCAATAGACAGTAATATTCCGGCCTAATGAAGTTCATCTTACTGTGAGAGAAACACCCCAGGAAAGCAGACAGCCCTCAGAATCACCCGAGGCAGCACAGGCCCTGACAGCCAGACGATGTTAAAGCCAGATGTAAGGGACATCTCTGATCCTGTGCACAGGGTGTCTGATGCCTGAATCTGCCCACAGAGCTGGAGGCAGTGGCAGGCACCTAGGATAACCGCCAGAAGTTCCTAGGCTGACTGACCTGAGTATAGTACACAGGGCTACACCAGGAACAGGAGCCCCTGCCTCAAAACAAGGCAAAGGGTAAGAACTCCTAAAAGTTGTCCTCTGACTTCCACATGAATGTCATGCTTAGTTCACGTGTGTGTGTGTGCCTGTGTGCGCGCGCGCACACACGCACACGCACCCACACCCACACCCTAAATACAGAAATAAATACCAATACCAAAACCTAAGTGGGGTTGTAAACACATTTAATCACAGCACTGGGAAGTCACAGGCAGGCAGGCAGATCTGTGAATTCAAGGTCAGCCTGGTCTACCAGACAGAGTTACATGGTAAGACACTGTCAAAAAAAGAAAGAATCTAAGTGGGCCAGTGGGAAATGTTGGATATGGGTAGGATAAGACAGGATTTTTCTTTTTATTTAAAGAACACAGAGGAAATATCAAATTCAGGACCCCAGTGCTTGAAAGCAGAAGCCAGGAAGAGATTGAGGGATGGGGTGGCCAAGACCCTAGAGAATGTGGAGTGGCTGGTTTCTTGGAGAGAGCAAAGAGAAAGGGTATTTTCAGAACAGCTGTGAACCTCTCCATTGCAGGGCAACTCATTTCCCATTTTCTTCGCTGAAAAAGTCCAACCTTCTGTCTTGGTCTCAGCCATAAAGCACAACAGGAAGCTGCAAGACCAAGTCCAAGTGACCAGTCTTTAGTGTTCTCCCTCCCCAACAATATCCCATACTTTTCCCAATTCCTATAGCCTGAGCAAAGGCCATCTATAGCCTTGGTGACCAGAAAATTTAAAACACCACACCCAGGTGTTGTGTAATACCATGGGGAAGAGGGATTCTTAGTTATGGACATAATGCATCACATTAAAGAAAATAAATGAGAACAAGCCTCATTCAAAAAAGAGGGTTGGATGTGTAGGTCAGGTGACAGAGAGCTTGCTTAGCATGCCGGAAGTCCTAGACCCTCAGCACTGGGTCTAAAACATAAAACTCGGTGTGGCACTGTATGCCTTTAACTCCAGCAGTATAGATTTGGAGTTAGAAGAATTATAAAATCAAAGTTATCCTTGGCAAGTTCCAGTATAGCCTAGGGTATAGTGAGGAGCAGGGAAAGGAGGGTACATTGGTTGTACCTCAGTGATAGCATATGCAGTTAACATGTACGAAGCCCTGGGCACAACGGCTGGACACAGACAGACACACACACACACCTACACACACTGACACACACTAAATAAAAAAAGAAAAAATAAAAAGAGAAAAAATGATAGCATTAATTTAACAGAGAGCTGATAATCCTGTCATGTTTGAAGCTGCTAAAAATCATAAAATAAAAGGAACATTAATTTTTTTAAAAGCACAGTCATGAGGTCAAAGTCAAGATATCAATAAAACCTAGGCATGAAAGAAAGGCAAGTCATAACACTTTTTCTTGTTCTAGAGAAAATAAAACTAGCATGCCTATGAAAAATATAGCTACAAACATTAGACAAATGGAAATATAAAATAGCATGCAGACAAAAAAGAAAATTGAACAGAGCAAACTTGATAAATCAGGCAACTCCACACACAAAGCCAAAGCTAGATGCAGTAGCCAATTTGTAATCCCAATATTCCTATGGTGATATGGGAAGTGGAGACAGGATGCCCAGAGGCCAGTTAGCCAGGGGTATACTGGGCAGCAGAGACAAGACAATATTCCTTCAATAAGACAGAAGGCAAAAACTGACCCCAGGAATGGTTCTCTGACCTCTGCACAAATGCGCTGGCATATACACATGCATGCACACTCACTACAAATATGGAAGCTTTCAACCATTAGCAAACTAAATCCATAGCAAAGTGGGATGCATTCTAAGTATTAATGTAAGCATAGCTCAATATCAAGAAATCAACTGACAGCTGGGCCAGCACTCAGAAGGCAAGGACAGGTGGATCTTTATGAGTTTGAGGCCACCCTCATCTATATAGAGAATTATAGGCCAGGCAGAGCTACATAATGAGACTCTGTATCAAAAGAAAAAATAGTCAATTAACTAATGCAGGAAAAATTAGTCACTAATATAGGCAGAAAGAAACAAGTAATATAACAATATTCATAAATGCTAAATGGTGCATTTTATAACTATTCCATTCATTTCCTGATATTTTTAAAATTAGAGGCTGGAGTAATGGCTCAGTGGTTGAGAGCATTTGTTGCTCTTCCAGAGGATTGGGGTTCAATTCCAGCACCCACATGGCAGCTTACAACAGTCTGTAACTCCAGTTACAGGGGTTCCAACACCCTCTTCTACCCTCCACTGATACTAGGTGCACAGACATACATGCAGGCCAACACCCACACACATAAAGTAATTCTTTAATTTAAAAATGAGTAGAAAAAGTTTTCAACTTAATAAGAAACCAGTAGCAAACAAAGCATTAGTACTCAATGCATGTCCCTTTGATAATGACATGACAAGAATGACCTCATTGAAGAATTTCATAGGTCCAAGTCAAAGCCAATACAATTAAAATGTTTTGCTTTTAATTTTGTGTGTGTGTGTGTGTGTGTGTGTGAGAGAGAGAGAGAGAGAGAGAGAGAGAGGGGGGGGGTGGGAGAGGTGGGAGAGAGGAGGGAGGCACATGCATGCTCCCATAGAGGCTTCTAGAAGGGGGATGGAGTTACAGACATTTGAGACATTTGGGTTCAGGGATGCTAATTCTCATTCTCTGATAGAGCAGTAAGTGTTCTTAATCATTAAACCAACTCTTCAGCACAAACCAAATTTGATTTAGGTTTTTTTTTTTCATTTTGTTCTGTTCTTTTTGGGGTTGTTGTTGTTTTATGATATGGTTTCACCATGTATCCCTAGCTGAAATGAAATTTATTATGTAGACCAGGCTGGCCTTAAACTCACAAGAGGTCCACGTGCCTCATCCTCCCAGGTGTTGGAATTAAAGACATATACTGTAATGTTCTGTCTCTTTAAGAAAAAAGCCACCCCCACTCCCTTCCTGCTTGCAGCTTCAGCCCCACTCTCTCTCTTTTCCTGTCCCCTCTCTCAGAGAGACAGCCTCCCCCCTCTCTCTCCCCTCCCCTTTCTCTTTCCCTTCATAACCCAAATAATAAATGTCCAATTTCATTCTGTATGGTGTGCCTATCTCTGTGCCTCCCATCCGCCACCTGCCCACACTGCTCGCCAGGGACCAACCAGCTGCCACATGGCTGGGGACCAGCCACCTTCGTTTGGGGACCTGCCTCGTGGTCTCGACAAATCCATTTCATATACCACAGTACCCACTCAGTTTAAAAACAAATTGAAGAAATCAAAGTAGACAAGTGTAATGGTTTAATTGATAATGTCCCCCATAGTCTCTAGCATTTGGATACTTGGTCCTGAGTTGGTGGTGTTGTTTAGGGAGACTTAGGAGAGGAGTGGCCATGCTGAGAGAAGCAAGTCACTGGGATCAGGCTTCGAGGTTTCAAAGCCAGGAGTCATTTTTCAGTGGCTCTTTCTACTTCCTGTTTACAGTTTAAAACCGGAGTTCTCAGCTTGCTGTCCCAGCTGCAACAGTTGCTGCTTCCCCACCCCACCATGATGGCAATGGTTTCCTTACCTCTCTGGAACCTGACACCCAGATCAACCCTCCTTTTCCTCTGTAAGTTACCCTGGCCATGGTGTTTGTCACAGCAAGAGAAAAGAAACTAAGACAAGGTATTCAGAATTGGTGAGAATTTAGTACAGTCCCTGGATGTTAGATAAAAATTTAAAAACAAGCCTCCTCCAATAACAATAAGAACACTGATGAGGTTTGAGACCTTTGTCTTTAATATCGGGGCAGAAGAAATGAAAGGGAACCTGGAGAGTCCTGTGAAGAGGCTTGTCCAGTGGGGATTTGGCTGTAAGTACACAGCCAATAATAAACAGTGGATAAATATTTAATGAAGAAATTAATGGAATCTGAACTTCCTGACGAAGTCTGGCTTCCCTCTTCTGCTTCCTTGGAGGAGAGATTGTGTTCTTGCCAGCTAACATAAGCCTTTCTTCAAGGTGTGCAGCACACACCAAAATGTTCCTCCTTTGTGTACAGGTGTTTGGCCTATATGCATGTCTGTGTACCATGTATGTGTCTGATACTTGAGGAGACCAGAAGCAAACACTGGATCCCCTGGGACTCGAGTTACAGACAGCTGTAAGCTTCCATGTGGGTTATAGGAATCAAACCCGGGTCCTCTGGAAGAACAGCCAATGCTCTTAACTGCTGAGCTGTCTCTACAGCCCCAGTTCTCTATTTTTTTCATCATGTACATCTGGATGGTTAAGGTATTCCATCTACTATAAGATGAACCAATATCTACTATCAAAAGTCATCAAAATCAGGCAAAGAGCTGATACGGTGGTTCATAACTCTAATCCTAGACTTGAAAGGCTGAGGTAGAAGGATCACCTTAAATTCAAGTCCAGCCTGAGCCGCAGAGAAGATGCTATATCACAGATTAAAGAACAAAACAAATCCAACAAATTCTTAACACAAAACATCCAGGAAATCTGGGACACTATGAAAAGACCAAACCTAAGAATAATTGGGGTAGAGGAAGGAGAAGAATTACAACTCAAAGGCCCAGAAAATATATTCAACAAAATTATAGAAGAAAACTTCCCAAACCTAAAGAAGGATATACCTAAGAAGGTACAAAAAGCCTACAAAACACCGAATAGACTGAATCAAAAGAAAGCATCCCCACACCATATAATAATCAAAACACAAAACATACAGAATAAAGAACAGATATTAACAGCTGCAAAGGAAAATGGTCAAGTAACATATGAAAGGAAACCTATCAGAATTACACCTGACTTCTCAATGGAAACCATGAAAGCCAGAAGGTCTTGGAGAGATGTGCTACAGGCACTAAGGGAACATGGATGCAAGCCCCAGACTACTATACCCAGCAAAGCTTGCATTCGCCATCGATGGAGAAAACAAGATACTCCAGGACAAGAACAGATTTAAACAATACGTAGCCACAAATCCAGCCTTGCAGAAAGTAATAGAAGGAAAATGACAAATCAAGGAGTCCAACAATGCACACAATAACTCAGACATCTAGCGATCCTTCACCAGCACAATTCAAAGAAGGGTAACACACAAACTCTATTACCAGAAAAAAAAAATGACAGGAGTTAACAACCACTGGTCATTAATATCACTGAATATCAATGGACTCAATTCACCTATAAAAAAGGCACAGGCTAAGAGATTAAATACGAAAACAGGATCCAACATTCTGCTGTTTACTAGAAACACACCTCAACCACAAAGACAGACATCTACTCAGAGTAAAGAGTTGGGAAAAGGTTTACAAGCAAATGATCCTAAGAAATAAGCGGGTGTGCCCATACTAATTTCTAACAAAGTTGACTTCAAACTAAAATCGATCAGAAGAGATGGAAAGGGACACTTTATACTCATAACAGGAAAAATCCATCAGAATGAAGTCTCAATCCTGAATATCTATGCCCCTAATATAAAAGCACCCACTTATGTAATAGAAAAATTACTAGAACTCAAGGCACCATCAAACCACAAACATTAATAGTAGGAGACTTCAATACACCTCTCTCACCAATGGACAGGTCAATCAGACAGAAACCTAACAGAGAATTAAAAGACTTAATGGAGATAATGAAACAAATGGACTTAACAGACATCTATAGAACATTCCACCCAAATAGGAGAGAATATACCTTCTTCTCTGCGATTCACGGAACCTTTTCAAAATTGACCATATACTCGGTAACAAAGCAACCTTCACAGTTACAAAAAATTATTAGTAACCACCTGTGTCTTATCGGATCACCATGGATTAAAATTAGAATTCAACAACAATGCTATCCCCAGAGAGCCCACAAACTCATGGAAACTGAACAGTCAACTACTGAATCACTCCTGGGTCAAGGAAGAAATAAAGAAAGAAATTAAAGTCTTTCTTGAATTTAATGAAAATAAAGACACAACATACTCAAACCTATGGGACACTATGAAAGCAGTGCTAAGAGGAAAGCTCATAGCACTAAGTGCCCACTTAAAGAAAACGGAGAAAGCACTCACTAGAGACGTAACAGCACACCTGAAAGCTCTAGAAAAAAAAAGAAGCAGACTCACCTAGGAGGAGTAGAAGACTGGAAATAATCAAACTGAGGGCAGAAATCAACAAAATAGAAACACAGAAAACAATCCAAAGAATCAATGAAACAAAAAGCTGGTTCTTGGAGAAAATCAACAAGATTGACAAACCCTAGCCAAACTAATCAAAACGGCAGAGAGAGAACAAGCAAATTAATAAGATCAGAAATGAAAGGGGGGACATAACCAGAGGGAATTCAGAGAATCATTAGATCTTACTACAAAAGCCTGTATGCCACAAATTGAAAATGAAAAGGAAATGGACATTTTTTAGATAAGTACCATATACTAAAGTTAACCAGGACCAGGTGAACAATCTAAATAGTCTTGTTAGTCGCGAAGAATTAGAAACTGTTATCAAAACCTCCCTACCAAAAAAAGCCCAGGACCAGATTGTTTCAATGCAGAATTCATACCAGAACTTCCAAGAAGACCTAATACCTATACTCCTTAATGTATTTCATAATAATAGAAACAGAAGAGTCATTGCCAATTCCTTTATGAAGCACAGTTACCCTGATACCAAAACCACAGAAAGACTCAACCAAGAAAGAGAATTACAGGCCAATCTCACTCATGAACATCGACGCAAAAATTTCTCAATAAAAATACTGGCAAACTG
The DNA here is from genome assembly GCF_903992535.2 of Arvicola amphibius. Lineage (NCBI taxonomy): Eukaryota > Metazoa > Chordata > Mammalia > Rodentia > Cricetidae > Arvicola > Arvicola amphibius. Next base: position 84,444,720 of record NC_052052.2, read on the forward strand.
AATCCAAGAATACATTAGGAAAATTATCCACTACGATCAAGTAGGCTTCATCCCAGAAATGCAGGGCTGGTTCACATACGAAAATATATCAATGTAATCCATCATATAAATAACTGAAGGAAAAAACCATATGATCATCTCATTAGATGCTGAAAAAGCATTTGACAAATTCAACACCCTTTATGATAAAGGTCTTGGAGAGGGTAGGGGATACAAGGTTCATACCTAAATATAATAAAGGCTATTTACAGCAAGCCAACAGCTAACATCAAATTAAATGGAGAGAAACTCAAAGATATTCCACTAAAATCAGGAACACGACAAGGCTGTCCACTCTCTCCATATCTCTTCAATATAGTGCTTGAAGTTCTTGCAATAGCAATAAGACAGCATAAAGAGTTCAAGGGGATTCGAATTGGAAAGGAAGAAGTTAAACTTTCGTTATTTGCAGATGATATGATAGTGTACATAAGCGATCCCAAAAAACTCCACCAAAGAACTCCTACAGCTGATAAACTCCTCAGTAACGTGGCAGAATACAAGATCAACTCCAAAAAATCAGTTTGCCCTCCTATACATGAAAGATTAAGAAGCAGAGAGGGAATCAGAGAAGCATCACCTTTCACGATAGCCACAAATAGCATGAATTATCTTTGGGTAACTCCAACCAAAGTGAAAGATCTATTTCACAAGAACTTTAATTCTCTTAAGAAAGAAATTGAAGAGGATACCAGAAAATGGAAGGATCTCCCTTGCTCTTGGATTGGGAGGATCAACATAGTAAAAATGGCAATTCTACCAAAAGCAATCTATAGATTCAATGCAATCCCCATCAAGGGTCCCAACAAATTCTTCACAGACCTTGAGAGGACAATAATCAACTTTATATGGAAAACCAAAAACCCAGGATAGCCAAAACAATCTTATACAATAAAGGAACTTCTGGAGACATTACCATCCCTGACTTCAAACTCTACTACAGGGCTTGGTATTGGCATAAAAGCACAGAAGTTGACCAATGGAATCGAATAGAAGACCCAGATATTAACCCACAAACCTATGAACACCTGATTTTTCGACAAAGAAGCTAAAAGTATACAATGGAAGAAAGAAGGCATCTTCACCAAATGGTGCTGCATAACTGGATGTCAACCTGTAGAAGAATGAAAGTAGATCCGTATCTATCACCATGCACAAAACTCAAGTCCAAATGGATTAAAGACCTCAATATCAATCTGAACACACTGAACCAGTTAGAGGAGAAAGTGGGAAGTACTCTACAACATTTAGGCACAGGAGACCGTTTCCTCGTTAATAGCCCCAGCAGCACAGACATTAAGGGCAACATTGAATAAATGGGACCTCCTGAAGCTGAGCAGCTTCTGTAAGCAAGGGACACTGTCACTAAGACAAAAAGGCAGCCTACTGACTGGGAGAAGATCTTCACCAACCCGCAACAGACAAAGGTCTGATCTCCAAAATATATAAAGAACTCAAAAAACTAGACTTAAAATGCTTATTAACCCAATTAAAAATGGGGGGGGTACTGAAACTGAACAGAGAATTCTCAACAGAAGAAGTTCAAATGGCCAAAAGGACACTTAAGGTCATGCTCAACGTCCTTTAGCCAATCAGGGAAATGCAAATCAAAACAACTTTGAGATACCATCTTACACCTGTCAGAATGGCCTAAAATAAAAAACACTAATGATAGCCTTTGCTGGAGAGGATGTTGGAGTAAGTGGAACACTCATCCACTACTGGTAGGAATGCAAACTTGTGCAACCACTCTGGAAAGCAGTGTGGTGGTTTCTCAGGAAATTCAGAATCAACCTAACCCAGGATCCAGCAATACCACTCTTAAGAATATACCCAAGAGATGCCCTAATATACTACAAAAGCATTTTTAAACTATGTTCATAGCAGCATTATTTGCAATAGCCAGAACCTGGGAACAACCTAGATGCCCTTCAATGGAAGAATGGATAAAGAAAGTGTGGAATATATACACAGTAGAGTACTACTCAGCAGTAAAAAACAACGACATTTGAACTTTGCATGCAAATGGATGGAAATAGAAACACTACTTTGAGTGAGGTAACCCAGACCCAAAAAGATGAATTTGGTATGTACTCACTCACCAGTGGATTCTAAATATAAATAAAGGTCAGTGAGCCTATAATTTGTGATCCTAGAGAAGCTAAATAAGAAGGTGTACCCAAAGGAAAACATATAGTTATCCTTCTGGATATTGGAAGTAGACTAGATTGCCAGGCAAAAATTGGGATTTTGGGGGTGGGGGGGGGGGGGGGGGTTAGGGGTGATGGGGAGATGTGGAGAGAAAAGTGAGGAGGGGAGGATGGGGAGACCCTGGGGAAATGGGATGGTTGGGATGAAGGGTGGATAGGGGTGCAGGGAAGAAGATATCTTAATTAAGGGAGCCATTTTAGGGTCAGCAAGAGACTTCACTCTAGAGGGGTTCCCAGGTATCCATGGAGATATCCACAGCTAGTTTCTTGGGCAGCTGATACAAAAGATTGTTTCTTCACTATACCTTTACAAGAAAAGGACAGAAAAATTTGCCTTCACAATGCCTACTTATAATAATTCTCAACCTACTAGGAGATACCAACGGACTGTCCTCCCACAAGGAATGCTCAATATCCGTACCCTATGCCAATAGATTGCAAGTCAGCCATTGAAAATAATATGTAAGAAATTTCCTAAATCTATAATTTACCATTACAGGGATGACATTTTGCTATATGAGTCAAACATAGATAGTTCAAAAAGTTAAGAAAGTTTTACAAAAATAGGGATTAAAATTGCTCCTGAAAAAAAATACAAACAGGAGATTCTCTAAAATTACCTAGGTTATAAAAAAAGGTTTACAGAAAATTAGAACACAAAAGGCACAAATTAGGAGAGAACTATGCAGACTCTACTTGCTTTCAAAGATTGTTAGGAGGACATATCCAGTCTACAATCAGCTGTTGGAATAACACCTGATCGTTAGTTCATTTAAACAAAACTTTAGATGGTAACAAAGACTTAAATAGTCCTGGAGAATTAACAGCTGAAATGGAAAAGGAATTGATTGTTGTTGAAGAAAAATACAGAAGGCATATGGAATAGGGTGATCCAATCTTAATTGCATTTTAGCCATACTGTCTTCCAAAATTTCTCCTACAGGAATTTTAATGCAAAGGGAGATACTATCTTAGAATGGATATTTTTACCACATAAACAAGTAAGAAATTAAAAACTTATGTGGAAAAGGTTCTCTGAATTAAATATAAAAGGAAACTGAGACTTTGTCAAGTAACAGGTGTAGACCCCAGCAGAGATGAAAGATAAAGAGAACTTACTCGGCTTCTTCCCCGCATTGAATGGGACACACCAATAACTGGAGACCCGTACATTCTATACTGATGCAAATAAAACAGGAAAGGCAGGTTACAAATCAGAAGATTTAAGTAAGGTGGAACAAAGCCCTTATAATTCTGTCCAAAGGCATAATTATATGCCATTCTCATAGTACTAAGGGATTTTAAAGAACCTCTAAAATATAGTTACTGATTATAATATGCAGAAAGAGTTGTCTTACATATTTAATCTGCTGAATGTTATACCAGATGATATAGAATTGACTTCATTATTCATACAGGTTTAAGATACAATCAGGAACAGGCTATGTCCCTATATACATAAACAAACATCCAAACTGATACAGGCCTGCCCAGGTCCTCTAGCACAAGGTAATGCAGAAATTGATCAATTATTGATTGGAAATGTGTTGAAGACCCTCAGAATTTATAAGAAACATGGTGTCAATAGCAAGGTTTAAAGAAAGCATTTTCTATTACATGGCAACAAGCTAATGAGATTATTAAGAGATACCCTACTTGCTCTTTCTATAACCAAACACTATTACCATCAGGGAGTAACCAAAGGGTACTCAAAGAAATAAAATCTGGCAGATGGATGTGTTCTACTTTGTAGAATTTGGAAAATTATGTACCATTGACACTTATTCAGGTTTTCAATGGGCAACTGCTTTAAGCTCAGAAAGGCTGCTGATTTAGTAATCACACATTTATTAGCAGTTATGGCCATCATGGGTTATACCTGCACAAATAAAGACAGATATGGTTCAGACAGATAATGATATATCTCTAAGAAAATGAAACAGTTTTCTTGCTTATTATAATATAAAACATATTACAGGTATACCACACAATCCTACAGGTCAGGCAGTTATAGAAAGATCAAATTGAACTATAAAGGACATGTTAAACAAACAGGGAGGGATGGAAAATACCCCAAGAAATAAATAATGCTTTATTGACCCTTGAATTTTCTTAACATTAATGAGAAAGGGATAACAGCAGTATAGAGACATTGGATAATAGAAAACTCTTCTGAATTAAATCAGCCGGATATTGCAAGGATGTGTTGACCTCACAATGGAAGCCAGGAGATGTGCTACATTGGGGAAGGGGTTCTGCTCTTGCTTCAACAGGATTAGAAATGTATGGATACCATCAAAAATTAATAAAGATTCAGCTTGAAAAAATCTCCTGAGAAAGACAAATGACAGCTCATCCAGAGGTGACAACCATACAGATGGTAAGGAAACCTCCTAAGTGTTCTGCTCCTGTCTTTACAGGAAATTACACATCTTCAAAAATTCAAGAGACCATGGATGTTTGGATGTTGAAAGAAGGAAAAATAACTATCCAATAAGGATCATCAAGAAAAAGGAGTATGACTTATAATGACAGGTGATCAAAACATAGATAGATAGATAGATAGATAGATAGATAGATAGAGAGATAGATAGAGAGATAGATAGAGAGATAGATAGATAGAGATAGAGAGAGAGAGAGAGCTGGCTTTGGAGTTGGACAATGACTCTGTCCCTAAATCCAAGCATGTTGTTAAAATAAAAATTAAGAGTTTCTTTCTCATGTCAGGAGCCATGGTATGGGACAGAAAAAAAAGAAATTTAGAAAACATTTTACTTTTCTTCATATCTATTTTTGTCTCTATTGTACCTTTCAATGAATATGTCTGTATAAATAATATTTAGGTTCTCCTCAATGAACAATAAATTTTCCTGCAGTAATCTTTGAAGTTTCCAGGAAGAAGATGGGGCCCCACAACAACAACTCCACCTGGCTGATATGACATCATGATGCTGATAGCACTACTATAAGACCTGTTTTGGGTACCAGCTGCTCAAGATGGTTCCAACTTGGTTAGCTGAAATGATGCAATTTTTTTTAGAATGTTCTGGCAAGAACTCCAAATAGGAACCTCAGGAAAACCCTACCAAATACTCAGAGACTATTTGCAGTTATACCAGACAGTAATCTTGGAACTTAACTATCATTTTACTATCACAGGATCCCATAGAAAGAACATCGCCCCCATGACAGCTAGAAGTAATTTTAGAAGACAACAACCCCTCTCCCAACAAAGCTTGTACTAGAGTAGGGATATTACTTAAGGGTTGGTTATAATTGTTATAGGGTTGGGGGTTGGGGGAAAATTATGTAAGCTCAGGGATCCCTTTTAAAAAAAGGGGAAATGAATGGGATAATAGATGAGTGTGAGCTTTCTCACACTAATAATAATAGTGATACTTGTGACCTATTATTTATAGGCAATTTACATTGGTTTAGATTCTTGTATATTGACACAAACTTAAGTTATATTGAATATGTTTCTATTTTCGTCTACAATATTTGAATACCTAGGCAAAGTTATTTTGTCATATTGTATGCATGCATCCTTAAGACATTTTGTATACTGATACAATTTTTGGATTGCAATATATATTTCTACCTCATTTGTTGCATAGTTGTTTAAAGGTATTGAATATTCCTAATATGAAGTCTTAGTCTTTAAGTTATATAGGTATTAAGGATTATAGGTCAATAGTCATCCATGTTTGTCATACTTATAGTTAGACTAATCAGGTTCTTTATACATAGAGATTGTATTCTGCATAGATAGGTAATCTTCAACCACTTCAAAGAGCTGTAGAATATGACATTTAAATAACTTAGGCTCTGTTCATGTGAGGACAGGATTGCTCTTGGAAGCACCAATCTATTCCTGAGAGAATGTTGAGCACCGAAGACACTCCACTTGGAGTTTGTTTTCTTCTTGGCAAAACTGGCCTTTGGGCAGGGAACTGCACATGCATTAACCACTGACAAAATGCATGATGTCCAGATAGGACAAGCAGGGTACAAGAAAAAAGACCGCCAAATCTCACCAAAACAGGGTAAGATGGTTTTGAAAAGCTTCCTGCCTCTGACAATGTTTACTCTAGGCCTTAGCCAAAGTTGGTTGTTCCAAAATTGCAAATGAGGACTTTGGGTGATTGCCCATGTAGCCAGTTGTCTCTGTCATTTGTTGCACATTTTGAAAGTTGCTTGATTGCACTTCCTGCTTACTCAGGTAATATTATTTTCCTTTCTCAGGTCTTTGATGGGGTCGAAGACTAGATAGTTGTAGTTACTTTTTTCTCATGACTTGGCCAAGTTATTTATACTACAAGACTTAAACTCCTTAGGATAGGATAATTACTGAGGACATTTATCACATTCTTGCTTGATATTGTTTATGCTGGTTGTAATTCTTATTTTTATGCCTAATATTTGTTCTTATTGTATATAATTTTGTATTAGACTTAAAATTGTCTTATTTAAACAAAAAGGGAAGTCCTGTAGAAATTCTTACAGCCAGTAGCCTTTAAGTTACCTGCCCACTTGGGCATGGCCTCTTATACTATTTATGACAATGTAAAGCGCTGGGTCTGGCCTCTCTTCCAGCGACGTGATTCGGTTCTTGTTCTCCATTTGTGCAGAGGATTATTGATCTGTGAGTCTATCACTAAATAAATAACCCTTTATTATACTCAATTCTGAGCTAGTGTGGGATTTCTTTTTAGCGTCCTTCTTCACCATTGACCATGTACCCATGGCCACCACAGAAAGAGATGTCATAAACTACTTGCTGCAGGTTATAACTGCTTTGGGGAGGCAGCAAGGGCAAAGTCCAATTGGAACAAAGGAAGACACAATGTTCTCTGGGATAGGATGCTCTGCAGAGGGAACACAAAGTGCAAAATGCCAGAGGCAAGGCAGCAGAAGTGGGCAGAAAATGGAGAGGCAGGGTACCTTAGAGGCTGAGAAAGAATGAAAGAGGGAGGTGCATACTGAAATGTCTCCAAAGGGAAGACACCATGGGACTTACATGTCTGCTCTTTAAAAGAACCACTATGACTGCTGTTGTTAATTGAGTGGAAGTGAGGAAGGCGGAAGAAAGAAGGCTGGTCAAGAGGCCCCTGATGTAATAACAGTAATTTAGGCAAAAAATGAGTTGGCCTGGGCCAGAGTAGATGCAATGTAGAGTGAGAAGAGACCACATGCTAGATATACTCCAGATGATTTGTTGGTGGCCTGGGGCCAGGGTGAGAAAGAGGAAAGCTAAAACATCACAAAGATTTTTAGGTTTTTTGTTGGTCTAAGAAATCAGAAAAATATGAGGACTGATGTTTGTTTTTGTTGTTGTTTAACTCTTTGCTCTTTTTTGGAGCCCGCCACCCCGCTCCCAAATAAATACACACAGAAACTTATTGGTTATAAATATCCAGTCTTAGTTTGATAAGTTTCTAGCCAGCTTTTCTTATCTTAAATGATCTCTACTACCTTTTGCCCCTGGGCTTTTTTTTTCTTCTGTTTATCTTACTTTCAATATTATTCCTTGGCTGGTCAGGTAGCTGGGTGGGTGGGTGGCTTGGTGGGTGGGTGGCTGGCCCCAGCTGTTCTCCTCTCCTTGTTCTATCTTGCTCCTTCTTTTCTTGCTTTCTTCTAGTTATCCTCTTGACTGACAGCCCTGACTATCCTTTCTCCTGTGTCATTATTGGCCGCTCAGCTCTTTATTAGACCATCAGTTGTTTTAGACAGGCACAAGTATCACAACTTCACAGAGTTAAACAAATGCAGCATAAACAAAGCAACAATCTTTACATGATTAACCAAATGCTCCCCAACATAAATAAACGTAACACACCTAAATAATAATAGGCCAATCTTGGTACAGGAAAAACTAGAGTCGTTTCCCTACTTCAAAGATAGAGAGCTAAACCTGCTCGGAAGATGCAGGTTTGGTTGGCAGGAGTTAGTGAGAGATACGCATCCAGAATTAGGAGGTTTAGGATTGTACTCCCCATCGCACAGGTGGTGTTTACAGCCACAAGCTAGATGCAGGACACTTAGAAACACTAGCATGTAAGGAGGTAACAGGATTGAGTCCCAGTGCATCTTGGTGTTTAGAGGGAAACAAGGGGAACCAGCAAAGAAAGCTGAAAATTGGCAAGTAGCTAGATACACAGAGACCAGAGGAGAAGCCCACTGAAAATCACCCATTCCTGTCTGAGACCATGGAGACAGAAGACCCATGCCAAGCAACAGGAGTGCTTAGCTGAGCCTGGAGGGTGCAGTGGCAGGACCCTGATGGCGAGCATTCCCCAATAATGAGTCCTGTCTTTTTCTCCACTATGTCACCAGCCTGGCTTCAAACTCACATTCTCCTGTCTTAACATCCCCAAGAATTACAGGCTCAAACCACCTTGCCCCATTGGGATCCAGATTTCTTGAGGTAGGGTCCAGGCAGCAGTACTGCCTAAGAGTTCCTCAGAGGCTCTGAGTGCCCAGCTGATTCTCCTAAGCTGTAGGAAAGAAGGAAGGAAGAAAAGGGATAAGGAGGAGCAGCATTTTATGCTGGGGAACCTCCTCTAGCTAATGGCCTTGAGAGGCTGGACCAGATTGGGCGTGACCTTGGGTTACCAAAAAAGGTGTGTGCTAGTGTGCCAGCTCGCTCGCTCTCTCTCTCTCTCTCTCTCTCTCTCTCTTTCCCTCTATCTCTCTCTCTCTCCCTCCCTCCCTCCCTCCCTCTTGCTGGATGCTGGATTCAGTTCCCGATCCCCGTTTGTACCAGAGGGCTGTGATCTGTGAGTCCCCCTCCCTAAACCAAGAATCCCTTATTATACTCAATTCGGAGTTAGTGTGGGGTCACTTCATCGTGTTCTCCTACATCTGGGGCCCATGTGGGTGTGAGCCAGCACCTACCGGGACCAGCTCCCCGCCTCATGCCGCTGCCTCCCACCTGCAGCACCCTGCTGCAACCTCTCCAGCTGCCAGGTTTTTTTCCCACCATGATCCCTGCAGCATCACATCTGCCTGCTGCATACAGGCACTGTTCATGACTCACAACTGATGGCAAGTTTCGGGTTTCTTGAATCCTGGTCACCAAAAAAGTCTGTCTGTGTATGGAATCACTTTAATTGCTCTTATAATTGTTCTTAATTTGTCAACCAAAGCATATTTGTCAGTATTTAAGTAGACACCAACATACAGAACCAAAGCAGGACTATTCACACCTCCACTGGTTGCATCTCTCTGCCACACAGCTGCAACCACAACACCTGTGGCCATAATGATTATTACACCTACAACAATTTACTGAAATCTTGTAATGGAAATAATTTTAATTCCTGGCTGTACAGCCCCTAAGTTGGCCTCAAGCTTATAATCCTTCAGACCTTCCAAATACTCATATTATAGATGTGTGCCACCATACCCAGAATTCCCATTCCATATTTTGATTTGGTTGGGGGGGGCAAGAATTTGAGTCAGGGTCTCTGTGTAGTCCTGGATGTCCTGGAAATTGTTTTGTAGACCAGGCTGGGCTCAAACTCACTGAGATCCACCTGCCTCTGCCTCCCAAGTACTGGGATTAAGGGCATACATCACCACTGCTAGGCCCATTCATATTTTGATATGCATACAAACTCACTTAGAGGTCTGATCAAAATACAGATACTGATTTGCAGCTCTGGAGTTCATTCTGAGTTTGGAGATTCAAGTTTTCCAACAACCCCTTCAAGTGGTATCAGTGCTCCTGGTATACAGTCCACAGTGAGAATACCGAGGTCGGAAGGCAACACTTCTCAGGCCACTGTCCATTCACTCCTTGCAATCAGCAGCAATCTGAAGATACAACATAGTGGGGTGGGTGCAGACCAAATTCTCTTGTTATTCTAATACACTGTCATACTCTAGGAAACAAGAATTCACAATTTCATGCCAGGCAGTTCATGAGGAAAATCAACTGACAGAAGCATAGTTTGCTAGGAGGGGACAAGAGAGATAAACAGCACCCCTGACCAGAGAAAGCCAGCGCTGGCTAACAAATCATTACTGAATAAACAATGTCTACACAGGTGGGAATGGACATGCAAGGCAATCCTTAAGGGAATGGTGGAATTTGGTGAGTGTTCAGGATAGGAGGACCTGGCTGAATAAAACAGACAGACATAGGTCTTGTGGATGTTGACAGTAACAACAGGAATGAAGACAGACATGAAGGAACAGTGAAGCCCATACAGGAAGGAGACTGTGGGAGAGGGAGAGAGAGGTTGTGCTTTGAAATACCCTTGCACAGGCACAGCTGACTACAGGACCACGAAAAGTAGGGTCACTCAAAAATCTGAAAGGCTGAGCTACAGAAGCAATTGTAGAATCCTAAGCAGTTCTGCAATATGAAGGCCACCCACAGAAGGTCTAGGAGAAATGGGTTTAGGAACCAGGGCAGTGGTGGGAGGAGGGCACAGGCCTTAGATGGGAAAAGGTCAAATATGGAATGTCAGTTTACTCAGTATTTGTTAAGCATTAGGTGGAGAACATGCCTATGAAGATCCTAATGCCAGCCTGGCCATGAGCTGCCTGGGAAACTGCAACAGATCTGTTTCCTCGACTGAGAAAGAAGACCTTGGGGTGATATGGGAAATCCTTCTGTATATGTGTTGCTTTTATTGGTTAATGAATAAATAAACTGCTTTGGCCTGTGAAAGGGCAGAATAGAGCTAGGTGGGAAAACTAAACTGACTGCTGGGAGAAAGAAGGTGGAGTCAGTGAGATACCATGTAGCCACCAGAACCTTGCCAGTAGGCCATGAGCCTCGTGCTAAAATATAAAATAATATAAATGGGTTAATTTAAGATGTAAGAGCTAGCCAATAAGAAGTTAGAGCTAATAAGCCAAGCAGTGATTTAATTAATACAGTTTTCTGTGTTATTATTTCATGTCTGGGCAAGCCTGGAACAAATGAACAGCCTTCCCCAACATTGAGAAAAATGAGAGATGACATCCACATTTCCTCAGTTCTTGGTAGCCTGGGATTCTACAGTGGAGAAGCAACTACTGGACCTCTTGAGCCAAACTGACAGGGCAGGACCTGTATGAAGTGGGTGTGACATGGAATCAGAAGGAAACAGATGGTGAGGCAGATGGAAGTAGTACCAGAGACCACTCATCCAAGGAGCCCATGGTGATGGGAACCATAAGGCATCAGCTTAAGAAACAAGGCAGAAAAGGCACACTATGAGTTTAAAGCCAACAAAGCCAATAACTGAGAGGAGGAAATTGATGCAGGTGGGCTTATCTGAAGACTATGCTCTACATAAGAACTGCAAGATGATCGATTCAGGGGCTGTGCTGTATGGAACTGGTGAAGGACACTGAGCTGAACAGACCCAAGTTCAAATCCCAGCCTCAGCCTCTTTCAGCTCTATAACTTGAACAAGTTATTTCACCTGTCAGTGCTTACTTTGCTGGTTGTCAGAAGGAATGGGACAGCAACCTATGCCAGAGGGTAGTTTACTGAAGACACCAGAGAGCATCCTCCAAAACTAGGGCTTGTGAATGTCAGCAATGGACAGAGGCACACATTACTATGACCTCCGTGACACTGCGACAATAAGGGGATGTGAGAGCATACACTGGATTTCCTTAATGCACAAGAGACAAGAACAAAGGAAAAGAGCATGGCTAGGGAAATGAAGGATCACCAGGCACACATTAAACAAGGAAGCTGTGCCTCAGGGAGACAGCATTAAGTTCTTCTACAAACAGGGAATACTACAGGAAAATCTGGTAACCTCCCATTCTCAACCAAGGATGAGGAAATAAATCCTGGCAAGTTGAGCTGTCCCTCTCACACACACAAGATGCAAACAAGACAGACCTTGAGCACAATACAGATTAGTGATGGCCTAAACTGGACCTGGAAGCCAGTGTCTTCATGGACGCCATCTGTGTACCTACACAGGACCCAGTATTCACAAGTGTCCCAATGCTGAGCTTGATGCCCTACTGTTACCACCACAACACATTTAATATTTTAAAATGCTTATGTGAGTATTTTGCCTCCTGCATGTATGTATGTGTATCATGTGCATGCCTAGTACTGGTATAAGCCACAATAGGGCACCAGATTCTCTGGAACTGGAGTTACAGAAGCCTTGAGCTCCCATGTGGGTGCTGGGAATTGAACCCATGTCCTTAGAAGAGCAGTCAGTGCCTCTAGCCCCTATGCGTATTATTTTTTTAAAAAAAGAAAGCAAGCATTAGAATTGTGCACTGGGCCTCATATACTACATAGCCATTTTGGATATTCTGGTAATTAATCTAAGGGCCAGGGGCAGGGGAGTTAGTTCAGTCAGTACAGAGCTTGCATGTGGACCTGAGTCTGATCCTCAGTACCCATTTTAAAAAGCTGGGCATGGTGCTCCAAGCTTGTAATTCCAGTGATGGAGAGTGAAGGCAGGAAGATCCCTGGGGTGCACTGGCCAATGCTGCACCAATGGAGACGCTCCTCTAACCTTCATACATGCACATGAGGGAGGAGGGAAGACAAAGAGAATATCTAAGGGCAAAAAAAAGGTATTGTCAAGTCGGAAAGCAATTATCTGAATTCTCATTTAAACTCTAAAACTACCCATTAATTTAAATACAAAATGCAGCTGTTACCAGAAACAGGCCACCCAAGACCTCAGTCAACTATGCTTCACTTTCAAAGTTCCTTAACCACAACAACAAAAAATCCCTGTGTCCTCTCACCTACCTCCCATGTGCTGTGTCTACATCAGCTTACATGTGTCCCCCCACCTCCCATGTGCTGTGTCTACATCAGCTTACATGTGTCCCCCCCACCTCCCATGTGCTGCGTCTACATTGCTTACACAGCAGATTTCTCCCATCTTCCTCTGCCTGAGTGACTGTCCTCTGAGGTCACATCTCTGAATCCTCAGACACAACACATGGTAGGCCTGTACAAATAACTGAGGAACAAACAAGAAGCTAGCCTGCCCTTTATAAATGCTGACAAAAGTTATGGAGCGCACAGGTCTGCCTGGGCAGATGGTGCAGAAAAATGCTGCTGCAGAGTTTCTCCAGCAGAGATGCTGATGGCAGCAGGACAAGCCTGCTCCTTAGCACACACCACTGCCCGCACTCAGCTGTCCTGGGATGGTCTGGGCCTCTCCTTCCGCAGTAAACCAGTTACTCTACAGTCCTTATTATAATTGCAGGAAGTTAAGGTTTGTTGGAATGTCTGAGGCATGACCTATGCTAAACTCATGACATTTCCAGAACGTAAGGATCTTGCACATGGGTGCAGTCCCTGTAGAGGCTAGAAAAGGACTTCCGATCCCTTGGGACTGAACTTACAGACTCACAACTGTGAGGCCTTCATGTGGGTGCTAGTAACCACTGAGCCATCTCAGCCAAGATGAGTCCCACTCAATATAGCATTTTTCAAAACAGCCAAGAGGCAAAAGGCCACCCAAATGTCCCTTAGCTAAATGGACAATCTTTATACAGTGGATATGTTATCCAGCCTTAACAAAAATGAAGTCTTGTCATATGTTACAACATGGACAATCCCTGATCACATCCTGGAAGAGGGGTCCTAAGGGAACCTCACAAAAAGAAAAAGAATGTGGGTCATCAGTGGACAAGCAAAGAAGGATGATAGGAGCTCTCATTAATAAGTACAGTTTCTCTTCACCAACATTCTGAAGATCCACAAACATGGATGGATTTACCACAGCTAAACTGTACGTGTGAAAGGTGGCTGAGATGGTGAGAAGAAAGCCCAGGCACTAGAAACCACCCATTGTACACTGGGAATGAAGTGATCAGGCAGGCATGTTGGTGAAACCCCGTTACCCCGGCTACTGCAGAGGCTGAGACAGAAGTGCCAAGTTCAGGGCCAGCCTGGGCTGTACAAGTGAGTTCCAGAAAACAGATTTAGTTTTGAAATTTAAAAAGGAAAAACAAAAGTAAAAAGAAGGCTGGAAATACAGCACAAAAGCGCCCAGCATGGTGAAGTCATGTGTTCAATCCTTAGGAAAGTTTTAAAAATGAATAAATTAGTTAATTTAATGTTTGATGACTAAAATGATCATTGACAGCAAATATCAAAACTATTATTATTATGTTATATCACTATCCTTTTATGAACTAAAAAAATAGGACACGGGCCTAGAAAATAAGCTAATGTCCATCAGCCGATGAAAGGATAAAAATGGGGTATATTTATAAAATGAGTATTACTCATGAAAAGGGAAGAGCAATGCTAGGGGTAGTAGGGTTGAGAGAAAAGGGGAAGTATTCAAAAGAAAAAAATCGCCTATTATAAAATGAGTAACTTGTAGAGACTGGATATGTAACATGGTGGCTCAGTTACTAATAAATATTTTATATCTGAAATTCACTGAAATCTCGAATGTTCTTAACCATTACATAAAGAATGGTAACAACACCTGAAGTGGTGGATATTTAAAGTAACTTGACAGTGACAGTTACTTCATGATACATAAACACAATATGATGTTGCATGTCTTTAATATATTATTTGGCAGTCAGACTATAAAGTTCAGGGGACAGACAAGAGGACCAAAGCACTGACATCTTGGACATGGATGACCCTTCAAAACATTACAGCAAGAGATAGAAACTGAAGACAAAGGCCCACATACCCATGATTCTACCGACATGGAGTACCTATGTAGCAAGTCTACATAATCAAGAATTCGTCATGTCTGGGGCTGGGAACAGAAAATAAAGAATGCTTGGGCATGGGCTCAGGAGTCTTCTGGGGTCATGAAAATTGTTCTGGAATCAGGTAGTAATGATGTTTATGAAATTTCATAATTATACTGAAAAGCACTTTGGTGTATACTATTAATAAGTTTATTTTTGTGGCCAGACACAGTGCCATATGTCCGTAGTGCCAAATACCAGAGTCTGAAGCAAGAAGATCACTTGGGCCCAAAAATTCAGGAAAAGCCTGGGCTTCATGTAAAACTCTACCTAAAAACAAACAAACAAACAAACAGGGCTGGAGAAATGCCTCAATGGTTAAAAGCACACACTGCTCTTACAGAAGACCCAGGTTCAGTTCCCAGCACTATTCATAACACAACCAGCTGTATCTCCAGCTCCAGAGATCTGGTCCCTCCTTTTAGCTTGAGTTATTGGGAGCTAGGTTACTATTATTATCAAATAAAACTGTCCAGCACACTCCCAGAGTCCAGTGAGTAAAGCCCTGTGGAACTGCACCCCACCACCAACAGTCTGTCCCCAGCTGTAGGCTCTATACACAAGAGCCATGCTCGGGGCTCAATATTTGGGACCTTGCTTAAACCACACAACAGCCTTGTTCCTCCCTGTTTCTTATCACTTGACTGGTCTCTCAACTGCTTGCTTTAACTTTCCACTACAGACCTTCCCACCTCTCCAGTCCCATTATCCAACAGCCCTTCCACTGCATTCACCTGCTGACACTTAGTGCCTACACATTTTTACATTTAGGACTCTGGGGCAGGAGTGAACCGAGTTTTCTACTTCTATCCATTGGGAAGTCACCTACTTAATTCTCTGACTCAAAAATTAGTTCCCTTGGCAGCGGCACATTCTCTTAGCATTATTACCTATACATAAACTTCATAGTAACTATAGCAGGTGCCCAGTGCCCAATGTACACCCCCATGCTCTGATCTCTTCAGCATCCTCTGTCTAAGTACCAACCCCAGCACCTGCATTTCTCAGCCTTATTTGTTTCTCCAGCTGAACTAAGAAGTTTGAAAAGTGCTGTTATTAATGCCCAAACTCACTGCCTTCCACCTTCAGCCAGTGGTTAATGAGAGCCCCATCCCTTCCCTGGCAGAGGCTCCCAGTGTGAGATAAAGCTCCAGCTATGTTCAGGGTTCGCTTGGTAACATACCATTCTTTGATTGCCCTACCGTCCCTTCTTGCTTCCCTGCTTCTCCAACTCTCAAATAAATTACGACTCTTCTCTCAAGAATGGCTTGTAAGGCCATTGGCATCCGTTAGCTGAAATGCTTGGGTCCAGAAGTGTTTCAGATTTTGGAATATTTGCCAACACTTTACCAAGCTTAGCACTCCTAAACCAAGCCTTTAGTCTTCTGAAATGCCCTCCCTTAAAAAAAATGACAGGGTCTCACTTTGTAACCCTGACTGGCCTAGAATTCACTATGTAGACCAGACTGGGTAAAACTCAGTCTCCCATTGTTTGTTTGTATGTATGTATGTATGTATGTATGTATGTATGTATGTGTCCCAAGTGTATATTGTAAACTTGAAGGCCTAAAGAAGGTGTCAGATCCCTGAAGTTACAGACAGTTGTGAACCACCATGTAGGTGCTAGAGTAGTGAATGATCCTAACAGCTGAGCCATTTCTTTAGCCCATAGTGAGGTATCTTAGAGGGGGTGGTTTCATTCTCTTTGCAAGGAATGTGTTTATAGAAAAGGAATCGCTGAGTCATTTGGTAACTCCACTTATAAATTCTTTAGACATCTCCATACTGTTTGCTTTCCTTCTTTCCTTCCTTGTTTTTTAAGCTCCAGGATTTAAGCTTAAATTTTATTGGGAATTTAAAAGAAAAACCTCCAGAACAGGCAAGCTATAAATCTCAGCAGCTGCTAACGAGGAGAAGCAGAATGGAGCAGAGAAGGAAAAAAGAAAAAAAGCCACCTCTACTGAACCAGCCACATTGGAGACAAGCAGCCATGCAGTGAAGGATGCTTTAGAGAAAGAGTAAGAGGCCCAAGGTATCAGAAAAACATGCTTAGCTTCTGGCCAGCATCTGAAAGGAGACACAAAAAGAGAGGAGCTGGGCTTTACTGACCCAGGCCTATGAAAGGCGAGCGAGCCCAGTGGAAACCCACAGTGGCTTATAGGGACTCCTACCAGGCCATGTTCTACAGTGGCTCTGCTAAGCTCCACTAACCTCTGCAGATACCCACCACGTAATAACAGATAACGACGATTCTCCAACCTTGGTTTCACTTCACTCCTTCCTTTTTATTTTGTTCTCTTTTGTAGTACAAGGGAATGAACTTAGGACCTAACACATGCTAGTACTGGGCCCCTGAACTGCATCTCCAGCACCTCTACTTACTTTCTTATTTATTGTTGCTTATTTGTGACTAGGTATCAGGTAGTCAGTCCAAGCTAGCCTCAAACTCTCTGTGTAGTGAGGCTGCCCTTGAACTTCTGATCCTCCTGTCTCTACTTCCAGAGTGCTTGGATTACAGGGCCACACCACCACACATGGTTTATGGGGTACTGTGGCTCAAATCCCAGACTTCCTGTGTGTTAGGCAAGCACTCTACCTACTGAGCTACATCCTCAGCCCCATCTGCTTTATTAAAAACCTCAACAACTGTCCCGTTTCACTCAGTCTTGTTGCTTTATTCTATTTGTTCATGTCTTTCCAACGTTCACAGTACAGAGGCACCTGGAACATCATCCCCTACATAATTGTCTAATGCTGGGAAGTCTTTTGTTTGTACAGTAGGCTCCTGATGCCCCATGATGACCTCAAGCTTCTGTCTGCTCCCCACACTTCCTTCCCTTTCCTCTACCTCCCCGCCCTGCCAATGACCTCAACCAAACCTGAGATGCCAGAAGACAGAACTTTTCAGTAAATTACACAATCTGAAAGTGTAGGCCTCCTTTCCTTCCTATTTTAGTGTTGGAGTTGATGTGGTCAATCCTGGAACAGTCTACTCTTGGGGAGATTCTCGTCCTCACCTGAGTCTCCCTCCTCTATGGTGAATAGGATTTGTCTCCCCAACCTCCAAAGTCCAGATGTTGAGTACTACCAGACTGGTAGTACTGAGGGATGGTAAGAACTTTAAGAGCCAGACTGGTTTGGAACACACCTTTAATCTCAGCACTTGGGAGGCAGAGGCAGGTGAAACACTGAGTTCAAGGCTAACCTTGTCTGCAGAGTGAGTTCCAGAACAGCCAGGGCTACACAAAGAGATCCTGTCCCAAAAAAAGCCTAATTAATTAATAATTAAAAAAAAACTTTAAGAGGGTGATTGGGGAAGACTCCTGCCATTGGGAAATATTGTGGAACTCTAGTTTGTGTTTCCCGAGTCCTGAACAGTAAGTTGACAGAGGCATTATGTCCCTGAATCTCCGAAACCTCAGGAAGTGTGTGTGTGTGTGTGTGCAGGGGAGAGGTGTTGGTCGTTGATCCCTTTGCATATTACGTGTAACCTACACCTGGGCTATACTCTCAGCTTAAGTCTTTTCTGACAGATGAGTTGTCTCCAGGAGTTTCATTGTAGTAATACAAAGCTGGCAGAGGACACATGACCAGCTGGCATTTCCATCTACATTTGAACATGCTGAAAGTAAGAGTCAAGAAAAACCTTTCTGTCATGGTCTTGACCTCCATCTCATACTTAATGTTTATGCATATATGAATATGTATGTATTTTTGTTACTGTTCTTTGGCAAACAAATTTAGAAGGAAGGCATGCACCATCTTCTCTACTTGTACCTCTGGCTTCCTCCTTGGTTACCTGTTACCTGGTTTCTGACTTCGCTATTCAGGGTTCTCCATGACTTCCTTATTGCTAAATCCAGTAACTGCTTCCAGCTCCTTATCTCACCTGGCCCTCTGCAGGCACCACCTGACCTACTGAGAACCCCTGAGCTCCAAGCCTTTGCCTTTGACTTCCTTGTGTTAGTGTGCTCTGGAGTCAGATGCTTGTTTTGAATCTCAGCTCCAGTAATACAGTATTGATAGTTCCTCACCTGTAAAAAAGAGTCACAGAGTGACCTCCATCTCTGGATTGATGCGAGATCAAGCAATTCATACTGTGTTAAAGTAGCTTTTCTTAATCCTTGATATGTTCATCTATGTTTTGTTCCTATATTTTTGAATATTCACTGTGATTTCTGTAGCAGTTGTGGGTCAATTGGAAAACAAAAACACTAAAGTACTTTAATCTGAGAGACTGTAGTATAGGTTGCCTAGGTAAATGAGAAACCAGAGGAGCCAAGCAGGGCATGGCAAGATCTTCAAGAGCAGCTAAGGCAGGATGCTCCCATCATCCTCAGGATGGTCAGTGGAGAAGCTGACCTTGGTAGAAACCAGTCACTTCTGTGAACTCTTAACTGGACAGCGCAGCTGTCCTCCATACCTGGGGCCACAAAATAAGAAGCCTTGGATAGGAAATAGCCTCGTCAGCTTCACTCTGAAGAAAAGGAGGGGGAGGGCAGGGGGGAGAGACCTGACCTCTGTCTTCATCCTGCATTCTAGTCTCTCATCAATGTCTTCTACTGCCAAAAAATGGTCCTTAGTGGGCAGGTGATATGCGGGAGCCCACAGGCTTTCCTGAGATTTATTAGATACCAAGGAAAATACCTTTCTATTAGGTTGGGAGCAACTATTTCTCAGAATGCACAAACTGCCTGCCTAAGAATGAAGTCAGAGCCAGGTATAGAGGCACACGCCTTTAATCCCAACATTCTGGAGGCAGAGGCAGGCAGTCTCTGTGAGTTCAAGACCACCCTGGCCAACAAAGTGAGTTCTAGGATAGATAGAACTACATAGTGAGACCCTACCTCAAAATAAAAGAAAATTTAAAAAGTCAGAGGTAAGTAAACTAGAAAACAAAAGGAGCAAGATCATTTAAATTCTGCAAGCAACTTGGTGAGCAGCTAGCATGACTTCCTGGTTATAGCAGCCAATTTCCTTCTGTTGATACTGCTTTACATAAAACTGAGAATAAATCACCTTAAAATATGAAGTGAAAATTGAGTTTCACTAGGAGAGTGTCAACAAGGTAGTGTGTGCTTCTTATTGGTTAGCCCCATTATTGAGGTATTTGTATGTCTGTCTGCAAGTGGGCTTAGGTGGCAGAGGCTATGTATTCATCTGGTCCTTGAACTCAAGGGGGCTCCCAAGGAGATGATTAAGTCAAAAGCAAGCAATGGCTTTTGAGCCTTTAGGTGGGGACAGTCAGAGGGCATGGGTAGGAAGGGGCTGAAAACCTCT
This sequence comes from Arvicola amphibius, assembly GCF_903992535.2. Classification (NCBI taxonomy): domain Eukaryota; kingdom Metazoa; phylum Chordata; class Mammalia; order Rodentia; family Cricetidae; genus Arvicola; species Arvicola amphibius. The sequence continues at coordinate 84,464,963 of NC_052052.2, forward strand.
CAGTGCCGTGATATGGACGGTCGAGGATCAATTTTCTTCTTTTAATGTTTTTTTGTCTTTTTGTTGTTTTGTTTTGTTTTGGTAAGTATTAGCCAGAGCTCCAGGGGTTTTCAGTGAGAGAATTTGTATTCTGTGGTTGGGATAGGAAGAGTCTGGCAATGGAAGGTCAGATAGGAAGGAGTTTGGCGGAGACTGGAGTTGTTTCCTGGCAAAGAAGAATCAGGAAGTATTTGGCTGACTCTAGTGGGTGGAGTCTGAGGCTGGCCTAGTAGTGACTGGAAAGGATCCGTACCTCCCCCGAGGAGGAGGATTTAGATAGGAAGATGTTCAGATGACCAGAATGTGATGCTCATAAGTTACTCCAGGATAGAGGTTGTCCAAAGCTCACTGCTGAAAGCTTGCTCAAATGAATGTTGCCCTGGGAAACTCTATTCAGATGAGCAATAACCGTAGGTCTGAATAGCACTGAGAGCGCAGGATGAAGAAGTTGGGGTCAGAACTTAAACAAAAAGTGTTGCAGGGAGTTCTAGGTTAGCTTGGGCTGCACAGCATGCACCAAGCCAGTCAGGACTGCATAGCAAGAATAAAGGAAAAAGAACTTAGACACAGAAGGCATTGGCAGTAATGAGATGGCAGAACACCATAGTGACCTGGAAATTGAAGGCTAGTGGAGGCTGTAGGAAGACAGATGTTCCATGATAGACAAGAGCTTCTCAAAGCAACACAAGTACATGAGACATCAGCTGGGCCAAGGGACACTAGTGGTTTATGAACACTGACTCTGGCTAACTATAAGTCTTTCATTTTGACCGCCAGAGCGGCAAATAAGAATTACTGTCATTTGTGTGGGTTCTCCTGTGTATATAGGGGCAGAATGGGGAGCCAAGGATAATCAGAAAGGGTTTCAGGGGTCCTATTTGAGAACTGACAGAGGCCAGAAAGCATGTAACCCATTTGTGTAGCCAAGTGCAGGTACTTTGAAATCCTTACTTCTGGAGCCATATACCTGACTCTGTGCTAGATGCTTTGGAAGAAGACAAAGAAGAGCAGAGGTCCGCCTCTTGAGTGTTTATTGTCCAGTGAGAAAGAGACATGTCAACAGATGGATCTAGCGGATATGCCACATACTTAACAGCTAAGCTGTGTGGCCTGGGACAAACTTCTTAATGTTAAAAATGCCTCCATTTCCCAATCTAAAGTTTGGCTATATTACAGGGATGGTCTAAGATTTAAATTTGTGTGTGTGTGTGTGTGTGTGTGTTCGTGTTCTGTGGTGTGACAGTCAGAGGACACCTTTCAGGAGCTGTTTCTCTCCTTCCACCACGTTGAGGCGGGGCCACTATAGTTTCTGCCACTCCTTGCACTCCAGGTTAGCTGTCCTCCAGCTTCCAGGCAAATTCTCCTGTCATCTCTGCCTCCTATCTGACTTTCGTGTGGTTGAAGGGATTGACTCAGGGTCATCAGGCCTCATTCAGCAACTACATTTACTGGATGAGCTGTCTCAACCCAGTGCTCTCACTTGAAATGGGGTGTCCAGTATCTTCTAGGGGCACAGAAGCCACTGTAGGTTGGACATCCCTAACCTGAAACTCTGAAATTCTAAATCTATGAGATGCAAAATTATCCAAAGTCTGGGAGATTTAGCCAGTACACTTTGTAAAATTTTGGAACAAAGTCAGGCATAATGACGAACACATTTGATTCCAACATAACTGAAAAATGAGTCAGATGTGGTACCAGATGCCTTCAATCCCAGCACTTTGGAGGCAGAGGCAGGTGATCTCTGTGAGTTTGAGGCTAGCCTGGTCTACAGAGTGAGTTCCAGAAGAGCCAGGGCTACATAAAGAAACCCTGTCTTAGAAAGGCGAAAGAAAGAAAGAAAGAAAGAAAGAAAGAAAGAAAGAAAGAAAGAAAGAAAGAAAGAAAGAAGGAAAGAAGGAAGGAAGGAAGGAAGGAAAGAAAGGAAGAAAGAAAGAGAGAAAGCAGAGAGCAAGCCACAGGCTAGACAAAATATTCCTCCATTGTTTCTGTTTGAGACAAAAAATCTTACATCTTACTCTTCAGAATCTACAAACACATTTTTAGATAAACTCAGTTTGTACATTCTACTTTCAAAAATCCCACAATCCAAGGTCTCCCACTCCCCCCAGGTCCCAGGAAGGTGATCGACCAAGCTGAGAAGGCTCCCACAGAGCCCGTTCCATGCAGAAGAATCAGAGCCCAGCGCCAATGTCCCTTTGCTTCTCAGTCAGCCCCTCGCTGTTGGGCCACATTCATAGAGACGGGTTTGGTTGCATGAACCCTGATGGCTCCTTGCCGCATGAACCCTGATGGCTCCTTGGCCTTGAGAGGGAGGGAGGGGAGGTATGGTTGGAGGGAAGGGGAGGGAAGGGGGAGAAGGAGGGGCGGGAAGAGGGAGGAGGAGCGGAGGGAGGGGGGAGGAGGGAGGTAAGGAGATGGAAATTTTTTACATCTAAAAAAAAAAATAAACCATGAGAATGAAAAAAAATAAAAAATAAACTCAACCTATCTATTTAAAAAAAAAAAAAATCCCACAAGCCAAAGGTAACCGAATTCTAGCGCTGTCTGATAAGTCACAACAGGTGCGAGTGGTCTGACCCAATTCCAGTCAAGACACCAGCCAGAGCTTTGTCCAAACTATCAGAGAGAGGTGCCCTTTCTGCTTGTTGTACGTGACAGTTCCCAACATCATCTTCACTTATTCTAGCCATGCCTGAAGCCAAAATACCTGGGTCTTTTCAATAATGAAGCTTATACATTTTCCTATGGCCAGTTTTGCTTTTTAAGTTTTATGTCCTTTTAAAAGAATCTTAACTGAGAACCAACAAAATGGCTCAGTGGGTAAAGCGCTTGCTATGCAAGCTGACAAACTGATCTAAATCCCCAGGAACCCACATAAGAAAGCCTGGTGTTGCCCAGCTATAATTGCAGCACTCCTACCTCCAAATGGGAGGTGGAAACAGAACAGCCCAGAAGCTCACAGCTGGCCAGCCTGGATTGAGTGGCACCCCGTCTCAACAAATCAAGGGAGAATAATCTCTCTCTCTCTCTCTCTCTCTCTCTCTCTCTCTCTCTCCGCGCTCTCTCTTCCATCTCTCTCTCTCTCTCTCTCACACACACACACACACACACACACACACACACACACACTTGGGGATGGGGGAAAGAAGACTAATAATAACCAGGCATGGTGAGCCACACCTTTAATCCCAACACCAGGAGCTAGAGGCAGGCATATCTCTGTGAGTTCAAGGCTTGTCAGACAGATCTACACAGCAAGACCCTGTCTCAAAGGAAAAAAAGAAAAGGCAAAATGAGGTCATGATGCATGTAACAATGTTTGTGGTGTGGATACCAGAGGTCAACAGCAAGCGTCCTCAATCATACTGACCCCCTCCCCGCCCCACTTCTCTGGCCTCTAGCTCAGAGATCCACTGGACTCTGCCTCCAGAGTGCTGGGATTAAAGGTGTGCTCCATCACATCTAGCAAGTACTTTTTGAGACAGTCTCTTGCTGAACCTGGAGTTCACCGGTTCAGCGAGACTGACTATGTGTCCCAAGACACTCCAGAGTTACTGATGTGTGCAACCCTCATGCTTACACAGCAGGCACTTTATGAGCAGAGCCACCTCCCCAGCCTCCATCCTCTTGCTTTTTTAAAGACAGGTTGGCCTTGAATTCTCTGTTATAGCTGAGGATGACCTTCAACTCCTGCTTCTTCTGCTTCCCCTCCCAGTGTGGGCATTACAGGTGTGTGTAGCACCTTCATGCCCTGCTCACGTATGCTGAGGATTAAACTTCAGGTCAAGGATAGGCTGGGCAATGGGCAAGCTCTCACACAACTGAGCAGCATCCCAGCTCTGTTTCTTGAAGGCACACTTCATTTTTGCTGCTGCTGTTGTTGTTCATTCAGAAAATATTTGAGAGTCAGACACTGTTCTAGGAACACTAGATTATTCACTAAACCAGCATGACCCCTGTTCTCAGAATATGCACTGCTGTGGAAGAAAGAAAGTGGGGTGGAAAGGGAACTTCAGGACGACTGGCTGTTGGGAACCGAACTTGGGTAGGATTTTCTGAGAATTTGAGATTTAAATAGACTTATGGAAATGAGAGAGGTGGCAAAATGGATGTCTGCAGTAAGAGTCCTAAAGAAGGCAGGGTGAATCAGGAAATAGCCTGGAGGGGTCAGGCAAAGGGTCAGACTACGTTGGCCTGGAAGGACCACTGAGAGCACTGGCCTTTACTAGGAGTGCCAGGGGGACATTCCAGGGCCTTGAGCAGGAAGAAGTCAAGTTTGACTCCCAGGCTTCAAAGTTGAGAATTGCTTACTTGATCTACGGTATTAGTTAGCTTTCTTTAATATATGTATTTACTTTTATTAGTGTTTTTTGTTGTGTTTTGTTTTGTTTTAAGACAGAATCTCCTGGCTGTTCTGTCTCAGAGTTCATTATATAGCATTGGGTTTGAAGGTTGAAGGTTTAAAGGGGGGGGGGGGCATTCAAAAGATAAAGAGGGAGGATCTGGATTCCCACAGCCAGTGAATGAAATGTAAAAGGAAGGGACACCTCGGTGGAAGGTGGGATGTGGGGAGAAGTGTTAACCAAAGACGGGGGGTTGGAAGGGGTCAAGTATTCTGTTCCAGAATGCACACTGAAGGAGAAGGCTGTGGACAAAAGGAACAAAGAGGAGAAACAGGTCAAGTGGTTTTAGGTATTAACATTTTAGGGAGGGGGAAAATTAAGTAATATAAGGCTGGGGGGGGGGGTAGCTAGCATCAGAAGAATTCCTCCATCCAGCCTTTGGTAGAAAAAAAAATTCTTCCCACTGTACCACAATTTGGACAACAGAGAAGCTGATAGATTGAGCATCCACCCCAGAACCAAGGAGGCCATGAAGAAGTGTCTGTTACACTGGTGATGACACCACCTGAAGTCAGAGAAAGCAATTCCCCACTCTACAAATAACCTGGCCCTGTGTTCACCTGTCAAAACCTTTATGCCTCTTACCCAGGACCAAACCTAAATCCTTGTCAGCTACCATGAAAATCCCAGTGTCTAAAGAGGCAGGAAAAGGCCTCTTCTCACAAGTCTGCAGCACCTGATTTTACCTCCAACAACACATGCTGCCCAAGTGTGGCAAACATGGGCAAGGAGAGCTTCCCTTCCACTGCTTTCACTTCTGGGGCTGGCTGGCTTCTCTTTACAAATACTTGGGGCAGGGAGGAGTTGGAGAGATGGCTCAGCAGTTTAGAGCACTTCCTACTCTTCCAGAGGAACTGAGTTCACCTACCAACACCCCATCAGGAGGTCACAGAGCCTGTACCAACACCCTCTCTAGCCTCTGAGGGGACCTGCGCACACACAGCATCCATTCACACAGAAACACACACATATACAGACGCATAAAATAATCTCTCTTTTAAAAATGTATGAGAACACATGTATGCCGAGATAAGAAAATATTATTCCCAACTAGACAGAACCTTAAATGCTTAGCCTCTAAGGAAAAGTGGCTGATTGTAAATCAGGCCCTTGAGACTTGGGTCATTTAGATGCTCCCCACAATTGTCAGGATACTTATTAAATGTTGAATAATTAATAACAGTGCCTTCAAGACTCTCTCAAAGAAAAGATCCTGTGGAAAAAAACCATCCATATTTAGACATAGGCCTCACTTCCTGCCAACCAACCAGATTTTAATGGGACAGAGAACTTACCTTCCCAGGGTACTTATTAGTAAAATGGCTGCACTTCTGAATTAACTACCCAAGAGTGGAGCATAAGGAAATACTGAAAATAGCTGTAAATGAGGCAAGGGATGTAGCTCAATGGTAGAGCACTTGGCCTGGGTTCAACTCCTAGCAACACACAACACAGACTGTAAAAGCTAGGCTCCAGGATGGTCACAGTGATCTCCATTTCCCAGGATACTCTAGAACTCACATTCTCTTCCCATGCACCAGTCCCTCCATAACCAATAAAATACAGCAGGGGTATGTCACTTTCGTGACCACTTTACATAAGGCTCTTGAATTGCTTTTTCTGGCACAAACCAGATACTATGTTGTATTCTGTGAAGAGCCACACGAGTGAGCCTAGAATGGAGGTAAGAACCCACCCAATCCAGCATTCAGATAACAGCAGCCTCCTGAAGGTCTGATGCAGAATCACCCAGACTCCTGACCCACAGACAATAATTTCAGGTGCTAAATTCTGGGTCATTTGTTACACAGCTGTAAGAAAATAATTCCATTTCCTACATAGAACCAAGACAACAATTGAAGGTTTATCTTTAGTTCTCATTCGACATCCATTAAAAATTAATTTCTCTGCTAATAAGAAAAAACAATGTATCTTTCAGGCATTCGACAATCACTTTTTGAATGTCAAACATAAGCAAAGGGTTTGCAAGCTGCCTATGTTTTCATATAAAAAAATCTCTAAAAAAGCAATAACCACATAGGTAAGGCATACGTTCAAGAACACATTTTGAGCTGTTCAATCGGTTCATTAGCTTATGCTTTACCAATATATATTACTCCCTGGTCATTCTGAGGGTTTGAGGCTATCAAGTCACACTGCCCCATGGGCACTGTTACCCTTCCATATGCCCTCCCATCTAAGGGAAGAAGAAACCCTGATCTCAAGTGCTAAGAACAACTGAAATGTCTACAACTCATGACTAAGTGGCAGCGGTAGTGCTCAAAATCCTGGTCACAGCTGAAATGGTGGTGGGGGCGGGAAGATGCTGCCTCTTCCTCCTCACTGGACTTTGTGGTCTCTAAAAGCAGCAGGAGGGTAGTGCAGCTGTAAAACCAAGTGCCTCCCTATGCACAAAGGTCAAAGGGCGAGCTTGCTTTCAGCCAACCACAAAACCTACCACTGCCAACCCTAATCAATGTGGCCCGCTAAAGAAGGTGAATGAAGCCCCAGACAGAAAACCACAGCCAGACTCTCCTCCTGCTGCTGAAGTTAGAGTCAGGTGACTCCTGGGGCAAACAGCAAACCTAAACAAAGATCACTCCCCACATGACTGACTGGGGAGAAGAGCAAGACTGCTCAGTCCCACCCCGGAAAGCCATGAGCCATTAACTACTGCTTCTTTGCAGTATCTAAAAACTGGAGGCGCCAACAAGTTATTCTTATTCCGCAGTCTTCTTCAAGGAATGCAACTAGAGGTGTGATGGACCCCCTTCCAAAGACCAGTACCGCAGCACAAGCCCCGGGCCCCCACACGCATGCTGCAACCTGAACCCCTCCCCACCAGCTGTCACCCGCGCTCTGGGCCAGTCTCAGACTGGGAAACACATGCCCTCTGGCCACTCAGGCTGCAGCTGCGACCCCGCGGGGGCAGCAAGAGGACACGCTTTGGTCAAGGGTTCTAGGGGCCAGAGCACGCCTGATCCCCGAGAAAGGGGCTTTAGAGTGAGCACGGCCCGGTGTTAGGGGTGGCCCTTGATCCATCACCCTTCCTCTCTCCGCCCCGGGAGTCCCCAGACCCAAGCACCCCACCTTGTCACCGAAGCTGCGGGCCATCAGAAGGTCCGGACTGGGCGTGCTGTCGCCCTCCCACGCCTCCTCGCGCTGCTGGAGCCGGCCAGCGGGTGCGGCATGTCGCGCAGGGGACTGGGGCCCCGTGGACAGCAGGGCCTTGGGGGGCCCGCCCGCCATGGCTCGCAGCGCTCGGGACCCGCCGCCGCGGTTGCTTGCTTCCCCCAGCAGCACTCGGCCCTGCTCGGCTCGAGGCCCTGTACCAGTCGGTGGGGGTCGCCGCCGCCCGCCGCTTCTCCGCCCGCAAGGCTGGGCTTTCCCGATGGGCCACAACCGCAGCTCCGCGTCGCTGAGCATGTCGATCCCCAGCACCTCCGACCCTGAAGCCCAGCTAACAGCGCCACGCCGCCCAGTGCTCCCAGCCCCGCCCCCGCGGAGCCTCGCCGGCGGGGAGGGGGAAGGCGGGATGCCGGGAGAGGCGGGGCTTAAGCAAGGAGGCGTCCCGCCCCGCCCTCCTCCCGGCAGGAAGTGCGCCAACTGGCAGCTGCGCTGCGGTCTACGGGGTAAGGACTCGGAAGACACCGGTGGAAGTCAGGGTCTTCCAGCCTCACCACACTCGCAGGAGGAACCCAAAATAGAAATGTGGAACATAACGTAGAGAGTTACGTGGCCCAGAGGAGTAGAGGAACTAGGAGAACATTTAAAGAGGTAGTGTGGGATGTTTTCAGATCCACACTGATGTCCCCATATGGTCTGGCTTCTGCAGCTAAGCAGGGTTTACCGAAACCTCAGAAGCGTGAGCATCCGTAAATAGCATGTGCAACAAATGAGTTATGACCCTTACGAGCACACGTTGTCAACCAGTCTTCTACAAGAACTGTAAAGGTTCGAGTTATTTTTCATACATTGATGACTCCTATTCCAGCCTCCAGCTGTGCTGAATTCTCATCTGTTATTTGCTGGCATGGTGAAGATAGTCAAGGCATTACTTCCAACTCTTTATATAGTGTACCTTCGTCTCTTTTGCCTATCAGGGGAACTTCTAAGGCCAAGAAGTTAGAGGTTCATCTACCCATCTAGCAAAGACTTAAGTACTGTGAGACACACATTTTCCAATACCCAAACTTGTTAGGTTTGTCCAGTTTTGCCGGGTAAAACATGGTGACTAGACTTGGCACTGGGATTCACAAAGGGCTCTATCTGCCACACTTTTTCTAGAAACAAAAGTGGAAAATGCAGAATTGAAATCAATCCAAAATAACTACCAGAGTCACATTTAACTTGAGTGACCCCTTTTCTTCTGGCATAGTCTGAAGAATTGGGCCTTTAGCTTTGTCTTTTATCTCCTTCAGAGCAGTCTGCCTTGACTGGGGGAAAGAAGATTGAAAGAGCACTAACGACAATTTTAAATGCATCTGTCTCATGAGAGCACTGAGGTCTGAGTCTCTGAGTTGGGCAAAACTGTCAATCTATTTACATTTAGGAGCTGCCTAAAACTATTACATACTCTTTTATCTTCATTAAAACAGAAAATACAGATAAAACTATAAATCACTGATCTATAGATATCTAACAGATTTTCTTCTTGAATATTGTATTTATTTTAACAATTGGGCCATGTTAACAAAATGGATCTCTTAAGATTCCATAGAAGTGGGACTGGAGAGATGGCTCAGTAGTTAAGAGCAAAGCCAGTTCTTATAGAGAACCCAGGTTAAGCAACACTCATGAATTAAAAACAAATATCAAAAGAAAATTCCACAGAAGAGCCAATTAAATGACTCAGTAGGCAAAAGAACCTGCCCCCCATGCCTAAGGACCTGAGCTCAGCCTTCAGAGCACATCTATGAAAATCCAGATGTTCCTCAGCAGCACTCCCACAGGGAGATGGAAGGCAGCAGCAGGAGCATCACCCAGAAGCCCTCTGCTCTGCTAGCCTAGAGTACTCAGTGCTGCTGCTTCTACAGAAACATGAGAAACTCTGCCTCCGTGGAGTGAGATGAAAGAACCAGCTTCCTAAAAGTTGTCCCTCGGGCCTCAAGCATGTGCACACATGCACACACAATAAAATGGTTTCATAGCCTAGCAATTAGGGACACAGACAGCTAAATGAGAGTTAGATGGGACTCTCAGGATCAAGGTCCTTAAGAGCTCTGTAAATGGTAATTCTCTTCTTTTTCCCTCAGGTTTTTCTCTCCTATTCAATGAAACAACAACCACAGAATATCCGTAATTATATGATGCATTCCAAACTCCTTAGTTTGAGTTAGAATGACACTTTTCTATTCTTCTCCAGAGTGGAAAGGGAGGAAGAAGAGGAGGAGAGGAAGGGAAGGAGGGATGGGGGAGGGGGGACAGAGAGAGGGAGGGAGAGAGAGAAGAACCAGCATTCCTAAAGAACCATGTGAAAATTTATTAATTTCCTGGTCAGTCAGAGGCATCTGGCCGGAATGATCCAAATTGTAGAAGTTATCAAAACCAAAGAAAGTGAACTATGGGAAATGTTTTTGGTGGAAAGTTTCAGCATTTGTTTCAGCTGATGCCTGCCTGTTCTTGTTCACTGTTTCCTGTTTCATTTCAGTGCTTCTTGTGGTGAAGAATAGTTCTTGACATAACCTAAGTCCCAGAGCACATGACTCTGTCTACTGAGAGCACCATGGTGATGAAGAAGAAACATGGGAAGTTTATGAGAGCAAAAGCCTGTGGTGTTGGTTGGAAATTATGGAGAGAAACTTGGATTTCTAGAACTGAGCGCTGAGAAAAACACGGGGATTTGTGGGATCCCCCCAGTGTCTCTACATATTGGGAACTGCACTTCCCAGGAAAAGCCTGTCTCCATTAAGATTCCAAAGACAAAATCATTACAACTTGAAGGATGATTAATAAAAGCTCAGAGACAGATGTTGGAGTTCATCCTGAAGACCAGAAAAGTAAAGCAGCCAGCCACTGGCTCTTACCTTGACCTCAGTACAAAACTGGTGAACCTGCCTCCAGAAATCTCAGAATGAGACTGAGACTGGGAGCTGTCTCCTCCCATTTTATAATCTTCTCTAGTTCTGGTATTAAAAGCATGCACCACTACCACCTGGTTTCTATGGCAAAGTAGTGTGCCTGCTGGGATCAAAGGTGTGTGTTATTGCTGCCTGGTCTGCAAGACTAACCAGTGTGTCTGGTTTACTTTTCTGATCCTCAAGCAAGTTTTATTTACTAAAATACAGATGAAATGCCACTACAACAATTTTGTGATGTTGGAATGTTGCAGGTTGTCTTTGGCTATCTTTAGTTTCCTTAACAGTATTTATTGCTGGACATGGTGGTGCATACCTTTAATCCCAGCAGAGACAGGGAGATCAAGGCCAGCTTGGTCAACAAAGAGAGTACAAGACAGCTAGCACTACACAGAAACCCTGTCTCTAAAAAATAAAAATAAATTAAATAAATAAATGGTAAGATACCCATGTATTTGGCCTAACTTCCTTTTGACTATCAAGCAAAATCATTAGGATGTGTTAACTCACCAAAGGAGTAGCTTCCACCAACTGGAAAGCTGAAACCATCATCTGAGAGCATCTGAGGCCTGTAGCAGAGATGTCCCCACTTTGTTATAGCCTGATTATGTCCCCATGAATGCATTTGGTAAACACGTTGATTTATGACTTTCCTTTGTTCTAGGACTATAAAAGTTTACCTAAGTCAGGATGTGGTAACACTTGTCTTTAATCCCAACACTGGGAAGGAAATTGATCTCTAGGAAGCTAGCCTGGTCCACGTAGTGAGTTCTGAACCAGCCAGGACTATATAGTGAAACCCTGTCTCGAAAGGAAAAAAAGATAGAAAAGAATCATGCATGAACTTCCACAGTAGAACATGTCATTCCAAGTATACTCGACCCATGTTCCTTGGGGCATGGTCAAACTTACTTGGTCTAGAATAAACTGTCTACCTTTAGAGCAAGACCCATGGGCCCTTCCTCATCTACAAGGAATGGTAAGCACTTAGCCTGGGACCTATCAAGAGACAGAGCCCTGGGCCCCACAATTTAGTAACTTTGCCAAACAGGAACCCCGTCAACCTCACTGGCAATTCTGCCAGGACAACTTATGAGCGCTCAGTCCTCAGAAACAAGGCAGTGCCAACAAAGGCATTGTCCCGTTTTCTCCCTTGGTACAGCGTGTGCTGAGGAACTCATGGTGTTTGTATTAGCTGCTTATCCTCCTCTGGCTTTTAATACAATCATAGCTTTATTCTATATAGCATCCCAAGCCCTGCCTCAAAATAACACCACAGCTTCTGAAGTGGATGGCTGGTGAGGACAAAGGAGGTTTTCAGAGAACATTCGGCGTGACCTGTAACAAGCCACAGAGGGCTGTCTCAATCAAGGGGGGTGGGTACCCAGTTGAGAAGGCACAATCCCAACAGAGAGAAATTTGTGTAGACAGTTTAATTCAGCTGGTGATATCTCAGGATAGAAGCAAATCCACTTGAAGCCAGAATCTGGAGAGTTTTACAAACAAGAAATTAGATCCTGCGGAAGAGCTGACAGACAAGTTCTGGAGTAAATAGCAGGATCATTTTATCTCCTCATCAAAACGCTCAGAGGCAGGATGGGTTAAAGTGCTTGCCGTGCATGTATGAAGGCCCAAGTTCAGATCCAGCTAGCCCATAAAGAGCTTGGAGTAGGAGATGGCTCGGTAGTTAAGAGGACTTACTGCTCTTACAGAGAATCTGGTTTGATTCCCAGCATCCACATGGTGGCTCACAGCTACCTGTGATTCCAGTTCCAAAGGATCTAATGCAGGCACTCATGCACATACAAACAAATAAATCTAAGAAAAATGGGCTGGAGAGATGGCTCAGGGATTAAGAGCACTGGTTGCTCTTCCAGAGGAGTTGGGTTCAATTCCCAGTATCCACATGGCAGCTCACAACTGTCTATATCTCCACTCCCAGAGGATCCAACACACACGATGTACAGGTAAACAGTAGGAAGAACACTCATTTACATAAAATGAAAATAAAGGTTAAAAAAATCTTTTATGAAAAGTTATGTGTGGCCAGCCTGGTCTACAGGAGCTAGTTCCAGGAGAGGTTCCAAATCGATAGAGAAACCCTGTCTCAAAAGAAAAAAAAAAAGCTGAGTGGTGGTAGTGCACACCTTTAATCCCAGTACTCAGGAGGCAGAAGCTCTGTGAGCCTGAGGCCAGCCTGATCTACAAAGACTAGTTCCAGGACAGGCTCCAAAGCTTCAGAGAAATCCTGTCTTGAAAAGAAAAAGTCATGTGCAACACTAGAGAGGGGAAAACAAAAGAATCCTAGAGGCTCTGGCCAGCCAGGCTAACCACATCAGTGAACTCCAGGGTACAGTGCAGATCCTGTCTCCAATGATGATGATGATGTGGCAGATGCTTGTAGAAAAACACCCAACATCCAGCTCCTGCTTCTATACGTGCACACACAACACATGAGCACAGGGTGGGGTCAGGAGTCTAGAAGCCCCCCTTCTTTTGGGATGTGTGTGCAGGTTTGCATGTACCCATGCGCATGCATGTGGAAGCCAGAAGAGGACATGAGATGCTGTCCTGTAACTTCTTGCCTTACTCTCTTGACACAGTTTCTTATTGAACCTGAAGCTTACCATTTCAACTGGCTGGCTGTTCAGCATGCTCCTGGGATCCATCCATCCTTCCCACCCCCAACAATGAGGTTGCAAGCACTCAGGGACCAGATTTTATATGGGTGCTGGGGTCTTCATGCTTGCACAGCAAGTGCTCTGACCACTGAGCCACCTCCTCAGTTCCCCCCCCCCCATCTCCTTTTTTTTTTTTAAAGCAGGATCTCATGTGTTTCAGGGTAGACTCGAATTTGCTATTTAACCAAGAACTTCTGATCCTCTTGTATCCACCTCCCTAGTGCTGGGATTACAGGTGTGTACCATCATATCTGGTCTAAACAGAGCTTGAAAAGGCTTTCTACATGCTGGGAAACACCCTATCAACTGAGATACATGTCCAACCCACCATTAAACTACTACAGCTTCTTTTGGTGCTTTTTGTTTGTTTTAATATTTATCAGGTGCTTAAATTTATTTAAAAGAAACAGTTAGATGAACTATACTGTGAATTGATTTATTTTGTATTTCAGGCTTGAAATGAATCACCAGGGGAAGGGTATTTTCTAGAACTCCACTGTAAACTCTTGGTAGATGGGGGCCTCTGCTGACCATAGAAATGCAATTTGCTGCCATAACCTAAGGATATCTGCTACCCAGTTTTCTGCTCAAGCAGCGTTGGCTGGGAGTGAGAAAGGCATGGATGGTATTCCTTTGTTGTGACTGCCTAGCATGGACCTGGGCTGGAGAGTTGACAAGTATCTGGAAACACCAACACCAAGTGATTCTTTGGTTGGGATATATATGCCTTGTGATGACATTTGGTTCATCACTAAGCAATGTCACTAAAAAGCATCTAAAAGTTAAGCTTTCATACATTATATGACCCCCCAAAAAACAGAAAGCATAGAAATCCATATTATAGTTAGGTGTCATATCACTATGCTATGATCTCATGGGCCGGAGGCTTATGAATTATGAGTTGAATAACTGCCTGGTCTACAAAGTGAGTTTCAAGCCAGTCTGGGAGTCTATGGAGAGTATGTCTCAAAACAGAGAAAGTTTGGACCTGGTATTATATACCTTTAATCCCAGCACTCAAGAGGCAGAGACAGAAAGCCTGCCTGGTCTATATAGCAAGTTCCAGGACAGTCAGGGCTACATAGAGAGACCCTATATCAAAAACTTGGTGAGGGAAGAAGAGGAGGAGGAAGAGGGACAGATGATAGTGGGACTGAGAGAGGCACAGATAACTTTTCCAGAAGATAAAGCACAGCACTAGGTAACTGGGTTAAGAACAGCTCATTCTATGACTGCTGCACTGCCGTGAGGACCTGAGATAGAGCCCACATAAAAACTGGGCACAGCTGCATGTGTGAAACTAGAGCGAATGGGCCAAGCAGTGCTTTAATGAATACATTTTCTGTGTGATTATTTTGGGTGTAAGCTAGCCGGGTAGCCGAGACAAAGGGCTTCCCTCTCTTTACAACAATTGGTGGCCCAATGTGGCTAACTAACTCCACATAAAACCTAAGAGGGCTTAAAAAGGAATTCTAGAAAAAAATATAGAGTTTAACACAACTTCATGCTGTTTGCTGGCTGCTTGCTGCAGCTCCTAGAGAGATTTTCCTGATTCGGTCATAGCAGTAAAAAAAGCTGTGGCAGTGGGCTGGAGAGATGGCTCAGAGGTTAAGAGCGCTGACTGCTCTTCCAGAGGTCCTGAGTTCAATTTGTAGCAACCATCATGGTGGCTCACAGCCATCTGTAATGAGATCTGGTGCTCTCTTCTGGTCAGCAAGCATACATACAGACAGAACACTGTATAGATAATAAATAAATAAATAAATCTTTTTTTTTTTTAAAAAAAAAAAAAGCTGTGGCGGCTTTGACATGCTGGATTTCTGGGCGATGTTGCCAGTGCGACATCTGGATCTTTCAGGAGACCAAGCACTTGGATGGGGGTTGTGAGCATCGTGCTGCATGCGACTTGCTTGATGGCAACTTGAACTAGCAATATTCCTGGAACTGGGGCGGTGTGCACAGCTCAGACACGCAAGCAGATCCTCCATGCTCGGCCATGATGGACTGTGCAGAGCTATCGGGAACTACTGTATTTACCATAATAACAGTTCAGCTTAAGTCTAAAGACTGGGCGGGCAAACTAGTGTTACCATATTACCCCTACTAAGGGCACAACTTAAGTTTTTAAGAAGCACTGAGAATTTTAAGAAGTGCTCCTGGACAGT